>NC_043712.1:19271964-19385571 GCF_006229205.1 Suricata suricatta | reverse complement strand
TTGACATGTTCATAGGGAAAAAAACATTGTAAAAGACTTCAGCAATAATTTTTATTTTTTTAAGTTTATTTTGAGAGGGAGAGGGAGAGAGAGTGCGCCTCTAGTGGGTGAGGAGCAGAGAGAGAGGGAGAAAATCCTAGGCAGGTTCCATACTGTCAGTGCAGAGCCTGATGTGGGACTTGAACTCATGAACCATGGGATCTTGGCCTGAGCTGAAGTCAGGAGTCGGATGCTTAACTGACTGAGCCACCCAGGCGCCCCTCAGTAATAATTTTTAAAATATCGATTGCAAGTTAAAATGATAGCACTTTATATCCTAGGTTAAAGAATATATGTTAATAAAATTAATTTCACTTTTTCAAATAATGTCGCTACTAGAAAGTTTGAAATGGCCTGTGTGGCCTGTATTACAGTTCTTTTGGACAATGCTGATCTAAAAATCTGTCCCCCCTTCTTGTCCCCCCCTCCCCCCTCAGCTTCATCAGGTAACTGGTGAAGAATGCAGAGTTTGGGATGGAGAAGGAGAATGCTGTAGTGGTGTAGACATCAGTATAACTAGGTGGTTAAGTGGAAGGAACTTAACGACAGAGAGAGAAGGAGATTGGTAATTTAGGGAGGAAAAATTAAACTGTTTTCCACTTTGCTTATCCATTCCCCTAAACATTAATTAAACACTTTGGAAGAAAGTATATCTAACAAGACAAGCAAAAACAAATCTACAAGATTACCCCTGGCAATCTCTCCACTTGCCAGAAAATTCCAGCCTATTAAGTCTCTGGGATTGAACCAGGGTTTATGAATCAGAGTGTAGTTCAGGACTGGTTTGGGCATAGAAACCCAGGTCACATTGGGGGCTATGGATTTCGGGTCCTGAAGGGGGCACAAGTCACTCTTGTGCTAAGTCCTGTGTGCTCCATGATTGGGAAGCAAGACTTCTGGAAGACCAGAGGGCACATTGTTGTAGTGGATGGGGCTGGCAGGATGAGGAGGTCATCTGGCTCTCTTGATTTCAACCTGGATCCTGGGGTCAGGGATGGGGCTGGGAGGGGACAGAATGGCAAATTTGGCGAGACTCAGACACAAGTCTCGAACTTTGTAGCTTCGTCCTCTGTTAGCATTTTGAAAGGAATTTGAGCCATGTTTTGGAAATTCAGCCTTATAAATTTTTGTTTAAAAAAATAAAATTTTTTTTTTTTATTTGAGAGAGAAAGAGACAGAGAGACAGCATGAGCAGGGGAGGGGCAGAGAGAGAGGGAGACACAGAATCCAAAGACAGGTTCCAGGCTCTGAGCTAGCTGTCAGCACAGAGCCCGACGCGGGGCTCGAACCCATGAACCGTAAGATCATGACCTGAGCCAAAGTCGGATGCTTAACTGACTGAACCACCCAGGCGCCCCACAAATTTTTGTGTTTTAATGAGGATGTGTGTTCTGTCAAAAGGCCGAAGGTGAGCATTCTTACTTATCTCACTTGATTTTTGCAAAATAGAAGTTTTGTGCGTAAAAATATTGTCAGTATTGCACATTTGCTTCTTAAATGCCAGGCACTGGGCTTGTCATTTAACATCTCTTATCTCAGTTAATACAGTCACCCTGGAGAGTAAGGCTTTGTTTGTTTGTTTTAATAATGGGGAATTGAGAATCAGAGGTGAAAGGGTCCGCAGTGGTAGGGATGGTTGGCTCCAATTTCAGATGGTCGCCAGAGATGAGGCTCCCAACTGCCTTTTAAGGTGCTGAGTCTTAAACAGTCTTGCTTCCAGTTGAGGAAGGTGAAGTTACTTGTCCAGGTTGTGGCCTTGGTGATTGGCTAGGACTTGAACCTGGTTCCCTTGGATGCCCTCTCCTTCACAGTGGGGCTGAACCGGACCCCGAGGTCTCTGGAACTTGCCCTCCTTGCTCCATGGGGCCTGGATCTGGGGCTCCCAGGCCCCCTTTCCCCGGCTCCCCGTGCTCCTCAGTGAGCTGGTGGTTTGTGTGTTTCATGCTCACAGAGCCTTTCATACTGCGTTTGAAAACAGTTGCAGAAGGTTTGCTGTAATTAATTACATTTGACATACTTGGAACCGAGGCCTCCTGGATTCAGAATGCAAATTTATGCCCAGACAGATGTAAGGTATGCTTGGAGCCAAGAGCTCTGGCACGTCCCAGCCAGGGCCTACGGCGACGCTGGCTGCCCGATGGGACTACCATCGCTGGCAGTAGGCAGTGGAGGCACAGCTCAAACTTGGGGATGCCTGGAGCCCACGGGCTGTTGGAGGAGAAATAACTCTGGGCTTCATGATAGGAACCATGGTCTCAAGTCTGAGCCATGCTTCTAACTCAGCCAGAGCCTGGGGTAATTTCTCTTCCCTCTTAGGGCCTTCGTTTCCCCTATTGTACAGTCAGGGCTTGGATTTAGCTGCTCAGAAAGCATGTTTTGTCAGTTTGTTCCAGGCCGGGAGAGCAGTTAACCCAAGTCAGAGCTTGGAGGGCTGGCTTTTGGAAGGATTAATAGTGGAGGTGGGAAAGGCACGGAATAGAAGGGTAAAAGCAGGAGGCTGTTGGAACAGGAAAGAGAAGTAATCAGGACCTGATATTTAATACAAGATGTGGCTGATTTCTAGGGCTCCACGTTGAGAGGTTATGCATTCAGCCTCAGACTCCTGTCACCATCTGTCTCAGATACCAATCACCATGTGACAAATCACCCCGAAACATAGTGGCTTAATACAGCGCGATTTATTGTCTCTCATGGTTTCTGTAGGTTGGAAATTTGGGAGTAGCTCCATCAGTTGGTCTGGTTTAGAGTTTCTCTGTGATTGTGGTCACATGGTGGCCAGGGTCATCTTCATGCCTTCTTTACTCTCATATCTGGTGCCAGGGTTTGGAAGACTTAAGCAGTTGGAGCTCCTTGGGCATCCATCCGTCTGTCCATCCATCCATCCATCCATCCATTTTATGGGGTCTTTCCAGCATGGAGGCTTCATACATGGGAGACATGAGTCTCCCAAGGCACGTGTCCCAACAGAGAGAGAGTCAAGCAGACCCAGCATCTCCTTTCATGAGTTAGTGCCAGAAGTCATACAGCCTAACTTGTACCTCAGTCTATTGGTTGAAGCAGTTACAACGATATTTCCCATTTCAAAAGGAGAGATGTAAACCCCACTTCTCTATGGAGTTGTGTCAACATCACATGGAACATACATGGAGGGAATGTATATTGGTGTGGTCATCTTTGGAAATGTAAGCTGCCCTACCATCTGTCTACTCATCAGTCCGTCTGTCTAGCTATTTGCCTATTCATCTGTCTCTACCCGCCCACCCATATCATCTTTCTATCCTTCAGATGGCTTAGGATTATCTGCTCATCCATCCATTGACCCCATTCAATTACCTGACGTATCTTGAGTACCGAACATGGGTTAGATACAGGTAGGGTGCTTTCAGTAATGAGCTCAAAGGGGAGAATGAAACTATTAATTATTTAAAAATGTATTTAATGTTTTATTTATTTTTGAGACAGACAGAGTACAAGCAGGGGGAGGGCCAGAGAGAGGGAGACACAGAATCCAAAGTAGGCTCCAGGCTCTGACCTGTCATCACAGAGCCTGTTGTGGGGCTCGAACCCTGGAACCATGAGACCATGACCTGAGCCAAAGTTGAACGCTTAACTGACTAAGCCACTCAGGCGCCCTGAAACTAATAATTATTGAGAGCCTACTCGGTGTTAGTTTCTTTATCGCCCAAATAACTCCACGACGTAGAATTTTCATCATGGTTATTTTATAGGCAAGGAAACCAGGGTACGAAGAAGCTAACTCGCCTAGGGTTATTCAGCTAATTAGTGCCGGAGTCCTCACTGAGACCCCATTCATCAGACTGTCTCCATTCTGGCTTCTGAGTGTGAGATGGCTGTCCAAGAGTTGGTTCTCCACTTTTATTTTTCTTCTAAGTGAAAACAACTCCCCCCCATTATAAAATAATACATTCATTACAAAAACAAAACAGTACAGAAAAAATATTGTTACTTTTAAAAACTGCCCCAAATCCTCCTACCCAGAGACAACCACTGTTCACATTTGATGAGCATTATTTAAGTCATCTCTTTGCATTTTTAAACATATATGATTACAGTTTTATACAAATGGGATTATATTCTACATGCTGTTCTGAGTCTGCTTGCTTTCTTCTTTTTAAACTTCTGGGTCTCTTTTTGCATCAGTAAATAGAGATCTTTGTTATTACTTTATTTATTTTAATGTTTATTTATTTTTTTTAATTTTTGAGAGAGAGAGAGAGAGACAGCATGAGCAGGGGAGGGTCAGAGAGAGAGGAAGACACAGAATCCGAAGACAGGCTCTAGGCTCTGAAGTAGCTGTCAGCACAGAGCCTGATGTGGGGCTCGAACCCACGAATGGTGAGATCATGGTCTGAGCTTAACCGACTGAGCCATCCAGTCGCCCCTGTTATTACTTTATTGACTACATTGTATTTCTATTGTGTATATGTCCCTAAACTCAGTGCCCCGTTGGATTTTTGGTATTCCTAGACTTTTTACATGCAGGGTTTCTAGCTTATATAATCATCCCTTTACCATCACTCTCTAAAAGGCGTGTTGCTGAACTGTAGCGTATTTGCATTCTATAGGTGGTATTAGTTTTCCTTCCTACTAGGAGGTTGTGACTGCTCATCTTCTGTGTCGTGGCCATCATGTTGTATTGCCATTGATTTTAATCATTGGTGTCCTGATGGGCAAACTGATGAGGTTGAACATTTCTGAGTATACTTTTATTAGCTACTTGCATTTCTTCTTTTGTGAATTGCCTGTTCATGCATTTGGCTGATATTTCGCTTGGGGTATCTATCTTTTCCTTTTTTACTTATTTGTTTATTTATTCATATTTTTAATGCTTATTTTTGAGAGAGAGAGCACAGCATGTGCAAGTGAGTGGGGGAGGAGCAGGAGAAGATGGAGATCCAGAATCCAAATCAGGCTCCAGGCTCTGAGCTGTCAGCACAGTGCCTGACGTGGGGCTCGAACTCACAAGCTGTGAGATCATGACTTGAGCCAAAGTCGGATGCTTAATTGACTGAGCCACCCAGATATCCCTTTATTTATTTATTTTTTAGAATGTTTCTTCGTTATTGAGAGAGAGAAAGGCAGAGAGAGAGGGGAACAGAGGATCTGAAACGGGTTCTGTGCTGACAGCAGAGAGCTCAGTGAGGGGCTCAAACTCAGGAACTGTGAGATCATGACCTGAGCCAAAGTCAGATGCTTAACCAACTGAGCCACTAAGGTGTCCTTCCTATATTTTTTTAAACTAAATTTTGGATTTTAGGGGCACCTCTGTGGCTCAGTTGGTTAAGCATCTGGCTTTGGCTCAGGTCACGATCTCATGGTTCGTGGGTTCGAGCCCCGCACCGGGCTCTGTGATGACACTAGCTCAGATCCTGGAGCCTCCTTCAGATTTTGTATCTCTTTCTCTCTTTGACCCTCCCCTGCTCGTGCTCTCCCTCTCTGTCTCTCAAAAATAAATAAAAAACATTAAAAAAATAATAAAATTTGGATTTTAGAGATACTGACTCTTTGCTATTTAGATTTCAAGTATTTCTCTTTCTGGACTTTTTGTTTAAAAAATTTTTAAACTGCTGTTGAGTAGTGGTTGAATAAAATGTTTACTTTTAAAATGCTTACACTTTTGTGTTTTGGATTCTGACTATATTGTTTTGGTGTCACACTTAAAAAGACTTCCCCATATTAAGAATTTTAGTGAAAAACAGCCTACAGAATGGAAGAAAATATTTGCAAATCATGTATCTGATTGAGGGTTAGTTTCCAGAATATATAAAGAACCCCCTATAGTTCAACAACAAAAACCAAATAACCTGAGTTTTAAAAAATGGGCAGAGGGCTTGGTCAGACATTTTTTTAGAGAAGGCATACAGGTGGCCAACAGGCATATGGAAATATACTCAGTATCACCGATCATTTGAGAAATGCAATTTAAAACCACAATGAGAAATCACACCCATTAGGATAGTCACTAAAAAAAAATCCCACAACAACCCAGAAAGTAAGTGTTGGCATAGAAAATTTGGAACCCTATGTACTGTTGGTGCAGCTGCTATGGAAAACAGTATGGCAGTTTCTCAGAAAATTAAAAATAGAATTCTCATATGATCTGGCAATTCTCCTTCTGGGTATATATCCAAAAGAATTCAAAGCAGGATTTCAAAGAGATAATTAACCATCCATGTTCATTGCAGTGTCATTTACAATAGTCAAGAGGTAGAAGTAACTCACCGGTTCATTGATGGATGAGTGGATGAGCAAAATACAGCCCGTACACAAAAATGGAATATTATTCAGCCTTAAAAAAAGGAAATCCTGTCACATGCCAGAATGCGGATAAGCCTTGAGGATACTCTGCTAAGTGAAACCAGCCAGTCACAAGAAATGTGAATACCGTCTGATTCTGCTCACATGAGACATCGAAAGTAGCTGAGCTGGCAGAAACAGAAAGTAGAACGGTGGTTGCCGGGGAAGGGGGAAACGGGGAGATTCGCTCAGTGGCTGTAGACTTTCAGCTTTGCAAGATGAAAACGTTCCAGAGATCTGTTGCACAACACTGAATATGCTTAGCACTCTCGCACCGTACACTTAAAAATGGCGACGCTGGGGAAAAAACGACGTCGAACGTCAATGTTATTTAACCAATCAACAGTTTGTCTTCTAGGAACATTCACGGAAGGAATAGGTGTGTCTGGATACCGTGTGAGAAGTGCATGAGTGCTCATAATTATTTATACGATCCAACACCTTGAAACCAAAAAAAAAAAAAGAATTTAAAATCATTCATCCTATTTTTTCTATTATTTTATATACCTTTTGTTTTCGTACATTTAAACTGATGATCTGTTTGGAACATATTTGCTTTAGAGGAGGAGCATAGAGATTAGGCTCGTTTTTCCCCCCGGATGTCTAGCTGCTTGATGTAATACCAACAATTGAACACTCCCTCTTTTCCTCCTGGATTTGAAATGCTGTCTTTGTCTGTTATTAAATTTCCATGTACTCAAGTCTCTCTCTGGACTCTGACGCTCTCTGAGTGTACCGGTATAACACTGTTTTAATTTGATCACTTTTACATAAACTTTAACACTGGAATCATGTCTAAGAACTGACCTATACAGTAGTTCGTGTACATTGCCATGTATGTTGTTCACCAGGTTGGGCTGTTTTCTAGTATGTTTTTTCACTGGGCAGACTCTCCTTGTTACCCAGACTGACCTCATTGTCTCTATAGGTGCAGACACTGAAGTTCAGTGAGATTTGATAACTTGTTGTGGGTGTCTAATGGGTGCTCTCTTTCACCACGTCTGGGAAGTGACAGTGCAGAGACTGGAGTCTGAGTCCAGCCATGAAGTCTGTGGAGTACCTGTAACCACATGCTGTATCCCACGGATGCTCAGCTATCTTTCCTTGGGGACCACGTGTGCCCTGGCACAGAGTGGTGCTAATACGTGCTTGTTGAATTGGATGAGAAGCAGTAGTCATGGCTTATTCAAAACAGATATTCCTAAACGGATTATTCCCTGGTTGCAGTTAGATGTATGCTAATATTTGTTTTAATAAGTTAATTTTTAAATAATTGAAGTAACCTAATGATATTACAGTGAAATCAGAAAGTAAGGAAATAGAAAGACTATGGTAGATAAATGCCAGCCCTCTTATATTCGCTATTAAAATTTCGCTGTATTTCCCTCTAGTTATTTTATAAACATATTTTTATTATTTGAATCATAATGTATTAGTTTTGCCTCCCGCCTTTTCCTTCCCCCATCTTTTGTCTTCCTAATTGTCATTTTTAAAGACTCCATATTAGTCACAGAAAACAATGAACGTAGTTTATTTAACCCATACTCTATTGTTGCACGTTTAGGTTGGTTCTAATTTTTCTCTTTAATATGGTTACACTGTAATGAACATTTTCATGTATAGAGTATTCTGATACTTTAAAGCCTTCGCCTTTGGATATATTCCCTAAGAGAGAGTATGGAATCAAGGGTAGACGTTAGTTAAATACATTTCCATATATCCTATTTTTGGGGGAGCAGTTGTTGGTTGCAGGCTTTGGGAATCTCTATTGATTTGGGAAAGAAATACAGCAAATTCTTAAAAAAGATATTCCATTGACTTTATTATTATGAAAGGGGTTCATGTTCGATGAGGAAACCTAGAACCTATATGTAGAAAAGACTTCATAATCGCACACTTCTCCAAGATGAGCTCTTTTAATTTCATGTCTGTTCTTATTTATTTACTGTATCAGTATTAATTTTTCATTAAATTCTTTTTAATTTCATTTTATTAGCCAGAATTGTCTAATAACTTGTTTTTCTGCATTTGTACTGATAAACCATTTTTGGATGACAGTCCTTCCTCTTTCAAGATCCTACACAACTTCTGAATTTATTGATCCATTAAATATTTGCCCTAATTATGGCTGACAGTTCCTGATAGGTGCCAAGGTGACGAATCAATATGGATTCTGTTCACAGCCACATATAACGTGCTATAGAAAGTGTTCAGTGTTCTAAGACCGGTTGCCGAGCGTGTTGAGTGGAGGGAAAGGTGAATTCAGATAAAGAGTCCAGGGCATCTTCTTGGAGGAAGTGGTATTTGAGTGTGACGTTGAAGGACAGATAGGATTTGAGGGTCTAAAGATGAGTCTGTGGGAGGAAAGGGTTGGAACAGAGCATTCTGGGCCAATGAAATCGGATGAATCATCAAAGAAAGATGAACTTTGGTGAATTTTTAGCATTGAGCACTTATTATTATAAATCTAATTCCTTGAAAGCTGATGACTCACAAAACTCTGCCCAAATGCGGTTATCCTTCATGTGAGCTCACCAGAATGTTCCGTTAATCAGAACTCGTCTCTGAGGGGGTGCAGGTAGGTGGGGAGTTAGAGGGGGAAGTCAAGGGGTAGGCAAACTAGAGGAAGAAAGCGAGTCTTTGGTCATCTGGTCTGACGTCAGAACGGTGTTTAACTCTGCAAAGTGCTTTTGCAGGTGCGATCTCACTCCTGCCTCCTGGAGTCCTCACAGAAGTGACCTCTGCAGGGCCTCTGCCCCACTGGGCAGCGGCAAACTTTTGTGACTGACCCACCGGAAGGAATACATTTTATATCAACATCTCGTACGCACGTACTCATAAAAGTCAAGCAAAAGCAGAGAACAGTATTTATACTTAACCTCTTGTGATGCTTTCTGATATATATTTTTTAATTTTTAAATTTGTTTATTTATTTTAGGGAGAGAGAGTGCATGCAAGCAGGGGAGAGGGGCAGAGGGAGAGACAGAGAGAATCTTCTTAAAACATTTTTTTTTAATGTTTTATTTATTTTTGAGAAGAGAGAAAGAGACGGCATGAGCACGGGAGGGTCAGAGACGGAGACACAGAATACGAAGCAGGCTCCAGGCTCTGAGCTAGCACAGAGCCCAACGCGGGGCTCGAACCCACAAACTGTGAGATCATGACCTGGGTTGAAGCCGGATGCTCAACCTACTGAGCCACCCAGGCACCCCTTTTTTTTAAATTTCTTTTTAAGAGACAGAGAGAATCTTAAGCAGGCTCCAGGCCCACTTCAGGAGCCTGACATGGGGCTTGATCCCACGACCTTGGGATCATGACCTGAGCTGAAACCAAGAGTCAAGATGCTCAACCGACTGAACTACTCAGGCACCCCTGCATTCTATTCTTAATTCTCTCTCTCTTTTTTTTTTAATTTAAAAAAATTGCTGGCTGAGTTTGGGGTGTCATTTTCCCTCGTAGAAGCACTGTTGTGTAGAATATGAGATAATGAGCTATTTTGGGGTCTGCCTTGCAAAATTGTCATGAGGATAGAAACTGATTCACCTGTAAAATGAAGAGATTGGACTTCACAGATGTCTGAGGGTTTTCTTATGAATTCCAGCTGTAGTTGGTTCTTGGTTCCACGGATGGGCCATGCTGGGGAAGATGCTGAGATTGATTAGTGATGTCTGTCACTGGGAAGGCAGTGTGTGGCAGCCTAGCTCACATGTGCTGCTCCTGGGCCGGCCGGCGTCGTGGGCCCCACTTAGTCCATGGCTGGGTGGTTCGAAGGGCTTATAAAGGATTGAGAAGCTGGCTGTCTAGTACTGCTACCAAGAGATGGGTGGATTTGAGTCCATATTTTCTAAATGCGTATATTAAAATATCTTAAAGCCGTAGTAACTGAATGAGGGTCAACCTGGCATAGGCATATATAGGCAGATAGATGTAAAAGATTACAGTCCAGAAACAAACCCAGCACATTCCTCTACGTATTAACTGTCATTCCCCTGCCACCTTGGTTTGGTTAATTTTGCTTTTAAAATATTGTAATAGTTGATCAAGATCTTTCCCTATTATTCTGTTTTCAAAATTTGTATTAGTTTCACTTTTACATATTCTATCAGATGAATGCTGGAATCATTTTTAAAGGTAAAAATTGCCTGAGGATGGTAATTGTATTAAGTGTATGCACTGAACTGAGTAGGAAGGGCATTCTTAACCAAGATAGTGTTTTTCTGCCCATTAAGGTTGTGGTCTGTCTCTTTCTTTGTTCATGTTCCCTTAAATGACCCACAGTAAAAATTTCCACCTAAGTTTTGGACTTTTATTTTATTTTATTTTATTTTAGAGAGAGCATATGAGCCGGGGAGAGAGGCTGAGGGAGAGAGAGAGAATGAGAATCCCAAGCAGGCTCCATGCCCAGTGTGCTGCCCTATGCAGGGCTTGACCCCACAACCCTGATCATGACCTGAGCCGAAATCAAGAGTCAGACACTCATTGGCTGAGCCACCCGGAAACACCTTGGAAACTTATTTTTAAGTATATTCCTGGGTATTTGGTATTTTTGACTGTAAGGGGGATCATTTCCCTCATTGTGTTATTTTGTCTAATTAATTCAAGTACATAGAAAAGTTACTGGATTTTATGTGGCTGTTTTGTTAGTGGATAACTACCATATTTTAAAAAACTTTTTATTTTTAGAGAGAGAGTGTGCATGCACTGGTAGGAGATGGGTGGGGGGAGAGAGCGAGAGGGAGAGAGCGAGAGAGAGAGTGAGAGAGAGAGAGAGAGAGAGAGAGAGAGAGAGAGTGTCTGAAGCAGGCTCCACGCTTAGCAGGGAGCCAGATGCTGGGCTTGATCATGACCTGAGCCCAAAACAAGAGTCAGACACTCAGCCCACTGAGTCACCCAGGCACACCCCACCCCCATATTATCTTCTTAATCCAGTGGTTCCTTGTGGGTTTTAGATAGATTGTAATAGATGCAGATAATATTCATTTCCCTTCTTCTTTTACAACATTGTCCTTTTCTTTTTCTTATATGTTGACTAGGCCTTCTGGGTAGTTTGAATAGTAGCAGGGATAACAAGTATTCTTGTATTGTCTTATTTCTTTTAGTAGAAAGGATTCTAGCATTTTCTAATTAAGTCTGAAGTTTTACTTTGGTTTCTGATACGTTTTCTTTTTTACTTTTTTATTAAAATTTTTTTTAAATGTTTATTTTTGAGAGAGAGAGAGAGTGAGCACACAAGCAGGGAAGGGACAGAGAGAGAAAGGGAAACACAGAATCAGAGGCAGGCTCCAGGCTCTGAGCTGTCAGCACAGAGCCTTATGTGGGACTCAGACTCAGACTGTGGGATCATGGCCAGAGCTGAAGTCAGACCCTCAACCCGACTGAGCCACTCAGGGGCCCCATATTTTTTATCACTAAGTAAACATCTTCTGAGTTGCTAAGTTCATTTTTATTTTTGTTTTTAACTTTACCAAGATGGAGGTGAGTGGTATGATTTAGGGGTGCTTTTCACTCTTCTGTGTTTGAATTTTTCTTTTGCAGTGGAGTGTGACTCATCCCCTTTCCCACTGTAAAACTGTTCAGTAATAAGAGGGGGGAGAAGAATGATGAACCTTAAACAAATACCTTACATTATATGCCCAGATGGCCATATGGTTTTCTTACTTTGATCTGCTGATGTGATGAATTATATTAATAGATTTCCTAATACCAACCCTCCTGGAAGGAGCCCATTTTGTTCACGGTGTTCCATTATTTTAATACACTGCGGATCCCTTTAGCAGCATTTTGTGTCCATCTCCGTTAGTGAAATTGTCTTGCGGTTTTATTTTTAATGTGCTCTTTTTGTCATTTTTAAAACGGGGATTAGGCTAGTACCGTGGGTTCTACGTTGGGAAGCTTCCCACATTTTCAGTGATCTGGGACAAGGCGGATAAAGTCCCTGCAAATTGTGTACCTGGTGGTGGTAGTTGCTGAGGTGGTTGTGTTGAGAAGGATTCTGAGGTCCCGTTGTGTGTAAACAATTGAGTGTATTGTACAAATGTAGGAAATGAGAGTTTAAGCATGCATCCAGATGTTTATTTGTAGTGCCTGCCAGCAAAGATTTATATTGCGTGGGAATTATCTGTCTTTTGAAAGTTTAAAAGGACTAGCCTTTATAACTCTCTATCTTGTTATGCTTTTGGAAATAATTCTTTTCTTTTGTCATCCTTTCTTCAGTAATTTTTTGGCTCTGGTTCTGGTTGAAAGTAATTTTGGTCATTTATATTTTCTTAAAAACTTATCCATTTCATCACGAATTTGAACCATATTTGCATAGAAAGAATACAACTTACAAAAATGTCCTCTGGTTATATTTTCTAATCTGATTTTTCCCCCTTTATGAGTTGGCTGAATGCTAATATCCACTCAAAACTTTGAAGTAGTTTGTCACTTCTCGCTATTTAAAACACTTCTAAATTGTTATGTTTATGTTAAATCCATCCTTTTGCCTTCTTGAGATATTTTAAGAAATTGAGTCCTTCTTAGCTCTTTATTTTTCTCTGGTTAGTAATAAAAATGTTTAGTCAATGAATTTTCCTCTGAGTACGCTTTTGGTCTATCCTGTAAACCTACTGTGAATTGTAACTATTTTCTAAATATTTCATAGTTTTAGTTTTCATGTTCTCTTAAAATTTTTTTAATGTTTATCTTATTTTATTTTATTTTATTTTTGAGAGAGAGAGAGAGAGCATGAGCAGGGGAGGGGCAGAGAGAGAGGGAGACACAGAATCTAAAGCAGGCTCCAGTCTCCGAGCTGTCAGCACAGAGCCCAATACAGGGCTAGAACTCACAAACTGTGAGATCATGACCTGAGCTGAAGTCAGATGCTCAATTGACTGAGCCACTCAGGTGATTTTAAAGTATTTAAGTTTTGTGATTCCCTTTTTTATATTAGTATTTCTGTTTACTCGTTTTCAGCTAAATGTGAGAGACGGTTGCCAACGATGGTTTTGCTTTTGGTAATTTATAGAAAGTTTTGGAATCCTTTTTTTAAATATCAGTTTGTGTAAATATTTCATTTCCATTTTGGGGCTTTCTCTTTGCTACATATACATCTCTTTCTCCATTTTGTATATCATGGACATTAATCACATTTTTCACACTCCCTATAGAGCCCTAATAATTTTGCTTTTTCATTTGTTATTTCAAGAATTTGAGAATCTGTTAATGTCTTCTCATAGTATAATGTTTCTTTTGGTGTTACCTTGGCTTTTTTTATTTTACTTTATATATTTTATTGCTGGGTTACTTAACAGAAATACATGCCTGCCTGCTCACATTTTATTATGGGTTGTACTCCTAATCTGTAAAAATAGGTCCTCCTTGACCTGTTCTATGTTTTCTGCTTTCAAAGCTGTAGTTTTTCCTCATTTTTATAAAGCATTTCCTGATTTCACCTTTAATTGCAGTGATTTTTATCAAGTACTTTCTGCTCTCTATTGTTGGAGTTTACCTGGTATAATTGTGCATTTAACTTCTTATTTTACTTTTTCTTTTAACCTTGCTGTGCCCTTTAGAAAAATTGCTGTATTTCTTTCACATAGCCTGTAGTTTTTTTATATTTAAAAATTCAGAGTCTGAGCCTCTGTGTCTTCTAATATGGAGCTTACCCCAAGTTATATTTATTATAATACCTAATGTCTTTTTTAAACTTCTTTCATCTAATTATAGTGTTCTCTTTTCTAGGTACTTATATAACTGAGAAGGTATTTTTGATTCCTTCTCATGTGAATGGCAGCTTGGATGAATAGAGCATCTTGGGTTACGTGTTTTATCGCTTAGTACTCCGTAGATGCTCTGTAGCCTTATGTCGTGAATAATGGATAATTCAGAGGCCACGTGGTATTTTATGTTCATGGTTGACTCCCACCCCCTCCCACCTCAACCTTCCTGAATGCCTGTAGCATTCTTTTCCCCCTTGACATTTAAGGGATATTCCAAGCAATATCCATGTTTTGGTGTCTTTTCATTAGTTTGAGAGGTGCATGGAATGTACTTTGTCTACAGATTTAGCTCTTCATAATAGGAACATTTTAGTTCCATTGTGTCCCACCGGGCTCCTTTCTTCTTGGAATGGCAGTTACCCATATATATCCATATTGCCCTATTGTTTGTTTTCTGCTTTCTCTCGCGTTTTGATGATTTGAGCCTCTGTTTCTCTCTTTGGAGGTTTGTAAGTGCTTCTCAAGTGTGTCTTTGCTCGCCTTAACTCTGATTTCAGTGCTGACAGCCCGGCCCGGCCCCGCTCCTGATGAGCGTTATCATTCCCCTGTGCCATTATTTGATTCCTTCCATCCTCTTCTGAATTATCCTTGAGCTAACCCTTCATTTCACTCTGTTCTTGTTTTCTTTAATTTTGCTGGGGGTGCAAAGGAGAGTCTGTCTAAAACTTATTTTGGCTTCCTGGAGTAAAGCTTTTACACGCTCCTTCCTTGAATCTTGAGTAGAACGCTTTTCTCCCCCTTTTTTTTTTTGGTTACCCAATTTTGTCGCATTTGTTTTCTCCCCCGCTGGCTTCGTTTGCTCCTCCTTAATGAGGACAGGATGACTTAGTGCAGTGTAGACCCTACAGTGATACCAGTGGCAGCTTCCTCAGGTCTTGAGGTGAAAGGGGCGGGCCAGATGTTGTCCCCTGTCCATGACAGGTGGGGGACACCGCGGCCAGAGGTTGAAGGCTCCGGGCTGGGGCTGTAGATTCTCTCAGTCTGGGTCCCATCATTGTGAGGCCACACTGTGATGTGCCCAGTGGTTCCGCCTGGACTCTTTCCTGATGGGGTCAAGGTTGAGTTGGAAAGTAGAAGGTAAGCCACCCCTGGGATGTCTGGGATTCCCTCTTGGTCCTGTCAGCAGCCCTAGGGGTGACACATTTGATTTTCCTCTTACTGTTCTGTGTCAGAATCTTGAGGAGGGCGGCCACGGGATGGGTCCTTGCGACACCCTTTCACGTACCCTCACGTCCCTGACATCCAGCAGAAATTCCTCGGCGGGTGGGGTTGTGTGTGAAATCCCCTTCTAGATTTCAGGACCCTTTTTTTTTTTTTTAAGTTTTTAATTGTGTTAAAATACAGTAAGTAACAAAATGGATCGTCATCGCCTTTTTTTGTGGGGGCGGCTCCGTCGTGTTAAGTACACGTACATCACTGTGCTACAGAATTGATCTTGTGAAATGGAAATTCTCCGCAAAGAACTCTCCAGTCCCCACCCCCCTCCCAGCCCCTGGCAACCACCATTCTACTTCCTGTCTCTGAAGTTGACTAAGTACTTCCTAGAGGGAATCATACAATGTTTGTCTCTGTGACCGGCATCGTGGCCTCAGGGCTCTTCCGTGTTGTAGCACGTGTCAGTCTCCTTCCTTCTCAAGGCTGCAAAATTCCACGGCACGTACGGAAGCCAGTTTGTTTATCCCCTCATCTGTCGGTGGACACTTGGGTTACCACGAGTAATACTCCCGTGCGCGTGAGTGTACGGACATCTCTTCCAGATCCTGCTTTCCCTTCTTTTGGGTCTATACCAAGAAGTGGAATTACCGGATCGTACAGTAAGCGTGTGTTCAATCTTTTGATAAGCCCCCGCAACTGTTTTCCTCTTGCGTAAAAAAAGCGTGACAGGGACACCTGGGTGGCGGTTAAACGTTCGATTCTTGACTTCGGCTCAGGTCCTGATTTCGTGGTTTGTGAGGTCGAGCCCCACATCAGGCTCTATGCTGACAGCACAGAGCCTGCTTGGGATTCTGCCTCCTCCTCTCTCTGCCCATCCCCTGCTTGCACGCACGCTCTCTCTTTCTCTCAAGGTAAATAAAAATAAGCTTATAAAAAACATTACGGAAAATTTCAGAAGCATGCTGAATGAATGAACAGAGCTCTAGAGCGCCCACCGCGTCCCATGGTCCAGTTTCAGCCGCCATCAACACGTTGCTCTTCTTTATTACCTGTGCCTCCCCCTGCTCCCCCTACTCGGTGGGAGGGTGGTTATTACATTATGACAGCGGTGGCAGGAAGTCTTAAGTAGGTAAACTGGACAGTCCGAGCTGAAGGCCTGGGTAAGTGGAAATACCCACAGAACTCCTTCCCCTGTTGCCACGTGGAGCATTCCCAGCGCCCACAGCGTGTCCTCGGGTCCTTTGTCAGCTGCCACCTCTTCCCCCAAGAGGCAGCGGCTCTTCTGATCATCTTCCCGTTAGACGGGTTCACCTGGTCTAGCGCTTTGTAGAAACAGTGCCTCCTGTTTTCATATTCCTGTGGTCAGTCTCTCGGGGGGGCGGGGGGCGAGCAGAGAAGGCGTGGGGGGTCCCTGCCCCGTCTGCCACGTAGGCCTCCCCTCTCTCACCCCTCGGCGGTCCTGGAGTTCACCGTCAGGTTAGCTTGCCACTGCCTTTGGTCTTTGTTTTCATTCATCCTGCAAGTGTTATAAATTAGGAGCCCCGTGACAAAGCCCTGGCATTTAAAACTCATTTTGTTTAAGACCAACTAAAACTCGATGTGTTGAACCCCTCCTTTTTGTTATAAAAGCGGTTTTCCGTCTAGTAAAGTTTTGAAATACAGAGAATTACGGGCACGTAAATCCCTCGTTATATCGCATTGTAATCACAATCGGCAGTTCTCTGTTAACTTTGTCTTTTTTCTGGGTGGCCTCTTATCCTTTGTGTATCACAGCCATCACCATAGCGCACACGGTTTTATACCCTTTTCCTTTAACATTGATGTGTCAGTCAGTGTTCTCCTGGCTAGCAGCGGCAGTGTCTGGTGGTCCTTTTTTATTGGCTCCACGGTAGTGGTCGTAGGGGGTGTCATTGGAGCATTTACACTGTGCCTTCTACTGTTTTGAGCCTTCCTGTCTCAGACCTTGCACCGAACCTTAAGTTTCACACCATACCTGCGAGGCATGTGCTGTTACTCCCATTTTATAGATGGAGAAATTGAGGCCGAGTGAAACAAGTCACACATTTGGTGGATAAGGAAGCCAGAAACTAAACCCAGGCATCCTCACTCCCGTCTTCAACACCTGTGCCCAGGCGATAACTCTGTCATTTCTTTGAGTTGGCTGTACAGGGATCTTTCCCTCCATTTTGCAGACGGGTAAACTGAGCCCGAGAGAGGAAAAGTGACTCATCTGAGGGGAGGCAGCAAGATAGACCCAGGCTGGAACCCTCTCCCCCTTTCCTGGAGGTCCTTTGTTCTGCTTGGGGGGGGGGGTCCTGCCTTGTCTGCATTTCTGCCTTAGGGCAGAATCACCCCTTCTTTTCAGTCTTCTGGTTTTCCTTTATTGTTGCCTGACATTCCTTCTGCAGCCCCAAGGCTCCTGACCTCTCCGGGCCTCAGTTTCTTCATCTTTAAAATGGGCCTCCCCACTCCCCCACTATCAGGGCTGTGGCTTCAGCCCTTCTCTCCCCACCCGGCCAGCCCGGCGCCCTCCCAGACGCTTGCAGGGAGCTCTACTCGCGGCTGAGCGAGCATCTGCTTCCCCATCTGGTCCCAACTTTTTCCTTAATTACCCACTGAATTGGCTCTAACAAAATGCTGACAACTTGAGTGAGACATTAGCGGATCCATCCGCGCCTGTGCCAGGGTTTCGCGGGCTTTTCCGGGCCGTGACGCACTCCAGCGCGGCGAGGTCCCTTGTCCCTTGGCTGGAGTCCCCGTCCCGGCTGAGTGGCGGGCCACCTCGTGGCGCTGCACCCAGGCCCTCTGGGTATCTTCAGGGCTGGCTCCCAGGCCCGGACGTGGGTTTTTGTCTTCTCTCCTGCCCCTCCCTTGGTCTCTGACCTTTCAGGTCTTTTGTGCCTACCTAACAGTCTCCAGATAAATTTGTTTGGTTCATTTCTTCACTTCCCTAGCTGGCCTCGAAGCAGTGGGACTAAGTGTGCCACAGCAGGGAGAAACTGGCCTGCGTTTTCTTGGCTTCCAGGTGGCCCCCACAGGGACCTTTTTGGGGGCCGTTTCCCATCCGCATAAAGGGATCTGATAAGGTGTGATGCCGACTCTAAGTCTGGTTTCCTGGATTCTAAGAAAAAGCTGAGCTTCTGTTTTCTCATCGTAAGTCGGGTAGGTTGAGGCAGAGGCTTCCTGGTTGGGGTGAAGAACATAGGCTCAGGCGCCAGCCATTCTGCATTCTAGTCTTGCCTCTACTGTTTCCTCCCTGTGTGACCTCGGGCAGGTTGTTGAACCTCTCTGTGTCTCAGTTTCTTCTTCATAAATTGGCGTTCACAGAACATTGTGAGAGTTAATACACGTAAAGCAACTGGCATGCGGTCACTCAAATGTCACCTGCTCCTTATCTTTTATGTGTAGGACGTTAAGTTAATATACTCATTTCAGGGCACGTGATCATTTTTGGCTCATTACAATCCTTCCCTGCTTAATTTAGTTAATTCTTTTTATCCCCACCCACTCTCCTGGCCCTGCTCCTCTGCTCTCTCCAGTATTCTGTGTATTTAACACGCATCTTTTTTGTTCATACGTGTTCTTGCAAAGTGTGTGCTGCTGTTTGGGTGCATGTTTACAAAGTGTCCATTCAGCGTCCTCGTGTCCAGATCTCATTCTGTTCTCAATTGGGCCTCTCAGCTCTAGGTGTTTGAGCTCCACCAGGTTACTTTGAGCCGCTGGGTGGGTTTTCCCCATCCGCCGCTCCGGGATGGGTAACCAGGCCTCACCTTCCCCCGCCCCTGAATAAAGCTGCGGCGAGCACCCTTGTCCGTGCTCCTGTGTGGGCTTCAGGGAGACCTTCGTGACGACGTGGACCCAGGTGGGGAGTTAGGGCTAGAATGAAAAAGAGGATATTTGAAAGATGTGAAAGGAATGGCTGTCGTCATTCCCCAAATTGAGTGAATCATAGATAGTACTTAGCCAGTCAAGAAATGGACGGTCTGTTGGGCTTGCCTTGAATCCTAGCTGAGGACTGCTTTTGTTTTTTGTATTTGAACTTGAAACCAGACGGATGAACATGCTCTTTGAAAACAATTCAGATGATGCAGAAGTCAGCGGTATAATGGAAAGAGCCCCTTCGCATTGCCCCCCACCCTCCTAAGCCCCGTTTCCGGTAGGTAAGCCCTGGTGACCGTGGAGTATCTCATGGTGGGTCTTTTTTTTATTCACACAAATGTGAACCATTCATATTGTCGTGCAGCTTAGCTCTGCTCACCTAGTAGGAGGTCATAGGGTCATTTCACGTTAGCCCCAGTAGATCTGTTGCGATTTTTATCAGTGTTCCCAGTTCTCTTGTCAGAATCTGCCATAGTTTATGTTACTAGCTTCTTTCTGAAAAAAATTTTTTTAATGTTTTATTTATTTTTGAGAGACAGAGAGAGACAGTGTGAGCAGGGGAGGGTCAGAGAGAGAGGAAGACACAGAATCTGAAGACAGGCTCCAGGTTCTGAGCTGTCAGCACAGAGCCCGACGCAGGGCTCGAACCCATGAACCATGAGATCATGACCTGAGCTGAAGTCGGACGCTCAACCGACTGAGCCACCCAGGTGCCCCACTAACCCCTTTCTGATGGGTATTTTGGATGTTGCCAGTTTTCTGGCCCTTATAATTTGAAAACCAGCACTTCTTGTGGTGTTGGTCTGTTGGTGATAAAATCCTTCTTTACAGATATTTTTCCTCCCTGTCACATTCTGAGTTGACAGGTGTTTGTTTTTTTCTTTTCAGTACTTAAAAGATGTTGCTCCATTGTCTTTATGTTTTATTTTATTTATTTTATTTTTTAATGTTTGTTTATTTTTTAAAGAGAGAGAGAGAGAGTGTGTGTGAGCAGGGGAAGGGCAGAGAGAGTGGGAGACACAGAATCTAAAGCAGGCTCAGGTTCCGAGCGGTCAGCACAGAGCCCGACACGGGGCTCGAACTCAGGAGTCATGAGATCATGACTTGAGCTGAAATCAGACATTTAACTGCCACCCAGGCACCCCTCTTTTTTTTTTTAATGTTCTTTAAATTTATTTATTTTGAGAGAGAGAGAGAGAGAGAGAGAGAGACAGAGAGCGAGAGAACAAGCTGGCGGGAAGCAGAGAGAGGGGGAGAGAATCCCAAGCTGACTTCATGCCATCAGCGCAGAGCCCGATGTGGGGCTTGAACTCACAAATCTGTGAGATCATGACCTGAGCCGAAGTCTAGAGTCAGATGCTACACTGACTCAGCCCCCCAGGTGCCCCTGCTGCCTTACGCTTCAGTGTTTTTGGTGAAGAGGTGACTGTAGTTCTTCTTTTGTTCCACTGTATGTTACATCTTCTTAAACTTCCTGGCCACTTTTTAGATGTTCTTTCTATCCCAGGTTTTAAGCAATCTGATTGTGATGTACCTTAGAGTGGCTTTCTCTATGTTTGTTCTGCTGGGGATTCGTTGAGCGTCTGGGTTCTGTGGGTTTGTAGTTTGCACCGGATTAAAAACTCTGGGCCATTATTTCTTGAAATACCCTTTTTTCTCTTCTCCCTTGTTCCTCTTCTTTCTGGACTACAGTTGCATCTATATTAGGCCTTTTGATGTTGTCCCACAGCTCATGATGCCCTTTTTATTTTTGTCCCTCTTTTTTCCCTCTGTGTTTCATTGTTTACAGTTTCTGTTGTTGTGTCTTCAAGTCCATCAACTCTTTTCTTCTTCAGTATCTGATCTGTTCTTCATCCAGGAGTTGTTATTTTTTCATGTCTGGAAGTTTGATTGGAATCGTCTTTAAATCTCCTGTGTCTCTGGGGCGCCTGGGTGGCTCAGTCAGTTAAGCGTCTAACTTCAGCTCAGGTCATGATCTCCCGGTTCGTGGGTTCAAGGCCCCACATCGGTCTCTGTGCTGACAGCTAGCTCAGAGCCTGGAGCCTGTCTTCAGAGTCTGTGTTTCCCTCTCCCTCTGGCCCTCCCCTGCTCACGCTGTCCCTCTCACTTTCTAAAATAAAAATAAAAACATATAAAAAAATTTTTTTTAATTTCATGTGGCTCATGTTTTTCCTTCCTTCTGGAATTTATGGGGTACATGTATGATAGCTCTATTAATGTCCTTCGAGTCTGTCTTCTAGGTCATTTCTGGGTCTCTTCCTATTAACGAGTTCTTTTGCTTCTTTCATGCCCAGTGATTTTTTTGACTGACATTGTGAACTTTGCATTGCTCAGTGCTAGATGTTTTAGTATCCCTTTAAATATTTTTGTGCTTTATTCCCGTATTGCTGTTGTGCATATCTCCTGATTGCTGCCTAACTACCACACATAGTGGCTGAAAACCACGCAGATTTATGACCTTATAGTTCTGGAGATTGGAAGTCTAAGTTGGAGTTCACTGTGTTAAAGTGAAGATGTTGGCAGGACTGCGTTCCTTCTGGAAGTTCTGGGGTGGTGGGATCTGTTTCTTTTTCTAGCTTCTAGAGGCTCCGGCTCCATTTCTCCATCTTCAAAGCCAGCAGTGTGGGGCACAGTCCTTCTCATGCTGCCTTTTCTCTGGTTTGTCTTCTACTTAGAAGGACCCCTGTGCTCATCCACATAACCCACGGTGGTCTCCCCACCTCAGGGTCATCTCATTAGTAAGCTTAATTCCATTTGCCTGTATCCCAACGTCCACAGGTACAAGGGATTTGGATGTGGACACCTTGCGGGGGAGCCATTGTTCTGGCTGCCACAGCAGTTACACCGTGTAGGACCACCAGAGCAGTCTTTACAATAGAGCAGGGTTTGGCATACTATATCCATGGAACCAGTCTGGCCTGCCACCTGTTTTTGTAAATAAAATTTTATTGGAACACAGCTAAGCTCATTCATTTTTGTATTGCCTATGGCTGGTTTCATTCCACAGTGCGACCTGCAAAGCCTAAAATATTGACTGGCCTTTAAGGTGTACTGACCCCTGGTCTAGGGCTAATATTTCCCTGCTTTTGAGGCTGTACCTTTTCAAGTACTCAACCGATGCCATTAGTTATTATATTTCCCCACTTTGACTGTTAGGAATGTGAACTATTCTTAGCTCTGTGTGAGCCCTGAGGCTTGTTCTGCTTGATTCCTTCTGGTGGTTCTTGGCCTGGCCTCAGGTGGTTTCCTTGTGTGCACATGTTGATTTGTACAAAAGCAACTGAAGAACTTGAGTGCACTCTCTGGGCACCTCTGTTTTCTCTGACTCTCCACCTTGCGTATCACTGCTTCCTTGCTCTCCCCACTTCTAAACTGTCCCCTCAACTTGGGGGAAGTCCCCTCAACTCAGTCCCATCCCTGCACTGCAGCCTAGAAATTCTTCAGCCTAGAACTCTCCAGAAATTGCTCTCATAGGGATCACCAACCTGTAATGCCTGTTGTCCAGTGCTTAGAGATCCTTGTATTGTATCTTTTGTCCAGTTTTTTGGTTGCTTAAGGTGGGCGGTAGATCTGGTCCCTCTTGCTGTGTCAGGACTCGAAGCCAGCTATGTCGTATATTTTGCATTTACAAGGAGACTTTTGGGAGGTAGCATATTGGAAGAGGCTTTGTGGGGGTCAGAGATTCTGCATTAAAATTTTTTTTTAATGTTTATTCATTTTTGAGAGACTGAGACAGAGCACAAGCATGGGAGGGCAGAGAGTGAGAGAGGGAGACACAGAACCCGAAGCAGGCTCCAGGCTCTGAGCTGTCAGCACAGAGCCCAACTGGGGCTCGAACTCATGGACTACGAGATCATGACTTGAGCTAAAGTTGGATGCTCAACCGACTGAGCCACCCAGGCGCCCCAGAGATTCAGCATTTTAATGATACTGCAAATTGGTCTGTGTAAAGGCTGTGCAACTGTGCTTTTGAGAGTCTCTTCCTAATAGCAGGGACCGTGGGGGTAGATGATGATAGGGAATCTCTTTGAGCACTGTAAAGGGTTGGCAACATGCCAGGGCTTAGGGCTCTCAAGAGAGGGCTTCTAGCTGTTTCTAATTTGACTTGGGTGTCTGATGGCCCTTTCGCTCTGCCAACCTAGCCTCAGGCCGGGCCCTGTACGACTAATGTATTTTCCTTAGCAAGCGGCAGTGCCTGGGGGGAATCTTCTTTCTGCTAGGCTGCTACTTTCTTTTCCCGACCTCTGTTGAGCACCTACAGATGCTAAATAACATTTCAAGTGCTTCATGTAGTCACTGGGATATGGTTTAATTCTCTACCACAACCATGGGGCTGGGGATGAAATGGAAACAGAGAGGTGGCATGGTTTGCCCAGTGTCATACAGCGAGTTCCCAGCAAAGCATGGCTTCTTTCTGCCTTTAAACCAAGTCTGCCAGTTCATACAACAGACCATCCAGTTTAGTCAAGACCCCATAGGCCGCAGGTGACAGAGACGCATCTCTAATTTGCGTAAACCCAAGAGGGCGTTTGCTGGGGTGCCTGCCGTGAGTCCCCGGCTGGACCCAGATGCGTTAGGAGTGCATTGCTCTCCATCTCTCAGCAGTTCTTCCCCAGTGTTAACTTACACTGCACGCCGGCCCACCCCAGGCGGTAGCAGCCATGGCAGTAGCGTCTTCAGGCTGATTTCTAACCCCCGTGGAATGAGAGTACCTGTGTCGTAAGGATTTCAACTGAAAAGACCCAAGAAAGGCTTCCATTGGCCCAGCATGGGTCACGGGCTCATCCCTGAGCCAGTTACAGTGCCAAGAGGGTGTTTTCTTTGGATTGGACAGATGTGGGTCCTGGGGTTGGGGTCTGGGGACAGCCCGTGGAAACCACTTCAATTATGGGTTCTGGAAAGGATTAGATAGTTCTGTGTTGGAAGAAGGGAGGCTGAACAGGTAGAAACAAAAGTGTCCGTTTCCGCTGTTTGACCTTGCTTTGACAAGTGGCATTGTGCCGTCCCAGGTTCATGGCCATCAGCTGTTCTCTTACCACCTCGGGCAGGTGAGGCTTCCTGGCCGTCTGTCCCTTCACTGGGGCGGACTCTGGCCCCAGACTGTACCCTGTTGAGAGTGAGCAGACTGAGGGAGATACCAGGCCCCAGTTTTTCAGCCCTGGGGCCCTAATTCGTCAGCCCCAACGATGGGGACAGGCTGTGGTGGGGGTGGGGCTGAGGCTGGGAGAGCAGAGGAATTGGGTGTGGGGTGGGTGGGGGTAGGATGTGTTGCACATCAAGAGGGGAGCCCACCACGCTGTGCGCATTCTACTTCTGAGGCTGCCGCACAAGGCAGGTGACGCCTTACCCAGTCATTGATACCCAGAAACCAACGCCCACTGTCTGGGGACACCCCCGGGCCTCAGCTGTCATCATTAGTAGGTGAGCATTTTTCCGAGGGTGGTCTGGCGCTAGCGGCTGTCAGGTGCAACCTGCGCCAGCGGACGAGCTGGTTCCGCCCCGGGAGTGTGGGGGGAGGTCGGGAGCCCAAGGTTCTAACCGGCTCACTGAGTGACACACGCTGCATGTCAAGAGCCTCACCTGGGTGACCATCTGTCCCTGAACTCACTGGGTTTTCCTGGGCTACGTCTTTCTTTAAAGGGTTCTCCTTTCTCCAGCTTTCAGGATTTCCCTCCTTCAGATTCGAACTGCTCACCATTTGAGCTTGGGGTCAGGTCTGATGTGTGGGATCCCTTTCCAAAGAGCTCAGTGGTATTATTTTCCATCTGGCACTTTCCATGTCTCAAGACGTCCATTGGAAATAGCATGCAAAGAAAGGCTAACACACAGTGTGCCTACATTGCTTTTTTTAAAGTGTTTATTTTGAGGAAGTGTGTGCATACAAGGCGGGGAGGGGCAGAGAGGGAGGAAGAGAATTGCAACAGGCTCCGAGCTGTCAGCGCAGAGCCCGACGCAGGGCTCATGAATGGTGAGATCATGACCTGAGCCGAAATCAAGAGTCGGACGCTCAACCAGCTGAGCCACCGAGGGGGCTCCCTACATTTCTTTACCAGAAGGTAGTGACTACGCCAGTGACCTGCCAGGATTGGCCATGAGAGTGGGCGAGGTGCAGACGTGTCAAAGAAGTGGAGCCTTTGGCTTGGTAAAGCTCAATTGACTCACCGACACCACATTTCATCTGTTCCTACGTCAGGACCTTAAGACTCTGGAGTGAACGCATGATTTTCACCTGCTACAAAATTTCAGAAATCTTTCTGGGCCAAGAACCTTTGCATACACGAAATCTTACATAGGAGTTCAGCATATTGAATAGATAAAGGCAGTTTCTTTAATTGGGACGGGAGGGCCACATTCTGACTTCGGTGAGCACTAGGCCCTTTTGCCTTTGTGGGCTCTTTCTTCCATGAGAAATATTAAAAATTATATACAAAATTTTTTTAATGTTTTATTTATTTTTGAGAGAGAGAGAGACAGTGTGAGCAGGGGAGGATCAGAGAGAGAGGAAGACACAGAATCGGAAGACAGGCTCCAGGCTCTGAGCTAGCTGTCAGCACAGAGCCCAACGTGGGGCTCGAACCCACGAACTGTGAGATCATGACCTGAGCCAAAGTTGGACGCCCAGCTGGCTGAGCCACCCAGGCGCCCCAAAATTATATTTTATGACTGCATTGGTATAAAGATGAGTATATGAATATTATATGTCCAGCATTTTCTCTGTCCTAAGAGTTCGGTTTCTTCAGTCTGATTTTAAAAGAAATGAAAGTGTTTTTGTGGGCCCTTAAAGGTGTATGGGGTTTGGGCGCTGTGACTCCTCTGCCTGACGGGGAGGTCAGCCTTGAGCAAATAGGCCCCTGTGCGGCCACTCCTGGGGGGCCCCTGAGGCAGGGTGTTTAGACTCATCCCCCATATCTTACCCAACATGTTCCTGCCTTCCCCAGGGGAAGAATTGTAAGGTATACCAATTTAAGGGTGGAATGTCAGAGTCATTCCTGTCCATCCCTACACCCCCAACCCAGGCCTTGTTCTTCAATGTCTCTCTCTCTCTTTTTTTTTTTTTTTTTTAAAGTGAGAGCATGAGCAGGGGAGGGGGCAGAGGGAGAGAGAGAGAATCTCAAGCAGGCTCCATGCTTAGCAACATGGGGCTCCATTCCCACGACCGTGGGGTCATGACCTGAACCAAAATCAAGGGTCAGACACTCAACCGACTGAGTCACCCAGGTGCCCCTTGTTGTAAAGTCTCGTAAGTATCATTCTTGCCAAGTGATCATTTGTCCAGCCTCTGCTCGCACCCCTCTAGGGACAGGGAACTCATTACCCTGTGTTAGTTCTCCATTCTGGTCCACCTCTGTAGGACTTGGTGGTGCCTAGCGAGCTCGTAGATCGATCGCCATTTGTCCTTTAAGCCAGTGAGTCCTGAAGGGCCTGAGCCACCTGTGAGCTGGGAAGGGGGTCCCTGAGCCTGGGGTTTGAGGCACAGCACTGCTCCTCTGCTGCATGTGGCAAAGACACTCTCCTCTCTGACCTTGAGGTGCCGTGTTTGGGAAAGGCGCATGTTGAATGTGTTACTCATGGTGCTGTCACGCAGCGTGTGATGTGAAAGGGAAACTGAGGCACGTCCTGGGCAGGTGGTGTCCACAGCTCGGGGTGGAGAGTTTGCCAGCTCTTGCTCAGTGGTCTGGTGCCAGAGGCTAC
Source organism: Suricata suricatta (assembly GCF_006229205.1). Classification (NCBI taxonomy): domain Eukaryota; kingdom Metazoa; phylum Chordata; class Mammalia; order Carnivora; family Herpestidae; genus Suricata; species Suricata suricatta. Next base: position 19,358,728 of record NC_043712.1, on the reverse strand, counting down.
TTGTCCCCTTACCAGGACCCCGTTCCACCTTGACGACAGATGTGGGGATATGCGAGGTGAGGAGGAGGAACACTTAGGTAGCTTAGGAGGAAGATCCATGTCTTTGTCTTCCACTGACTGCCCGTTGACTGTTGTGAGTTTGGGCGAACGAACCAACGAACCGGTGGGGCTGTTGGTCCCTTTTCTGCCCTGATCCAGCCTCTCTAGGCCCTGGTGCTTGGTCGAGGGGTGCTTTCATCCCATACCCTACCCTCCCGGTTCTCAGGGCCCAGCCGGCTGCTCTGTGACTTAGGACCGCCCATGCCCCCTCCTGTCCCTGCCATACTAAGTGTCAGTCACACCCGTGATCTCCCCCCTCCACACTTGGTGCGTGTTGTCCCTTCTTCGGGGCGCTGGCATGATGGCTTTGTGCGGTGGGTGTGCGGTGAGTCCCCGTCATGGCCTCTAAACGGGGAGTGGCCTGCTCAACCAGCTCCGGGTCCACGCCTGGTGTTTGTTCACCTGGCCGCTGCTCTCTGCTCTGTAATTACTGATTCCTGCCGCGTCCGCTTGGCCTGAGCCAGCTGGAGTGGACTTGCCACCCGGATGCCAGCTTCAGGGATTTAGAAGTTTCTGGAAACAGTGACCTCTTGCTAGTCTAACGGGTGTGTCTCTGCCAGGGGCGTGCAGGAGAAGGCAGGAGTGTGGGGCTGAACAGGACATCCTCGTGGGCGCAGATGAGTTTTCCTTTCTCTCGGGTCTGGCTTCTTCAGGGATGATTTCTCTCTCACCTTTACGTTCTAACTTAAATGCCTCAGGCATTTACATGCCAGGGGAAAGTCCGTTTCATAGAGTGTTTCGTGGGAAACTACTCTTCTCCATCTGTCAGTCCGTCCTCCCTCCCTTCACACCTACCGAGTACAGGACCACTCCTGTCCCAGCCATTGAGAGAGTCTGGCATAAGGGATGAGCCCAGATGCTGAGTGAATTCCAAGTCGGTGTGCAGCCTTCTGCCTTCCAAGCAGTGTCTCCTCGCAGAATCTTTGTTTTGTCTAAAGCAGTTTGTTTTACTTCATTATATAAGGTAGCAAATGCACTTTATAGAAAAAGTTGGAAAAGACAGCAAAGTACTTGGGAAGAAAGGAGATCACTTGTAGATCGCTACCAGATACGTATTCCTTTGACATTTTGACCCTTTTCCTTCTAATTGTTGTGTGTGTGTGCTTAATTTATTTTGAAGGCAAGAGTGAGTGTGAGCATGAGTAGGGGAGGGGCAGAGAGAGAAAGAGAGAGGGAAAGAGAGTCCCAAGTAGGCTCTATCAGTGCAGGGACAGACTCGGGGCTCGAACTCACCAACTGTGAGATCATGATGGTAGGTGATATCCAGAGTCTGATGCTTAACTGACTGAGCCACCAGGGTGTTCCGTGTGTGTGTGTATGTGTGTGTGCGTGCATGGGCACGCTTTACTTTTTTGTTTATTTTTGAGAGCAGAGAGACAGAGCATGAGTAGGGAAGGGGCAGAGAGCTAGGAAGACACAGACTCCGAAGCAGGCTCCAGGCTCTGAGCTGTCAGCACAGAGCCTGATGTGGGGCTTGAACTCACAAATCGTGAGATCATGACCTGAGCCAAAAGTTGGATGCTTCACCAACTGAGCCACCCAGGCCCCCCTGCTTTTTTTCTTTTAACCAATAGGTGCAAGAGATACAATTTTCTCTCACTTAAAAGAAAATTTTAAAAAAGCTCGATGTCATAAGATTAGTGTTTCCCAACTTGTAAACCCTGCGGTTTTGGCTGTACGGTGTTCCGTGAAGTGGCGGGATCCCAGTTTACCCAGCAGTGCCCCGTTTGGGGGATCTTGGGCTATTTCTGTTTCTCCCCTATTTTAAATCATGCTGTGAATTGATTTTCCCCTTTTGGATTGTTTCCCAGACTTTTTCTTCCAGAATCTCCGTGATTATCCAGAGTGCCTCTACTTTGGCGTGTGCTAGGCAGCGCCCGGGGGGTGTTATAGTACAGCTCCCGGGCTTTGCCCCCTGAGACCCTGATCTGGGGGTGAGGCGGCGCACAGGAGTCTGCGTTCTGACCCGCCCCAGGCTGGCTGCGGCTGCTGGTGTTCGGGACACACCCGGAGTGCCATCAGCCAGCCTCTCCTCTGTGGCGAGGGAAGGTGAGGCTAAGGAGATGGGGGCAGGGCCGGCCATTGCGCTGGCCAGGCCGGGGATGGGGGTTCCACTCTGGGCACCCCCAGCCCTGGCTGCCGCCGTGGCCTGGGGAGCCCGCAGGAGGAAGCAGCACTTGCCTGCTTCCTGTGGGGGACCCCCCCCCCCGTTCCCGCATCAGAGTGTTCCGGCCACACGGGCGGACAGGAACCCAGTGTGGGCTCGGGCTCAGTGTTGGCGTCCATGCAGGCCCAGGGTGAGGGCTACTTGAGCGATGCTGGCGAAGTCCACCATGAGTTGTCTCCAGCGAGAGTGAGTGACAGCCTGTCTAGGATGCAAGGGGTTAAGCAGGCGGCTGGCACAGCCTCCCCGGAGCCAAAGGGGGAACTCAGGAGTAAGTCGTGACTGCCTAATTAATTCAATTAAACTCCTTCATAAGCTCCGCTGGTGTCAGTAAATTGTTAAAGTCTATTAAAAACCCAGTGGAATGTGGTGAGGGTTTGGGGATGCGACATCACCTTCCTTGAGTTTTCCTCTCATCCCCACCCCCCTCTGGGAGTGGGGTGCAGTGGAGGAGGGAAGGAGGGGTGTGTGAGCCCCTGTCTGGTGCCCCCCCCACCTGCTGTGTGTGCTGCAGCAGATCCCACTGCCCTGGGGCCTCAGTTTCCCCATTTGTACAGTCAAGGGATGGAGTGGGTCTTGAACAGCCCTTCAGGACTGGAGTGACTAGGATTTTCCAGTCCCTTCCGATCAAGGGTGGCTGTTACTGCAGATGCGCCTGGTCTCCGTCCTCCCTCGACATCAAGTTCATTTGGGCAGTTTCTTGGGGCGGCTGTGAGGACAGGTGAGCCCGAGGGGAGGTGCAAGCTCTGGGGAGAGACGGGAGTCAGCAGAGTGATCTCACTCAGCGGCTGTGTACTTTCTCACGCAACAACCCCCTGCAAGCTGGGTGTGGGATCCCCAGCGGTTACTGGTGAGGATACCTCGGCTCCCAGGGTCAGAGCCATCTACTCACAGGTAACTGGTGGAGTTGAGGTTGGAATTCAGGGCAACGTGCCTCAGAGTCCCTGTGGCTGGCTGCTTTCTTCTGCAGATGTCTTTAAATTTTTTTTTAATGTTTATTATTGAGACAGAGAGACACAGAACATGAGTAGGGGAGGAGCAAAGAGAGAGGGAGACACAGAATTGGAAGCAGGCTCCAGGCTCCGAGCTGTCAGCACAGAGCCGGATGCAGGGCTCGAACCCACAAACCATGAGATCATGACCTGAACCGAAGTCGGACACTCAACTGACTGAGCCACCCAGGCACCCCTGCAGATGTCTTTAAAGCAACGCCCCGCCCCACAGCCAGACTCTGCAGGGTGCGACATTGCAGTCTTGGGAAAGAAAACACCAGACAGGTTCTTTTGCTCTAACCAGTATCCAGACGTGAGGAACTGGAAAGAGAGGGGGCATCCTTGTCGCTGGAGGCATGGAAGCGTTAGTTTGTGATGGGAGCAGGCAGGGGACTTGGCAAGAATGCTGCCCGGCGCTTGGACACTGGGGTTACTGTCTTACGCCGGATCAGATCCCGTTCAGCCAAGCCAGCCTGGGTTCGAGGGCAGCCCCGTCATTAATCAGCGGTGGCTCCGATTGTCCTAATCTTACAAGTTAGGCTCGGTCCCCTCGTCTCTGAAAGGTGGCTGAGGCAGTGCCCTGTGGGTGCTCTGCAGGGTGAGGGGCAGAAGGGAGGGAGAGCATGAGCTAAGCACCAGATACACCTGTGAGTGGAGCGTACTCTGTCTTCCAGATCCCGAGTGGCCGCTGGACCTCTCCAGGCTCTGGAAAGTCCTTCCGTAAAGCAGGGAGGTTAATTTTGTTTACCCACCCTCCCCTACTCAGCCATTCTTTCCCTCTCCAAGCACATCTTCTGTTTAATGACCTGCTGGCTAAGGTGAAGAGATGTAAACGCTTAAATATCATCCTGGAGGAGAGCTTTTTAAGGTGCCTTTTAAGGTGGTCGCTTCTCTGGTGCTTTCCATCACGAGAACACCTCCCCGCAAATTGGTTAAGCCGGCCCTCAGCAAAGTGGTGTCTGAATCCCCAAAGTCGGATTTTCTTGAGCCAAAGTCCACATTTATTCTAGGCTCCTGGAAGCCTGCCAAGTGCCAGGAACCTTTCTGGCTTCCAGGAGCCCTCAGTAGCCAGGTCCTCAAGATCTGTCATATCCCCTACTTGGGGATCCCCCTGGTGAGCGCTTTGCAGTCCTGGGGGAGCGCATCCTCTCTGCCCTTCAGACCACGCTGCAGAGGAACCCATGAGAAGGTGTCTAAACGGGTACTACAAAATCCCAGTCATTCGGAGCTGCCGGTTTAAGAATTCGTGAACTGCAGCTGACCTTTGCAAAAGAAGGTTTGCAAAGGAAAATGCTAGTGTAAACAAGATCTTCGGCAGTGGGGAGGAGCTGTAAGGTGTGTAAGGAATCAGTCTATTTTTGATTCTTTCGAAGACCTCTCTTGGAATATAAACACTATGCTAATTATGAAATCACCTTTTCTGTTCAAAACCTGTGTAAACAAGGTGGGCTGGGTGGAGGAGGGGAAGGAGCGTGTGAGCAGAGGCTAAACCTGAGATGAAACACTGGCCACTGCACAGTACAAAACTCAGATTTCTCCCTCTTGTTTTGACAAGCGGGACACGCAGGTGGCGGCGGGCGTGTGTTCCCGCAGGCGACAGGCAGCAGGGACAGGTGAGAGTGACCTTCTCGTGGCCCCTGACCTGTTGCTGCGCACACTCCTGCCTTTCTAAGAACAAGTCTCCCCAGTGTTTTGAGAGCAGAGTTAGCATATAATCACTCATTTCCTCTCCGTTGGCCTTAGAGGAAGTCCTCTGCCTTGTTCAGCAAAACTTCCAGAGATTAGCAGTTTCAACACCAGCCAGCCATTATTTTATGCATCGGGCTCTGTGCAAGGTGCTGGAATTGGGTGCTGAGGAAGCCCGTGTTCCCCACCCCCCCCGAAGAGCTGGCCGCCTGCCACGGTGCCACCGCGGGGTGCTTTGGAGGGTGCTTTGCAGCCCCACCCGGGTGTCACCCAGGTCATCTTCTGCCTTGGCTATCCTGTGCTGAACTGGGGGCCGAGCATTCTGACATGGTGAATGTGGTCCTTGCCCTTGACCTACTGTTGTCAGAGAGACAAGGCGAAGGGCGAGGCGAACTCCCGAGAAGTCAGGCTCTAGGCCCCCTTTGTGCTTTGAGGAGGCCAAGGTGTGGGTCTGGGGAAAGGGTAGGGGGACTGGTGGGGTTCACGGACACCTGCTGGAGGACGAGTGTGACCTTGTGGTGCGTTTAATACTGAGAAAGGCAGGGTTCGGGAAAGGAGGGGCTATCCCAGGCATTAATAAAGAGGTAGAAAGATTATAATTAGCACAGGTTTTATATGCAAATGCTACTTCACAATGCTTAAAAATATCTTTTGAGGAAGGCTGAAAATAGCAGGTGGTCTACTTGAACAGAGAGTATTTGGGGAGTGGCGGGATGGAAGGGGTGAGGGGGAGGAACCCGGATAGAGGAACTTGGAGTGGGAGATGTAGATGGGTAGACGGACGGATGAACAGGCAGATTTGTGGAGGACCCTAAAAACCAGGTGGGGGATTTTGCTAACCACAGAAGCAGATACATCAGGACAGAGTCTGTATCCCTTGTGATCACTGTGTCCTCAGCTCCCAGCAAGGGCCTGATGTAGTAAATGCTTATTAAATGTTTGTTGAGTGAGTGAGTTAAGGCACTTAGTTGGTATTTATCACATTTATCTTTATGGCAACCTTCTGAGGAGGTGGTATTGTCCTTTTGCACTAGGGACGATGGGCCAGTCTTAGACCTGTGTGTGCGTACATGCGCCTATGTGTGCGCGTGTGTGTGCGTGTGTGTGTGTATGTGTGTGTGCGTGTATTGTGTTAGGGGGAGGCACCGGGACGCCAGAAAGCTTTTTTTGTAAGAGCGCCATGAAATATTGATCAATTTGATTCCATTGTATGACCCAGGGACGATTTTACTAGCAGAAAATATGACCATGTTATATGGCTGCAATAAAAAATCACAGCCATGGGCCAGGCCTGGAAAACGAAGCAGGCCGACAGTGGAGGCAGGCCTGGTGGGTTCTGCATCCTTCCGCTCGCGCTCCTTGCTGTTTGTTCCTTCGTGGTCCCCGCGAGGAGCTCAGCTGCAGGTAGGAGGTAGCAGGTCCCAGCAAAAAATTTATAGATGAGAAGCCTAGCCGTGAATTCAATTTGCAGTTCCCTCGCCATTTGGACGTGCCCACGGTTGTTTAGTTGTGGATGTAAAGTGCACCGGTCTAGCCTGGAAACCGTCCCACGGGGAGGTTTGGAAGCAGGGACATGATTTAGGAAGGAGAATCAACAGTATCTCACCAGATGTGCATTTAACTGCGGAGAATATGAATTGTACAGGTGGCAGGTGCCCCGGGGGGCGTGGGGGGTGATGACCTGGAGGTGAGACGTGCCGTTCTCTGGTCGCTCACAATGAGGGCACCTTGCCTGGCCGACTGTGATTGTCATGATGCAAGGGGGTGTGTCTTTTGTGCGACACGGTCCCGTGATGCAAGCCAGCATCTTCATCTGGTGCTCCACCGGAGAAGCGCTGCTCTGTTCCAGCTCTGGAGGATGACTGGCCGTTGGGATTCTAGAAAAGTGGGAGGACAGGCTCTCCAGCATGGTGCCTTCCAAAGGAGTAGTTGACTGGTAGTTTAAACTGTAAAGATTTCAGGTTTATGTGCTGCTTTAGGACTTAATCTTGTCAAAGATATGACTGTGTCTCACCTTCAGGTAGCCCATCTGGCAGCTCATTCAGGAGCAACTGGGGCATGGAGGGGTTAGAAAAAGGTGGCTGGCTCCTGGGGAAGTAGGGATGGAGCTGAGAGATTGCCTCCATTTACTCTGGCCTTGATTTTCCTGTGCCACACCAGGGACTGTGACCTCAGGGCCTTTGCACGGACTGTTCCTCTACACAGAATCCATTCCCCAGTTCTCTTCTCTCATTCCCTCACCTGGATCTGTCCTCCACAGCAAGTCTTCTCTGACCATACTGTTTAAAATTACACCCTTTGCGGGGTGCCTGGGTGGCTCAGCAATTGGTTAAACGTCCAACTCTTGGTTTAGCTCAGGTCATGATCTCATGACTTATGGGATTGAGCCCCACGTCAGGCTCCATGCTAACAGTGCAGAGCCTGCTTGGGATTCTTTGTCTCCCTCTCTCTCTGCACTCCCTCTCCCTGCCCCCCTCAAAATAAATAAACTTAAAAAAATTCCACCCTTTGCCAACCCATCCCCCTTTTATTGTTTTTTTTCTATACTATTTTACCATCTAATAGTAAATATTTTACTTTAAAAAAAAATTATACTTCCTATCATCCCCCTCCCCCCAAGAATGTAAACTTCGTGAAGGCAGGGTTTAAAAAGTTCTTCTTCCACTTTTTGTCTGGATAGAATTTCAGACCTAAAAATTTGCAAAAGTAATATAGAGTTCCCATCTACCCTTCAGCCAGCTTTTTCTTTTTCTCTTAAATTTTTTTTTACGTCTTTATTTTATTTTGAGAGAGAGAGACAGAGAGTAAGCTGGGGAGGGGCAGAGGGAGAGGGAGACACAGAATCTGAAGCAGACTCCAGGCTCTGAGCTGTCAGCATAGAGTCTGACGCGGGTCTCGAACCCACGGACTGTGAGATCATGACCTGAGCCTGAGTTGGATGCCACCCAGCTTTTTCAAGTGTTGACACCTTATATAGCCGTAGTATCATGACCAAATGATACTAGGAAATTGATATGAATATAGGTAATTAATAGCAATGCGATAGTATGAACTAATCTGCAGACCTTACTCAGATTTCACCACTGGTCCCACTAATGGCCTTTTTCTAGCCCAGGGTCCCATCCAGAGGATCCCACGTTGCATTTGGTTATCTTGTCTCCTTAGTCTCTGCTCATCTGGGACGGATCCTTGATCCCTGTTTGAACTCCATGCCCTTGACCCCTCTAAGGAGTCCTGACTAGTTATTTTCTAGAATGCCCCTTGGGGTTTGTCAGACGTTTGCCGGATCACCGCTTCAGGCTATCCATTTCTGGCGGGAGGACCCTAGAGATGATGTTTTCCCCAGAGCATCTCAGCAGGGGCTGCTGGGTGTTGCGGGACTTTTCTCACTGGGGATGTTCATTTTGAACAACTTGGGGAAGCTGGTACCTCTCCGGTTTCTACTCTCTTACTCTTTGCACGAATAAGGATTTTGCCCTTTGCCACGGCGCAGATCTCTTGCTGCTCCTCGTACTAATTTTAGCCTCCACGGATAGTCCTTGCCTGCAACACTTACTCCTGTGGTGTTTGCCGGATACTGATTTCCTAGTTGCATCGTTCCTTCTGCATTTGTTAATTTGCAGTCTGTACTGTACTGCAGACACACCTCTTTCCCTCCCATTTGTTCATGTATTCACTTACGTATTTACATCCGTTCAGACCCCTGGCTACTTATTTTATGGGCTCTAATCCGTCACTATCGTTCTGTCTCTTAGATGATTCCGGAGTTGGCCAGAGACAGACCCTTCGTGCAGGGTCCTCTGTCCTTTTGACAGGTCCACATCATGCTTCGCGCACTTTCTTAGGCTCTGCGAGAAACTTCCAGGTTCCTCTTGCAGGGTCCCTGGCCCAGCTCTGGAATCGACCCTTACCCCATGCAGGAGGGCCAGGGGTTTTGTCTGTATCCATCATGAGCTGGGCTTCGTCATTGTCACAGTGTCTGGCACATAGTAAGGTTCCAGCAGACAATTTTTGGGTGAATGAATCCTGGAAGGAAAGATTCTTGAGGCCAGCTTACATGCGGAAGTTCCTGTTTTTACCTGCCTCCTCCTGGTGAGCCTGAATCAGTGATTAGAAGGGGCGCATCCCTTCCCTGTTTCTCTCCTTGTGCACCTTAGGGATTTGACAGTCCCGTTTTGTCCCATTCAGCCTGTTCTCAGCATGGCACAGTCTGAAAAGGAGCCCAGGGCATCCCTGATCTCGTAGAGTAGAAAGAGCCAGGAGCGTGGAGAGCATCCAAGGAGAGTTCGCCGGAGCTGGAAGAGCCCGGGCTCACTCGCTCACTGCTAATGACTCTGTTGGACACCAGCCGCGCGGGCAAGATGCTCTCCAGTGGGTGATGGCAGAGGTCCTGGGCGCCCGTTGGCATGTCTGTGGCCGGGGGCTGCTGAGAGCCCCTGCTTGTCTCCTGAGACACGCAGGCTTCGCTTGAATATTTTATGAGTTTTTCTTTATGAAAGATTAAAACTCAGTCACATTGGCTTTGGAAAAGCCTGTGATAATCAGATTTTTATTTATGAGTTGAATTGTGCATGTGCAGCTCCGAAGAGGAAAACGGGCTGCCAGGGACTGGTATGCCAGGTGCACTTGGCGAGGGGCAGCCTTTTCATGGTCCTCAGAGGCCCGCCTGGCTCCTGGCTTGCTGATGCTGGTGTCCTCTGAGGATGGCACCGGCCCCTCCGCAAGGTGGAACCTTCCCTGTGAGGAGCTAAGGATACGGATACCTCCTTGATCCGGCAGTTCTGACTGGCAGAGCCCCTTGACATCTGTGTTCTTGCTGATTCTGCATGGTGCTCCGCGCAAGCAGGCTGGGCAAGCATGCTCATCCTGGTTTGCAAACAAGAAACTGAGGCCCAGAAAAAGGGGAGAGTGTCTTTCCGTAGTGCCGAGGGGTCTAGAAACCGCGAACGTAAGTCACAGTACTTGGAGCCATAGGGGATATCTGATGCCAGCTGTCAACCCCTCAGGGGACAGCCGCGAAGATTTGTGTGGCTCACAGAGAAGAGGGAGGAGCAGGAAGAGGAAGCACATTTACTCTGGACAGGTCACCTGGGAGGGAGAGAGCAGGGTGAGCTTACCTTGAACCTGTGTTTGCTGAGCACTTACTATGTGTTACTTGCTGGGGCAAGGGCGTGGAGAGACACTGGCAGGGGTTGGAATCCCACCTGCCAAGGACAAGGACCCTCCTGTAGTGTCCGGTGGGGCCTGTTCACCCAGCCTGGGGATGCAGTCATCAGCCAGGCCAAGCATTCCGCCCAGCCTGGGACACCCCAGCTTCGCATGCTGCGTATCCAACCGCTCCAGGGCCCCGGCAGCCCAGACGAGGGTCCCCTCCTGCCTTCTTTTCCATCAGCCATCCGCCTATCTGAGAAGTGCTGACTGAGTGCCGTCTGTATGCCAGGCGCTGTTCTAGGCCCTCGGCTGAACCAGACAGAGACAGCAGGTCCCCTGCCCTGCGGGGTTCGTAGGGCATCACACGGGCACTTGTATGTGACATAGGACCGGTGCTGTCATGCTGGGAACCCAGGGATGTATGGGAGGCACCCCTTGTCCCTACTGTTGTAGGCATTTCGTTCTTAGGACGACTCCACAAAGTAGGGGCTGTCATGATTTCCGTTTTACTGATGAGAAAACGGAGGCTCCAAGGCTGCTTGGCTGACAGGCGGCAGAGCCAGTTTGGAGCCCATGTGCCGGATGCCGCGGTGATGGACGGCACGGCCAAGTGTTTACAGCCAGTCCGTGGCAGAGCTGGGCCAAAGCCTTACCATCACCCCGGCCATCCAGTCTTACTGAGATCTGAGTCCGTGAGGGTGCTAAGGGCCTGGGGCCAGGGTCCTGTCCCATCTGCACTGGGCGGGGTCCTGATACCTGGTTGGAGTTGGGGAGCCAGTGGGGCCCTGGGCTGGGCCTGGGGTCTCTCTGCAGTTCCTGGGTCCAGAATGGAGAATCTTTGCTGGAAGAGGGCCCAGGCTTGGGGTGCTTCTCCCTGAGCCCCTTGGATCCCCATGTTCCTGACAGGCCTTTTTCCACCAGTTGCCATAGTGATGCCGATCTCACCTCCCGGTATCAGAAAATTTTGCCTCAAGAGAAGCCATTAGTGTGGAGCCCCTTGGAGGCCAGGAGGCTCTTCAGCTGTGATGGATGTATGTTGTGTGTGTTGTGTGTGGGGGGGGTCCTGTGAGAAGGTACTAGAAGAAGGTACTGTAAGAGAAGTAACTCTCTGACTTTTCACTGATTTTCAGAGTCTCAGTTTACTTGCCTATACAATGGGGATAAGTGAGCTTAACATCATAGGGTGGTATGAGGATTAAGTGAAATACTGGATATGAAGTGCCCCCCCCGCAGTGCCGGGTACCCAGGAGGGGCCACAACCACGACAGTTTGTGGTAGTTTTAATAAGATTTAGCAGAGGAGATTTCTACCGCTTGGCACGTGGCTAGTTGTAGTTTTGTTTAGTCCTCCGTTTGCATTCCGGCTGGGTGAGGCCACAGGCTCTGGCCAGGTAGTGCGTTTTCACAGGCGGAAGTCAGGTGTGTGGTTGTTAGGGGTTGTGTGATGGGTTTCCCGTGTTCGCACACAGACTCCAGTGGGGGCAGGGCCAGTGGCTCTCTCCGTGGTGGCCTTGGCTCAGAGCCTGGCACAGATGAGGCACTCCATTCCTTTGCCTTTTAAAAAAGTTACTTGAACATAAATAAAGCTTCATTTATTGGGAAGTTTCAGCATCTGTCGGATCAAGCTTAGAATCTTGAGTCTTGTTTCTTCTACTTAACAGCTGGGTGACCGTGGAGACATTAATTCACCTCTCCTGTCTGTCAGATCAGGTCACTGTTACCTACGTGGATTCTGCTCTGAGGCCAGAGGTCCAGAGAATTACTCTGGCCTTTTGCTTGTCCGGCTGTGGGTGCTCTGTGTCCCTCCAGTTGGCAAAGGCCCCTTCCTGGTTATAGCAGCTGAGAATCCAGTCTCTTTTTCTGGAAGTTCAAAGCACCCACACTCTGAAGGAGAAACCCTCAGAGGCTGTTGGTGTCCGGAGTCGCCGAGCTCAGAACTGAAGAACTGGGAATATGCCATGACCCTCCTTGATGAGAAGAGGCTAGAAGGAAGGAAGAAGGAAGCGTTTCTTCATTCTCCTTAGGGGAAATGGGGCTTTCTGAACTTCACACAATCCTGAAAAGTTTCCTGCAAATCAAATCCTTTTTTTTGGACTACTCCCCACATAAAAGACTTTTTATGACAAAGCTTTTTACAAAGCCCAAAGTGACTTCCAGATAATGAATCATCACTCCTGGTGTTTCCTGTGTATAAACCTGACCCTTCTTATGTTGTGTTTTCTTGCTTTTTTTTTTTTGCTTCTATTATTATTTTTATTATCAAACATAATTCATGTTCACTCTTGAACAGTTAGGAAGTCCTGATGAGCAAAAGAGGAATAAAAAACCCAAATCGTCCATAACCTTCCCACCCAGAGATGATCACGCTGGGTGTTGATATTTGATATATTGATATTTTGATGTATGTACTCAATAGACATATGACATGGACATAACTTAAAAGCTTATTCATGTAGGAAGTATTTATTGAGTGCCTACTGTGTGCACAATGCTAGAGAGGAATCAGAAACCAGATACTCAGTTCCTCCAGGATGGAATTTGTGTAGACCAAAGGAAGGGAAAATAATGGAGTACTAATGGAGCTGAGGAAAGGCCTGGAATTCATAGTGAAAGTTGCCATGGACCTTAGGAATTTTGTCCGGACTCAGGAGGGAAACACGCTAGATGGGGCAAGAGGGAAGGTTCAGTTAGAAGATGAGGAAGATAAGGTTAAGTTGGGAGAACGGACACCTCTTGCCCAAGGAAAGGGGTGATGGTCGGCATCCATATGCTGGGTCTAGAGGGGTCTTTGCAGGTTGGCCGTCCAGTTCTAGCACCGTTTGTTGAAAAGACTGTCTTTCTTCACTGAATTGCCTTTTCCCAAAGATTAGTTGATGGTATGTGCGTGGGTCTTTTTCCGAGCTCTCTGCTCTGTTCTAGTGATCTCTTTGTCTTCTCTTTTGAAAACATCATAGTCTTGATTATCGTAGCTTGGTAGTACGTCTCCAAGTCAGTAGTATAAGTTGTCCGACTTTGTTCTTCAATGTCGTGTTGGCTGCTCGGGCTCTTCTTCATTTCCATGTATATGTCAGCACCACTTTGTTCATATCCACAAAATAACTTGCTGGAATTTTGATTGGGATCATGTTGACTCTGTAGATCAAGTTGGCAAGAATTGACATTTTAGCAATAGTGAGTCTTCCTTCCATGAACATGGAATATTTCTTCATTTATTTAGATCATTTATTTCTTTCAACTGTTTTGTAGTTTTCTTCATATAACCTGTACATATTTTGTCAGATTTGTACTAAACGAATTCTTTTTTTTCCTTTTCTTCCTGGTGCTGATATAAGTGGTATTGTGTTTTTAATTTCAAATTCCAGTTATTCATCGTTGTTATATATGAAAGGAATTCACTTTTTTATATTAGCTTTGTTTCCTGCAGCATTCCTAATATCACTTGCTAGTTTCAGTTTTTCTTTTTTATTGATTCTTTGGGATTTTTTACATAGATGGTCATATTTATTACCAGTGTTATTTCTTCCTTCCTAACCTGTCTATTCTTTAGTTTCTTATCTTATTGCATTAGCTAGGACTTCAATATAATGTTCAATAGGGGTAGTGAGAAGGGGACATTGCCTTGTTTCTGATATTAGGGGGAAGGCTTCTAATTTCTGACCATTAAGTGTGATGTTAGCTGTAGATTTTTTTTGTACAAAATTAATCAAATTGAGGAAGTTCCCCTTTACTCCTAGTTTTCTGGTTTTCTATCATGAATGGGTATTGCATCTTGTTAAATGAATATTTTTTGATATGGTAATGTGATTTTTCTTCTTCAGCCTCTTGATATGATGGTTTATTAGAAATTGATTTTCAAATAGCCAGCCTTCACATGCCTGGAATAAATCCCGTTTGGTTGTGGTCTACATTGCTTTTTATACATTGTAGGATTCCATTTGCTAATATTTTGTTGATGATTAATGTATCAAAGTTCAGGAGGGATATTAGTTTGTGGTTTTCCTTTTTTTATGTCTTTATCTGGTTTTCGTATTAGAATAATGCTGGCCTCATAAAACAAGTTAGGAAGTATCTTCTCTGTTTTCATTTTATCTGGAGGAGATTGTAAAGAAATGGTATCATTTTGTCCTTAAGTGTTTGTTAGGCTTCACTGGAACCATCTTTACTTGGAGCTTTCTCTTTTGAAAGGTTTTAAATTATTGATTCAGTTTCTTTTAGATATGCAGGCATATTCAGATGATCTCTTTCTCCTTGTGTCAGTTTTAGTAGATTGTATCTTTCAAGGAATTGGCCCATTTTCTCTTAAGTTCTCAAATTTGTAGACAAAGAGTTCGGAATATACATTTATTGTCCTTTTGTCTCCACAGGATCAGTCGTGATGGCTTCTTTTCCACTTCTGATGTTAGTAATGATACCATTTTTTTGTCCTGGTTAGCTTGGCTAGAGTTTTATGAGTTCTACTGATCTTCTTAAACAACCAGCTCTTGGTTTCATTTCTTTCCTCTATTGATTTCTAATTTGCAATTTCATTGATTTCTGCTCTAATTTTTATTATTTTTTTCCCTCTGATTGCTTTAAGTTCATATTGCTTTTCTTTTTCTTTCATAGGTTGCTGTATAGATGATTGATTTTAGATATTTATTTTTTCTAATATATATATTCACTGTTAAAAATTCCCTTTAAGCACTGCATTCACTGCTTCCCACAAATTTTGATAATTGTATTTTCCTGTTCTTTTAGTTCAAAATATTTTTAGTTTCTTATGAGACTTCTACATTGGCCATTATGTTATTTAGAAGTGTGTTTCATCTTCACATATTTTAGAGTTCTCCAGCAATATGCTCAGCAAATAGATTGAAATTTAGCCACAATTTTCTGTTATTTATTTCTAGTTAAAACCATTGTGATCTGAAAACATGTATTTTTTAAATTTTTTAATGTTTTTAATTTATTTTTGAGAGACAACACGAGCAGGGGAGGGTCAGAGAGAGGGGGAGATACAGAATCCGAAGCAGGCTCCAGGCTCTGAGCTAGCTGTCAGCAGAGCCCAACATGGGTCTCGAACCCACGAATTGTGAGATCATGACCTGAGCCCAAAGCCGGAAGCTTAACCGACTAAGCCACCCAGGCGCTCCTGAAAACATATTTTGTATGGTTTCTCTTTTTAAAAGCTTCTTAAGTATGTTTTATGGCCTAGAATGTGATCTATCTTGGTGAATGTTCCGTGTGAGCTTGAGAAGAATGTGTGTTCTGCCGTTGTTTGATGAAGGACTCTATAAATGTCAGTTTGATTCAGTTGATGGATGAAACTTTTCAGTTTAACTATATCCTCACTGATGTTCTGCTTGCTGTATCTGTCAGTTATTGGTAAGAGGATATGGGGGATTAGTCTAATTTTCCACGCAGTTTTGTCAGTTTTTGCCTTACGTATTTTGATGGTATGTTGTCCGGTGCATACACATTAAAGGTTGTTATGTGTTGGAGAATTGACCCCTTTATCATTATGTAATACCACTCTTTATCTCTGACAGTTTTCCTTTGTCCGATTTCTACTTTGAAATTAATATAGTTACTCTAGATTTCTTTTAGTTAGTATTAGTCTCCATCTATCCATCTATCTTTACCCATATGTTTACTTTTAATCCAGATATATTTGTCTGGTGGATTTTTTTGTGTATAATATATAGTTGGATCTTGCTCTTTTGTTAAATCCACCCTGCTAGTCTCTTTTAATAGGTATATTGAGACCATTCACATTTAAAGTGATTATTGATATAGGTGTATTACTATCTACCATATTTGAAACTGTTTTCTATGTGCTGTCCTTATTTTTTTTTTGTCTTCTTCTATTTTTTTTTTGCCTTCCCTGATCTTAAGTATTTTATGATTCCATTTTCTACCCTTTCATAGCATCTCCATTCTTTTTTTTAAAAAAATACTTTTTTAGTGCTTTCCCTAGGCTTTGCAGTATACGTGTACAATTAATTTAAGTCCATTTTCAGACGAGATTGGGTGTGTTCAGTGTGTGATGGCCGTGGAGAGTGTAAGTCCATTTTCAAAAAACAGTATATTGCTTCACAGGTAGTGTAGGAACCTTAGAGCATTCTCAATTTTTCCCTCTCATTCCTTATAACATTGTTGTCATTCATTTCACTTTCCTATAAGCTGATCATCCAGTATATTGTTGCATCCAGATCATCCATTATCATTCAGTATATTGTTGCTCTTATTATTTTGAATACACTGTTACAAAGCAAATTAAGAACAAAGATAGAAGCTTTCATTTCACTTTCATTTATTCCATCTCCAACACTATTCATTTCTGTATGTATATTGAATTTCTAACCTATGTAATTTTCCCTCTTTCTGAAGAGCTTTTAACATTTCTTTCAGGGCAGGTATACTGGTGACAGATTTCCTTAAATTTTGTCTTTATTTCTCTTTCACTTTTGAAGAATTATTTGGATACAGATTTCTAGGTTGGTGGGTATTTTTTCTTTGAACACTTTAAATATTTTGTTTCACTGTCTTCTGGCTTGTGTGGTTTTTGGAGAGAAATCTAGTGTAATTCTTATTCTTGTTCCTTCATAGGTAAACTTTTTGTTCCCGGCTGTTTTTTTTTTTTTTTTTTTTTTTTTTTTTTTTTTTTTTTTTTTTTTTTTTTTTTTTTTTTTTTTTTTTTTTTTTTTTTTTTTTTTTTTTTGCCTTTTAGCATGCTTTTGATTTTATTGAAATTTGAAAACCAGACCTGATAAATCTAGAAGTAGGAACTGAGGTGATCAGTAGTTTGTTCAAGGTCTTATGTTTATCTGTCTAGGAATTAGGCTGTGTTGACCTTTTGCTGGAACCATTTGTGTCAGAGGCTAAAATTTCTTCTGCTGTCTTTTGTCTTTTCTTTGGTCTTTGGGATTTTCTACAAGAAGTCTTAAATAGGGGCGCCTGGGTGACTCAGTCGGTTAAGCATCTGACTTGGGCTCAGGTCATATCTTGCTGTTTGTGAGTTTGAGCCCCGTGTCGGGCTCTGTGCTGACAGCTCAGAGCCTGGAGTCTGCCTCAGATTCTGTGTCTCCTCCTCTCTCTGCCCCTCCCACACTCATGCTCTGTCTCTCAATAATAAATGAACGTTAAAAAGTTAAAAACAAAACCAAACCAAACCAGGAGTCTTAAATAGAGTCCGAGCCCTTACAGGTCTTTGAGCTCCAATTCTTTGTGGACTCAGGAGGCATATTGATGTGATTGTAAGATGTCAGGGCAGGAGAAGCATTTTAGAATCTGATGATTCGTTCTGAGTCTTTTAGTGGACCTGCGCCTCTGGGCTGTGTCTAACCCCCCCTTTTGGTTAGACTCTGGCACAGTTTCCCTTAAGGGTTGATCTTTGTTGAGTAGAACAGAATACTCTGGGTGCCTTTCAGAATTTTTACTTTCCCTTCCCACTGTTGGAACGGGGATAGAGTTTTCTTTCATCATAGAACCCTGAGAAGCTACTGAGGCTCCCAGAAATAAAACTTAAGAAATAGTTCGACACCCAGGAGTTTTTATTCTCTCCAGCTCAGTCTCCAGCAATTACTCCAAGTGTCCCTACGGGTCACTGGCTCAAGTGGCAGCTTCTGCTCAGGGTGATTTTCTTTCTTCACCTGTCTTTTCAGTTTTGGGGGCAGTGGTTTGCTCTGTGACTCCAGTTCTCTGATGGGCCTCACACAGATTGTTGGTGTTTGGTTGGTCCTGTGTGTTTCTTGTTGTGAGAATGGGAGTGATGACCCGCAGACTCTTTGCATGTCAAAGCAGAAGCTAGTTCATATCACACCATTCTTTAATCCTTTCGGATTTCTAGGTAGTTTCTGTTGACCTGTTCTTCCAACTCCGTGAGTCTCTCCTCAGCTGTGGTCAGTGTGCCGAGGAGCCCAGCAAGAGCAGTCTTCAGTTCCCTTGCTGCCTATTTGACTCCTGGCATTTCTTTTTTTTTCTGTTAGAGTTTCTCTCTCACGTATGCTGCCCGCCTTCGTGTTGTCTGGTTGTTCTGCTAGGGCCCTTAATATATTAATCCAAGTTATGTTGCAAAATCTGTGTCTTATCTGAGTTGGTGCGGTGTTTTTGTTTTTTTGCTGTTTAGCATGCCTTGTAACTTTTTGTTGAAAAGCCAGACATGATCTAAGTAATGGAACCGAGGCTGTGAGGACTTTACTGTGAAGCGCTGTGTTTCTGTGTCTGTTACGTTCCCGGGCCACATTTAATAGCCCTTAAGTAGCTGTGGCTGTAGGTGTCGGGGTCTCCAGCTTCCTCCTTGTCTGCTCCCTCCGTCTTCCCGTTGTCTTTGGGTTTCCCTGAGAACTCCTCCTTAAACAGAACCCGTGTCCTGCAGCCAGCGCTCGGTCGGAATCCACTGTCGTTAACACTCTAGACCTTTCCATGTGGTAGTAGGATATCAGGGAGAGGAAATGGTCTGTGCTCTTAGATTAAATCTCTGCGTTTTTCAGTGAGCCCGAGCCCCTGGGATGTGATGTGTGGAAGCATTTCTGAGCCTTTTCCTGTTTTCGCCCCTTGTATGAGACAGGGGAGGCTCAAGGGGCTGGCATCCAGTTATTTCTCCCCCAGGTCAGATTAGTCAATGATAAGATGTTTGCCCTTGAGCCCGGGCTTCTGTTCTGGAGAACAGAATGCCCTGCACTATATTGAACGAGTTATTTCCCTTCGTCCCTCCATGCTGAAGCCCAGACTTGTCTGTTGAGGTTCCTGCAAAATTGCAGTGGCGGCTCCCCCAAGACTGGTGCCCCAGGAGTGGCAGGGTCTCCGGCCAGTCCACGCTGTGCTTCTCACAGCCGGGCAGTTAGGGTTTAGGGGTTCCTGCTTGGGCTGGCTTGCTGGCGGCGGCTTCTCTGCCCTCGCCCCCAGTGGGCTCTGCCCTCTGCACTGGCCTGTCTCCAGTTTTCAGACTGCGAGCTCCGTTCTCCCTGAGAGAAAAGTTGATCATCAGTTTGTTCAGCTCTCTTTCGTCATGAGGACTGGAGTGACAACTTCTGTGTTCTTTGCATGGCAGGCGGGAAACTAGGAGTCCTCACCTGGTGTGTTTTGTTCTCTTCTTTCTTGGTGGTGCTGGGGGGGCCTGGTGCCATTCAGTTTTCCAGGACATGGGGACACAACCAGGGTGCAGGCCTGTCCTAAGGTCTGCTGCCTCCCCCTTCCTGCTCGGCTGGCCAGACCGGTCCCTGTCTGAGGTTTGTGGAACTCCAGCCTCTCATCTGGGAGACGGGAATGAGTCGACCAAGCTGGGCTGGGCCTCTTGCATTCAGGTCAAAGCTTCGCTCTCTGGGCCTCAGCTTTTCCATCTGTACGTAGGGGATGGAGGTGGTGGGAGCTTTTCCAGCACTCGGTGCTCTTTGGAGAATAGCACCGTGCTAAGTGGATGCTTCACCAGCGCTGAGGCAGTGATTCTGTAATGAGTTCGTGTTTTATGGGACTATTTCAGATGCCAGCTTTGTCCCTGTTGATGTGGTTAAATAATAAAATGGCTTCCTAGTAGGAACAGTGGGAATGGCAGTCACGTGAGGGCAAATGAATAGTCGGTGACCCAGAGTGTGTTTATCTTGGACTTTTCTTCCCAGGATGAGTGTGTTTAAAAAAAAAAAAAGTATTTCCTTTGATACCGCGCCTGGCTTACGGGGCTTCTGCGTGTTGTGAGAAGAGTAGAGTCCTCCCAGGCAGGGTAGACCCGCGACCTTCATCCTACCTTGTTTGCAGAGGAGACCCACTTACCCGTTCTCTGTAGTTCTGAAGCCAAAACTTAGGGGAACTGCCTTCCTCCTGGCAACCAAAATGTGTGTGTGTGTGTGTGTGTGTAAACTGAAATATATGTTGGGGTTATCTTTTGTTTATTTTGCTAAGTAGGATATCGCTTTGGTTATTTAGGGGCAGGAAAAGCATCACATGTGTTTTCTTTGCTCATAAAAAGGCTCATATGTTTAAAACTATGGTTTAGGGGCACCTGGGTGGCTCAGTCGGTTGAGCGTCTGGCTTCAACTCAGGTCATGATCCCACAGTTCATGGGTTCGAGCCCCGCGTCAGGCTTTGTGCTGACAACTCAGAGCCTGGAGCCTGTCTTTGGATTCTGTGTCTCCCTCTCTCTCTGACCCTCTCCTGCTCACTCTGTCTCTCTCTCAAAAGTAAATAAAACAAAAAAAAATTAAAACTACGGTATAATTCATTATCACTGATCTATTCATGAATTCCTTTAAAAATGTTTATAATTTTGGACATGCCTTGAATCTCGTGGTGGCAGACTCCGTAGGTTCAGGGATATCCTTCCATTCTTCTGTCCATCCTTTTTTGTTTTTGAATCCTGTTCAAAAGAAGCAAGCAGGTTGGTCCTTAAATGGACAAGAAATGACTGCCATTTTAGGACAACAAACTCAGGTATAATTTCCACCCAGTTTCCCAGCACCTGGCATTGTACCTGCAAAGAAGGAGCACTCATTCTTATCTGTTGAGTGAACTAGTGAGTGGAGGAACAGGTCTATGTTTCTGTCAATCAGAGCTTGGTAAGAATGGGCCCACAAGCAAAGAAGGCTCTGAGTCCTTGCTTTCCTTGCTCAGATCTTTCTCTTGTGACAATGACAGTGCCCCTTAAGGGCAGCAGTGGTGGCGGCCTTGCCTCTGATATCAGTATTGAACTGCCGCCTTCCCGGGCTCGGGACTCAGTTTTCCCATAAAACTATTTCTCTTGCCTGGACTTGAGTTTTACACACGTGAGGGACGAGATAGCTCTAAGATGAGTGGGAAGCCAGGCCAGGAAGAGGGAGTCTTGGGAAGGAAGGAGAGATCAAGCATGCCGACCAAGATGAGGACTGAGGATTGTCTGCTGGGTATGGCAGCAAGACGGTGGGTTGCTGGTGACCTTGTGTGCTGTGCGGGGATAGAGCTGGCCAACTGGAGAAGAGTGGAATCCGAAGAATGGGGGCCACATGCATGGACAGGTGTGGACGGGGCCCTGGCCCTGGCCCTGGCGCTGGAACGGCTGCCTGTTCTTGCCATGGTAATGATCCAGTGGAGGAGGGAAAATGATGGTGCAGGGGAGAGGGGGGAGGGTTCACCAGAGCAGTAACCTCAGGCTGGGAAGAGGGGATGGGGCCCCTCGTCCAACTGAGGCATTGCCTTGAGGGGGAGGGAACCTACATTTGGGCAGTGTGACCAGCAGGAGGAGGGACTCCTTGTTACAGTCAGTTACCTGTTGAATTTGGGGTGGGGGTGGTGCAGGGGAAGGTGAATTGCTTTCTTCTGTCCACTTTTATCTTCTCAGTAGCCGTCAGCGGAGAGCAGGTTGTTTGAGGTGTGAGGGGAAAGGGGAAAGTCTCAAATACCTAGGAGAGCGAATGGAGGAGGGACACAATTGAGCTGTACTAAGCGCCCACTTGAGGGTTGGGCTCATACATTACGAGTGAGACCATTCGCGTGGTTGCCTATGTTCCTCCAGCACGAGGTCGGTGAGGAGCTGACTGGGGGTCTTGCCAGGGAGTAAAGGGTTCGAGGAGCTGGTGAATTGACAGAAGACACCAAGGGGAGTGGTGGTGAAGGATAGCAGGGGGGCGGTGGGAGGGGGAGAGGGGCCGGGGTGCTTCAGGGGGAGATGGCGGGGTGCAGGGTCTAGACGGGTTTGAATACAAGGGTGGCTGGTTGAGCGGGTGGCGTGGAGGAGACGGGAAGGCCTGGAAGAAAGGAGGTGCAAGAACTGAGGGCCAGAGTCACAGGAGCTCTTCCTATTGCTGAAGGTGCAGAGTAATGATGGAAGGAAGGACAGTGAGCCAGGGGGGTGAACCCTTCAGCGGGCAGTGTGGGTTGGTGGTGCCCCGGGGGGCTGCTGAAAGGGATGGCTCTTTCCACTGCTCTCATTTTCAAAGGCGGCCAGAGGGAAAGTGCTCCGAGCTGGCAGAGTAGTGAGGGGAGCACCTACAGGATGCACGGAGCACGCCTGAGCCCCGAGCATGGCGTATGGTAAGCATCGAACACTGGTTGCTCTTTTCACCAGAGCAGAACCATCCTTCAGTGAGAAGGATTTGCAGATGTCTTCCCCCAAATGGGATTGCTGGAATGAGAACCCAGCCTCCCCAGGGGCATGTAGAAGGGGACCCATCCTTTGGGTCATATGCATTCTGGCCTGTTGGTTAAGCACCGGTCTTGGGGCACACAGTGAAGAGGCAGATAATGATACAAGCCGGATTATGTTAACTCCCGAGCTGTGTGTGTGGTCGGGGCAGACGTGAGGAGTCGGGGAGACCTTGGGCATGAGGACATGCGTGGCCTTGGCTGGAGCGTGGAGAGGCTGGGGGCTGCCGGAGTATCCCGTTTGTACAGCCCTTCATGCTTTCTAAGCTCATCTGCCACGGCAGCCCCATGGAGCCGTGGCAGGAGGAGGAGGAGAATGGGACTCCAGGCAGTTGAGTTACGCTCAGGAGTCCTCCCCAAGTGCAGGCCCGATTGGCTCTAGACCCGGGCCTGATTTTATGAATGGCCACCAGGCTGGTTGGCTGGTCAGCGATGACGGGACGTGCGGGTGGCTTAGCTGGAGCCCCGTGGCTGGTGTGGCACTGTGGCCGGGCTCCCCTGCCTGGTGGGAAGCGGCTTTGTGGCCCAGGTCCTGGGATGGAGAGGCTCCCTGCGGCTGCTCTGACCTTTTAGGCTTGTGACCCTGTGGAAGCAGACGGACCCTTCCTCTCAGACCACACTGTGGCCAGATGCAGCAGGTTCGCTAAATGGAGCCAGGGCTCGAGGTTAATTGTGCCATTTCGGGAGCTAAGGTGGGAGCCGCCCAGTCGGGGGGCAGGTCCAGGAGAGGGCAGAGCCAGTGCCCCAGGCCAGCTTCCCGTCAGGCTGCGCTGGGATGGGTTTTTCAGGGGGGACGGAAGCACCACCTACTCTGGGCCTGGAAACACCTAGCACTGTGCCCTGAGCGTCTTTGCCTCCCCTCGTCCAGAGAAGGAGGCTGCCCCAGAACTGGAGTTGGAAGCCTTGAATTTGAGTCTCTACTTCCTGGCTGTGTGACCTTTGAACAAATCATTTTTTCTGGGCCTTTTTGGAAGGAGTATGGGGGCCTCTGAGAAGCCTCCTTCCCCCCTTTTCCCTGTCCCCGGTCTCTCCTAATCAGTTTCATCCTTAGCTGTGGCGGTTGGATATTCCGTTCTCTGGACTGCAAGCTCTTTGGTAATGGGGTGAAGTCTTTCTTACTCCCCACTGTGTCCCCAGGAGCTGGCATGTCATAGCTGCTCGACACGTTTGCTTAATGGATCACGTTGGTGCTTGCTTGCAGCCTGGTGCATGTGGTCACCCGGAGGCTGGGCTGCGGCAGCAGAAGTGGATTGGGCTTGTTCTCTGCAGCATCCTAGGGGAGCAGGTTGTTGGCTTGAAACCACAGGGTAGGAGCTTTATTCTTCTCCAGGGGAAGCTTCTTACAGAACCTGGCACACTGAGCGTGCAGTAGAGAAGGGGATGCAGCTTGATGGTCAGAGACTAGGCTCCAGGTTCAAATCCCAGCTCTTCCTGACCTGACTGCTATCTCGAGTCCCTCACTCCCAAGGTCGAAGCTTCTTTCTGTTCCCTCACCTTGAAAATAGGTACAGAGGAAGTTATCTCATGGTGGTGTGAGGAATAAATAAAATAAGTGAAGTGCTGACCACAGTGCTTAAAAAAAGGAGATTTAAAAAAAAACGAGTAGTAAATATATTTTGAAAGAATGGGAATCTTCTAGAACCTTCTAGAATCTGGCTGCTCCTGGCTCATTTTCTCCATTTACTCTGTGGGAATTTCGAACAACTGGGGACCTTCTGCCATGAGCAGCAAAGAAGGATGGGAATTAGTGCAGAACTTGGAGTCTGGAAGGTGTCTTGGACCTGTGACCAAAGGGTCTTTCTTTTTTTTTAATTAAAAGAAATTTTTTTTATGTCTTTATTTTATTTTGAGAGACAGAGCATGAGTGGGGGAGGGGCAGAGAGAGAGGGAGACACAGAATCTGAAGCAGGCTCCAGGCTCTGAGCTGTCAGCACAGAGCCTGACACGGGGCTTGAACCCACGGACTGTGAGATCATGACCTGAGTCAAAGCCAGACGCTTAACTGACTGAGCCATCCAGGCGCCCCTCAAAGGTTCTTTCTGAACCTTATTTACGTACTGGGAGTACTAGAACCTGTATCATTGTGTTGTTGTAAGGAGCAGTTGAGATAATATATACATAAAATGGTTGGAACCTGGCATATTGGTAAATATTATTTTTTCTCAGTGTTCTACTTTCTGTTTTCTGAAGATACTTAGAAATACCTCTTCATTCTAATATTTTTTAAAAAAATTCTTCTATATTTATTTAGTATTTTTTAGTGTTTTTCTTTCCTATTTAGCTATTTAATCCATCTGGCATTTATTTTTGTGTATTTTTCCAGGTGTCTTGCTCATATTTATAATTTTGTTTATTTGGCTTTGCCACATCTGATTTTATGTAATAAACCTTTACAGAGAGTTGACACCCCCTTCCCCAGGCTCAATCTCCTCTCTCTCCAGAGGTAATGACAATCTAGAATTTGATGTTTATAATTCTAAGACATGTTTTCTAATAATGCTATATATGGATGAAACCACAACTATCCCAAGGGATCTTGCAACTCACAGTTTTCCTTTTTAAAAACTTATTTTGACATAATTTCAGGCTTACAGAAAAGTTTAAGAATAGTACAAAAAATTCCTGTATTGCTTTCGCCCTGATTCCCCAAACAATAACATTTTCCACAGCCCCTGTCTTGTTTCTGTCCCTGCAACCCGCTTAGTTGTACACATAGACGGTTCTTTCTGTGTAATTCCTGTTCTAAATCCTTGGAGACAAAGTACCAGCTATACTCTTCCTTTACCGCCAAATACTTCAGAATGTCCTAAAAAAGAGGACATTTATTTACTTGCATAATCACAGTACAGTGATCAAAACCAGGAACTTCACACTGGTGGAATGCTATTAGCAAATCTAAAGACCTCATTCCTGTGTCACCATCTGTTCCAGGAATGTTCATTTTTCAAAAAATGTTTTCTTTTTTATTATTTTAAAGAGAGCGAGAGAGAGAATGCATGAGCAGGGGAGAGGGGCAGAGGGAGCGAGAGAATCTCAAGCAGGCTCCATGCGCAGCAAGGAGTCTGACTTGGGACTTGATCCCACAGCCCTGGGACCATGACCTGAGCTGCAGTCAAGAGTTGGATGCTAAGCCACCCAGGCGCGCCCCTGCCAGTAATGTTCTTTATAAGAAGAGAAAAGTCTGGATCACAAGCTGCATTCTTTTGTTCTTTCTCTTTAGTCTCTGCATCTTGATCAGGTCTCTGGTCTTTGTCTTCTTTGACCTTGATTTTTTTTTTTTTTTGAGTGTGGGCCAGTTATTTTATAGAATGGCCCTCAATTTGAGTCTGATGTTTCCTTATTGCTAGGTTCAGGTTAAGCGTATTTTTTTGCAGGAATACTCAGAAGTGATGCTTGACCTTCTCTCCTTGAATAGTCCGTCCTTTCCCCACTGATCCAAAATGACACATTCATCATTTGCTAAATTCTCACATATATGTGGGTCTGCTTCTAGATACCTTATTGTTTTAAATTGATCTTTACTTAATTCTGTGCCATTTTTTCCAGCTGTTTTAATTACTATACCTTCAAACCATATTAGGTTTGCTTCTTGGTGTCTTATGACTTGCTTTGCTCCTGGGTAAGCGATTCTTCCTCCCCTTATATTTTCTAACTGATTATTGTTGGTGCGGAAAGCCACTGATGGGAATATTTATCTGGTTATTTATGTTTATCTGTGTCTGGTTACTTTGCTAAATTCTCTTTTGTTTTAATAGTTTTTCAGTTGACTGTCTTGGATTTATTTACATAGTCACATCTGCAAAGAATAGCTGGTTTGTCTCTTCCTTTCCAGAAATTCTACTTTTGGTTGTTCTTCCCATTCTTTCTGCATTGACTAGGATCTCCAGAATAATTTTGAGTGATATGGTAGTGACGTTGAGCATTCTTGATGATTCCTTATGTAATTGCGGTAGTGCTATCATTATATTAAGATTCAGGAGGGGTTTTGAGAGAGAGAGAGAGAGAGAGAGAGAGAGAGAGAGAGAACCCTTTACAGAAGTTTTAGGAAATCCCTAGTGAACTGTATATTTTTTTCCTCTTTTATCTCACACTACCTGGGACATGCAGGTTGATGTTAATTTTTGGGGATGATTACTTTTGTAATTTAGTGCCATTTCTTATTTGCTAACATTTACATAGGAATTTTGCATCTGTATTTATGTAAGATTTATCTACAGTTTTCTTTTTAATAAAGTGATCTTTTTGAAGTTTATTTTGATTTGGGGAGAGGGAAGTGGGGGACAGAGAGAGAGAGAGGGAGAGAGAGAATCCCAAGCAGGCTCTGCGCTGTGAGTACAGAGCCCAGTGCGGGGCTTGATCCCACAAACTATGAGATCTTGACCTGACCAGAAATCGAGAGTTGGAGGCTTAACCTACTGAGCCACCCAGGTGCCCCATTTACAATTTTCTATCCTTTAAATGATCCTTACCCATTTTTAATAGGACAAGTATGTTCCTTTGTAGCAAGAATTGAAATGTCCCCTCCCCCCAACAATTTAGAAAACATAGATGTCAGCTGTTTATTGAGGATTTGGTAGAATTTGCCAGTAAAATTATTTGAATATATCCAGTAACTTTATATTTCAAATTTCTTCCTCTGATTATTGATCTATTCACGTTTTCTATTTCCTCTTGAATCAATTTTGGGTAATTTCCTTTACTTAGAAACTGATGTCTTTAGTATGCATTAAGAAATAATTCTAAAATTTAAAAATATATAAAGAATCCTTTTCTCCCGCCTTCCCTCCGTCCCTTCTTCTTATTATTCTGTAGTTAGAGCCATCTTCTTATTTCTTAATACTTTATTTTTAATTTTCTTGGCTGGATGCATGGGTGTGTGTGTGGGGGGGTAGAGTTAGCGATTTTATTAGTAATTTCAAAGGATTTGGCTTTTGCTTTTATTTTCACATCTTTTGCTTTCTGGTTCTTTAGCATCTAATTATTTTTGTTCATTTCTTACTTTCTTTTGGTTTATTTTGATTTTTTCTTCTTTTTTTTTTTTTGAGTGACTGCTTTGGAAGTATCCCATGGGTTTTGCTATATAGTGCTCTCATTGTTCTGTTTTTAAACAGTCTGCAGCTTGTCTTAATTCCTTAAAAAAAAAAAATTCCTCTAAATAACCTTTGGGTTACATTTCCAAGTGGTTAAACTTTTTGTGGCTCTTTGTGTTTAATTTTTAGTTTTATTGCTTCGTGGTCAGAGAATATGGCCTGTGTAATTTCTGATTTTAAAAAAATTATTGAGGTTTTCTTTGTGGCCGATCATGTGATCAGTTTGTAATTGTTTCATGGGTTTTTAAAAAGACGCACATTGTCTTATAACTACACATAAAAATCTATCAGACTGGCCGATTGTGTCTTTCAAGTCCTTTATTGCCTCTTTTTTTTTCTTTCCTAAATCCTCATGATCTCTTCATTTTGGGGAATATTTGGCAGTCTCCTGTTATAAACAATTGTTTTTTCCATTTCTCTTTGTATTTTCAGTAATTTTTGCTCTGTGTGTTTTATGGCTAATGTGAAAGGTCAGTACTGCATATCCTTTTGGTGGTTGAATTTTATAGCCATCAAAAAACGTTTTGTCTTTTGTAATTCTTTGTTGTTTTTTTCTTTGAGTCTGTTGCCATTTCTGCTTTTTATTGACATATGCCTGGTGTCATTTTGCAAGTCCCTTATTTTTTGAAAAATTTTCTGTTTTGAAACCATTTAAGACTTCACAAGGAGTTGCAGATCAATAGGGATCGCTCCCCGGTGCCCAGCTGCCTCATTGGTAACATCTTGCATCTGCTTCCCTTTTATCTTTAGCCTTTCTGGGTCTTTTTGTTTCTACTCTTGGCCTATCTTGCATCCCCCCCCTCCCCATTTTGATATCCTGGCTTAGTTGGGGGATTTATATGCCACCCATATTTATTGTGATTGCTTGTTAAAGTTTTCAACTTCTTCCTGCCACCTTATTTGCTTTCAGTTTTCCATGATGTTTTTTCCTTCTTACTGTTGGATTGCCCAAGTTTTCTTTAGTTTCTCCTTTTCCTTTTTTAAATTCCTACTTCTACTGGTTGTCATACCCCCCTCTTAATAATTTAGAAGTCATGATCCTATATCTCATTTCTTACTTATGCTTAAATTTTAACAAACATGTAAACAGGCAGGAATTAATTAGTATCTCTAATTTCCCTCAAGGAACCCCTCTCTCCGCACTCCCCGCCCCGCCCACAAGTATTTGGTCCTTAAATGCACTTATACATTCCTTCACCTCTCTTCCTAATCTGTTCTTGGTTAATATGATATGGAATTTTATTTCCAGTGTAAGAAAATACACATTCTGGTTTTGGGTTTTCGGAAGAGCTACTGGAGCATCACAGCTCTGTGTCCATTGTGTAGACATAACGTTTTGTTGGGTTTCTTTCTCTTCTTTTTAAATTTCTCTCCGAGGTCGTCATCTTTGAATTCCTTTTCCATAATGTTTTTCAGGAATGGTGCTAATGTGGCAGCAGAATCTTTGTATATTGAAAGAGGTCATTGCTTTTCCTCACCCTTGAATAATGGGTTGGTGGTTTGCAGTTGAGTTCTAGATTCAGGGTCCTTTTTCTCAGAACCTTGTGGCTTCTGCCTTCTTCTGGCCTTGTAGATGACCAGTGTAGTGCTAGGCCATCTTGCTACTCTATAGGTGTTTTTCCCCCCCGCTGCTGTGGAAGCCTTTAGAATTCCTCTTTGTTCCTGGGCCTGGGAAGTTGGATCAGGGTCTATCTAGGGGTCTTGTGTCATTTCTCCTCCTCAGCCCTTGGATCTTATGCTCTGAAAACTCCAGTTTTTATTTCTGTTCTGTTCCTGGCTCTGGAGAGATGAGTGAATATGGACTTAGTGTTGGGCGTCCACTGAGGCCACAGTGACCAGATTGCATGGGATGCAAATGCAGCTGGACAACTGGTTGACCCTCTCCAAGCCATCTGGAAGGGGCAGACGGGAACAGCTCCTCTGTGGTAGGAGTTGTTGGAAGGTGAAGGAGACAGGAAGCAGGATGCAGAGCACAGTGTCTGGCATGGGGTACACAGTCAGTAATGGGAGCTTCTCTTTCTAGAACCCTTGGAGGTATCAGAGGTGGAGGAAGGAGTGGGTTCTTGAGTGAGACTTTGAGGACAGACAATCTAGGACCTTCTCTGAGCCTCATTCTCCCTCCTCAAGCTGACAGATCTTGATACATTTTTAGGTACAGTTAACTTCTCTTGTTGTTTTCTTTTTTCAAATTCACACTGAGGAATGACTTGGGAGGTGGTTTCTCACACCTGAATCTTAAAAGTCTCTTCTTTTTGCCGTTGTATTTTGTCTTCGTGATTAATGTCACTTTGTTGAAGGCAGGATCCAGGGGTTCAGAAGGCCTTTAATTTGCTAACAAGGATGGACTGCATACTTGCCTACCCGTGTCTGTGTTGATGGATAAATGAGAAGTTAGATGTCCTCGTGCATGATCTGGCATGCCCTCGCTGTCTCCTTTGTGTCTGTTGCCACTCTCCTGGGTTGTAACCTCACCCGTGCATCCCCGGTCTTGCATACAGTAGTTGCTTGGGAAATGCTGTTGGGACAGCCAATGAATCCATGCTCCAGTTTTCCTGCGTGGAGAAATGATCGGTTCCCACTTCCCTGGGCAGGTCCCCTTGCATTTGCTGTTTTATATAAAAGATTTTATTTGTGCCCGAATGACAGTTCATTCATTCAGGCAAACGAGAAGAACCGGTTTAAGACCCACTGTGAAACTTCAGTTTAATAGCAACAAGACAGGGCTCTGGCAACTTCAAAAAGGGCAATCAAGAAATTCTTGTTTGCTCAACAGAAAGAAAGAACTATTTAGGGTGGTTACATGGGTTCAAAGTCATTCCAGACTCCATATAATTTTCAGCTTCTAATGAATTTTTTGGCCTCTAAGGTAATTGGTGAAAGTATAATTTATTTAGAGGGGCGTTCTAGGTTGGTTTCACCAGGTTGACGACTGTCCCAGGTGTATCTGGAAACATCACCAAAAGAAATTCAGCTGGGGAGGGGACAGAGGTAGGGTGTGATTTCCAACGTGTGTCCTCTCCTCTCGGCCTGGTTCACAAAGCAGACATTTTTGAGCATCTTTTCTGCCTGGCGCCGATGAGACAGGATGTGGTCCTTGCCCTCCAATGGCACAAGACCCAGTGGAAGAAGCAGGATGGGCGTGCATTATTGCAGTAGAGTAAGAGAAGCGTAAACTCCGCACCCAACCCAGGAGAGCTGCGGGCGTCAGGAGAGGCAGAGGTTGAGAGAACAGTGTTGGGTAAGGAGCTGGCTCTGCATGTGAGAGGGAAGGGTGTTCTGGGCAGCAGGTGCCCCACGTACAGAGGTTCCCAAGCGTGTGTGAAGTTCAGCAGCTTGATTGCAGTGAGAACGCAGGGGCCTCTGGGCAGGGCTGGGAGCCCCTGTACTCCGTCTCACAGGAGCTGTTGCCACTGAGCTACAGCTGATCCTGGCCATGGCAGAACGTGGGCCCAGGGCGGCCAGATCTTCAGATACTTTTTTCTTTTTTTCCAAGAGAAGTTCCGAATCTGGAATTTTGTGGAAGATTTCCTAAATTTCGAATGACGGCAACCAATTAGAAAACGATTTTAGACAATGTGACCCCCCCCCTCCATACACATAAATGATCCAGGTCACTAGTTTGTGAAACTTGTTTAGAGGATGGAGAGGGGAGGATGAAGAGCGACCTAGGTCCCACAACCCGGCCTTGACTGTCCCGTCCCTTGCCGGTGTCAGAAAAGAGAGCTTGTCCCTGAGTTCTGAGAGTCCAGGTGACTCTGGAGAACCTTGATTTTCCCCTGACCTTATTTTACTCTGACTTGGGGAGTGGGGAGTCCCACCAGTGTTGGGTTTTTAGGGTTTTTTAACTCCTTTTTCCTCCTAAAACTAAATGTGGATGGGGAACGTGATGGTGATAGTTGGGGCTGGTTCGCCTCTTAGAATTTGGCTTTCTCTTGCCCCCTGCTCCCACTCCGCACAGTTCTGATCCCATGTGGCCCTCCCGCCCTCTCCACCCCTGCTCTTCTAGTTTGTTGGAGAACAGAGCGAGGACCAGATATGTACACTCTTGGGCCTACACTAACCACAGGAGCCAGGGATGCTCATTCCCTCCCGCCCCCTCCCCAAGTGGAGGAATAAATATTTTATTTAAAATCCTTTGTTTTTGGGATGTCTGGGTGATTCAGTCAGTTAAGCATCTGAGTTTGGCCCAGTCATGGTCTCCCCACTCGTGGGTTTGAGCCCCACATCGGGCTCTGTGCTGACAGCTCAGAGCCTGGAGCCTGCTCAGATTCTATGTCTCCCTCTCTCTCTGCTCTTCCCTCACTTGCACTCTTTCTCTCTCTCTCAAAAATGAATAAATGTTAAGAAAAATTAAAATAGGGGCACCTGGGTGGCTCAGTCGGTTAAGCGTCCGGCTTTAGGTCAGGTCATGATCTCACGGTTTGTGGGTTTGAACCCCGCGTCAGGCTTTGTGCTGACAGCTCAGAGCCTGCAGCCTGCTTCACATTCTGTTTCCCCCTTTCTCTCTGACCCTCCCCTGCTCGCCCTGTCTCTCTCTGTCTCTCAAAAATAAATAAAAAACATTAAAAAATTTTAAAATAAAATAAAATTCTTTGTTCTTAAATACATAACATGGAGATGTCCAACAGAAATAGAATGCAGGCTGCATATGTAACTTTACATTTTCTAGTAGCCACAGTAAATAAAGGAAAAAAAACCAGATGAAATGAATGTTAATATTTTATTAAGCCTAGTATCTCCACAGTGTTATCATTTCAACACACAGCCGATATAAAGATTCCTGTTAATCTGCCGTACACTTTTTAAATTTCATACAAAGTGTTCAAAATCGGTGTGTATTTTCCATGCATAGCACATCTCTTTTGGGATTAGCCACGTCTCAAATGCTCAGCAGTGACGTGTGGGTGGCGGCAAGCCTGCCGGACAGTGTAGATACAACCCGTGTACATAAAAAGGCGGTTTTTTTTTTTCCAGACAAAAGGATACAGGTCAGCTGTGACCCAGTTATTTACAAGGACATATTTGATTGTATATCTCCGCTGCTTGAGCCCTGGTCTGCTCTCCGTCCTCCTCAGGATGGGGTCCCCCCAGCCTTATCCTCTCTCCAGCCCCACCTTGCACCCTCCTTTCCTCGGCCTCATCAGGCTGGTCTTGTTTCCCTTCCTCAGACGGGCCAAACACCTGCCAGCCTCTGAGCCCTCACACGTCCTGTTCCCATTGCCTGGATTGGGCCCTCCCTCCTTTCCCCCCATGTTTTGCCCAGCTCATGCCAAGCCATTTTGTCAGGTTCAGTATCATTTGTTCAGGGAGGTCTTTGCTGATCCTCATGCCCGCAGCTCCGGGCTCGATTGCGTTTCCCTGTTTGATGCTGTGAGGGGGGAAGAGCAAGGTGTCTTTCTGCTTCTAGCACCCAGCACAGTTCCAGTTACCTAGTTATCAGTGAGATACTGTTTCGTGTCTCTCTACCCTGTTAGGCTGTGCGCCCCTAGACTGCACGGACCAGAGTGCTTTGTGTGCTTGATTTATGCACAGCAGCTCCCATAGTGGCTGCAGAAAATAGATGATCAATAAATACAAGATGAATGCTACGGGGCTGAGATTCAGTCTTGTAGAGTCACTGGGGCCCATACCACCTCCTGTCCCCAAGGACCCAGACCCCTACCAGCGAGGCCAGGGGTGGTCCCGGTGGCCTGGGCCAGATCTTTCCTGCTTTCTCACTGGCAGAGTCAGCCACTCCCTGTCTCTGTCTTGACTGGCTTTAGGTTGGCTGTAAATTATATTTTTGGTGGCTGTTAATAAAAATATAGGGCTGGGGGAAAAAAAAGACTTCTCCTAATAGAATTTTATTAAATGGCACTAGTTTAAAAATGTCTCGTAAAAAGTTAATTAATTTGGGATTTGGGGATGAAAGGCGTGATATAAATGTCAGTTATTATTATTACAATTTCAGCCTCACGCTTCTGCTCTTGATCCAGCCCCTGATCTGGAGTTTTCTCCTACACCCAGGGACCGGCAGCTCCGCTGAAATGCTAGAGGCAAATTTGAGGTTTGGGGGTCCGTCGGGGACAGAGAGGGGACTTTGCCACGTTAGGCCGTCCTGTCTTTTCATCTAGGATCACCCAAGGCCTTGAGAGCTAGTGCCGCCCTCCGACTCAGGGCCGGTGCAGTTTAGAGCAGGATGGTTGAGGCGCTGTGGGGAGCTCCAGGCCAAAGCAGCCGGGAACATCAAGGTCACGTGCGTAGTCCCAGGCAGGTCACAGGATCCTAGGGTGGTAGCACTGTCAGGGACCTCAGAGGTTCCCGCTCTCGATTTACAGAGAAGGAAACTGAGTTTGAAGAGGGGTGTTAGCTTGTCTAACCCAAGGTCACATAGCAGGTTAATTAAATTTACAGAGCAAAAGGCAGTGAAAGCAATTAGTGAAGTAGGGGAAACCTAAAAAAAAGAAGAAAGATTCAGGCAATTTATAGGTGAAAAGTCTAGAAACTGTTTTCCAAGGAAACAGGGAGTCCTGGGATTTCATGCAAGTTCACAGAGACAGACAGCCCTCCGCTCCTTAAGATGCCCCACCTTCATTCCCCCGATGGCAGACTTGGTACCTACCCGGAGGGACCACAGACCTGACCTTGTGTGTAATTACTTACACGAGGTGGGGGCAGGTTGGGATGTTAATCATCGCCAGAGCCCCTTACATCTCTACCGAGGGTGGGCCATCCTCTCTGGAGTGGGGGGTGAAATTACCCCTTGCAGGGGTGCGGTGGGGACCAGGTGAATGGCACAGCGTGTCGGTATGGACCATGTTAGTGGCAGTGTGCAGGCCGGGGTCTCATGCCCTTATCCTTCTCTGTGCTCACAGAACCAAAGGTGTGACCGGTGGCGGGTTATCCAGGAGAGCCTTCTGAGGCCCCTGCTGGTGCTCCAGGCCCCCTGGAGCTGCTGGTTTCCGGTGATGGGCCCCCTTCAGTTCTTCCCCGCAGCCCGTTCATTCTGCTGCGCGTGGCTCTGGGAAGGGCCGCCTCCTCCTGGCTGGCCGTGGTTTCTCCCGTCTTCGTTCTGTGTTGAGGATTACATCCATGGCGTCTGTCCTCTCCTCTTCTAAGTGGCAGCCTATGGTTCCCCACACCTCTTCCCTCAGGTCATGTGGGTAGAATGCCTGGTTCAGAGGAGGGGCTCAGGGCAGCTTTGTGGAAGGAAGCAAGCAAGCAAAAGGTCCTGGGACCTTTTAGTGAATCCTTCTCCAGTCGTTGGTTGGGGTCATTCAGGGGATTTGGGAATCACACAGAGCTGAATTCGAACCTGAGCTCCTCTGCTCAAACAAGAAACTCCATCTCCGTCATTTCTGCTTCTTTGTCTGGTGATGTGTGTAAAATACTTAGTACATCATGTACACTCAGGTGGTACAAATGATTGTAGTGTCCCCACAGCATTGGTGAGTTGGGCGCGACGCCGTTTTGGCCCTCCCAGACAGCAGGTTCTTTGAGGTATCCATCAAGTCCAGAGCAGGGCTTGACACATAAACTCCTTCTAGAACCTTCCAGTTCCTGTGGCGACATGCCAAACGGAACTGAGAATTCTGGCCTGTGTTATAAAGCTCAGGGGACCGTTGGGAGACCCTGTTTGGGACCAGGCCTTCCACGCCTCCCTGGCTGCTGTCTGTGGCCGCACGTGGCCCTGACACGGAGGCTTCTGAGCAGGTACGAGGTCTGTCCGCCGTTCAGAATGTGAAAACAGCCGGCGATTGTCTCCGCTAGAAGAAAAGTTCCATGGCTCTATTTTTATGTCTTATTATAAATAAACTTCTACTCCCCCTACTCCCTCCCAAGAAAGCCACAGCCGCCTCAGACTTTTGAAGGCCTTTAAGTCGTCAAAGGCCTGGAAGAATGCGGGGGAGAAGGGCGAGTCCAGGAAGTCCCTTAGTTGCCATCTTGTTGCTGTTGACAAAGAGCGTCAGAATGGCAGCTCGCTGTTCCCTCAGTCAGTGGCAGCGCCAGGCGGATCGTGTGGAAGGCAAACGCCGTGAGCCTCTCTGGGAATGGAGGAGCCGCCCCCCGCCCCTCATCTTTATTGGATTTCAATGAGTCTTTCTGCTCTGGGTCATATGTGCAGCGCAGGCTCATAAATGGCGCAGTGGAATTTTCACTCCCTTTGTACTGAGGGCCTCAAGCACCCTCCATGGCCATTGTCAACCCTGAATGGGGAAAATTCGGAAAACCTGGTAGAACTCCATTCTCCCAGGCAGCCCTGATTTGGAATAGGACAGTTCTGCCTACGGGCACAAGCCAGTCAGAACGTGCGGCACGGGAGGGCAGCAGAGACTGCCCTGTTGCCCAACTCCGTGGCACCTGAGGGTCTGTCCCTTCTTCGCCTGGAAACCCAAGTCCTCACACTTGACTCTTCAAGAGAATTGCTGAGGGGACCCGGACTGACAGCTGTGCCGTTGTCAGTTCAAAGGAGAGGCGTGTGGCCATGGCAGGTGGAAGGTTCTGGAAGGAATCTGGAGGCCCTCTTCTCTGATCTGAAGCTATTTCAGACCAACACTTACTGGATTAAAAGGACACGTGTCATTTCATCAAACCTACCTTGGAGTGGCCAGTTAAGTGTCCCCACTGTGGCAATTATCCATCCACGTAATTTTGGTGCCCATCATGTGCCAGGCATGTGCCAGGCAACCCAGCCGGGTTGGGGGGAGCGCATGGGAGTCTCTGGCATTGCGGTGGTTACAGGGGCGACAGCTTTAGAAGGGCAGTGCCCTCCTACAGATGAGGCATGTATACATGGCCAGACCCGTCTGAAGTCATTATCTCTGTACTCCTCGGCTTGGTAGGGAAGCACCCTCGCTTTTCTGCCCTTTGGAACTGGGGCGATGCTAGGAGGTGGTCCACCTGCTCCCTGCCCCGCCTTGATGGACAACTTAAATACCCATCCGTGAGTCCCCAGCAGTTGGTGTCTGTTTCCTCAACTTCACCGTGGCAGAGACGCGGTCTGAATGTAGGCTCCTCAGTCCCCAGGCTGGATGGTGTGTATGTGTTGAACAGGATGGCGAGGAGAAGGCTTTGGAACAGCAAGGTCATCGTGGTTGCCCTTGAGATTGCCTGGCTCTTGACTTAGGCCTTGGAGCTTCCCTTTCCTGGAAGGAGGTAGCTTCTGGTTCCTGCAAATGGCCACCCGTATTTGGAAAAAAGCAGAGAAGGAGCATTTCCACTGCCACCCGGATGTGAGGGCTGGGTGTTCAGAGCAAAAGTCCCATAACTTGAAGGGGTCGGTGCTGGAGGGCAGGAAGTGTCCTCTGACATGGAGAGGACTTCCTTTTCCTCCGCTCTTCCTCCAGACCCCCTGTCTCTCTGTGGTCTGGACGCAGGAGCTGTTCATACAGTCCCTCAGAGGCATTTGGTGCTTCCTCACCACAAGATCGTCCTACTCGAATGCCTCCATTGTCAAGGTGCTCACTCCCTCTCCGTGGTCCTCCTTCGCCGCAGGAGAATGTTGCCTTCATGCCGAGCTCAGAGCTGCCTCCCCCTGCGTTCTGTCCCCAGGACCCAGAGGCCTGTGCTCCGCCTGCACCGGGCTGCTGTCCCCTAGTGAAGGGCAGGTTCCTGGCTCCGCACGGCCTGGCCCTGTCGACCGCCACCAGGCTCGTTCCGCCGACGTGTAAGTGTGTCAGTGACAATAATAGTGCAAAGGCTCCACATCCGAGGGCCTTTCTAGGATCGCTTCCTGATTAATTAGGTCAGCGTCTCCAAAATCAATTCCCAGTCAAGTCGCGCCGCCCAGGAGAGCCGCCGCCCGCCCAGCCGCGCGAGGGGGTTGGCGCGGGAGGCCATTCCCCGGCCTGGACGGGCTCAGGCCTCGGCTCTCCCTGGGAAGGAAGTCACGTGACCCCTCTCTTCTGTGATTATCCCGACTTTTTATTTTATCTGCCCTCCCCCTCAAATCTTCCATTAAACCCCCGTAGATCCTGCTTCAAACAGGCAATTAGACTAACAACGTAATTATATCCCTCAATGCTAATTGTAACTGGTTTAGGGGAAAAAACAAAGGGAAAGAGGCTTCAAAAATCTCTGGAAACTAAAAGCAGCCGTTACAGTTTCCAGGTATTTCTTGTCCCCGTGCTGTTCTTTAAGGGCCTGGGTTGCTGGCCGGCTGGCGTCTGTGTGGCTTTGGCCTTGACCAGGGCCACCCGTAGGACAGACATAGGCCTGTCATTGCTCTCCTGGGCACGTGCTTGTTGCCCCCCCCCCCCCCATTCCTGCGCTGTGGCTCCCTGCCCCTCTGTGCTGCTTCTGGGCCGCATTTCTATGACCCTGTGTCTCACCCATGTTTATCCCAGTAGAGCCACTGGGAGAAGAATGAACAGGCGAGGAGGTTGAAATTGTTAGAGGAAGTGCCATGGCTGCTGGTCCCGGGGTTCTCCCTCAGGGGTGTGGGGTGGGGCTGGGGAAGGCTGGTCCTGGGGTTCTCTCTCGGGGGTTGGTGGCCTGGGGAAGGCTGGTTGTGGGGTTCTCCCTCAGGGGGGGGGGGTGCGGGGGAGGCTGGTCCCTGGGTTCTCCCTCGGGGGTGGGCTGTTGGAGAAGGCTGTTTCTAAGTCTCTCCACTGGGCCAGGCCCCTGATGAACAGGTCTCCATCCCTGCCTCAGGGCCACCCATGGTCTAGGGAGGGACACAGGCAGGTAATTGAGCAGTGGGGCCATTGGGCAGAGGGTACCTCACAGGGGACTCTGTCTTAGGTGGGGCTGGGAGGTGAGGAAGGCATCTGGGGGTGTTAGGAAGTTTCCAGTTGCAAGCGATGCTAAGATGGGCCTGAGCAGGTGGCGAGCACAGGAGCCCTGGTGTGGCTGGAGCCTTAGGTAATGGGAGCTGAGAAGGAGCATGGGCTTTACCTTTGCAGGAGGAGGGGCGTCAGTGAAGGGTCAGAAGAGGGGACTGATAGGGTCAGACTTGTATCTTAGACCAAATAGGCTAGAGGAGGGGGTTGTTTGAAGGAGGGCCTTGAATAGAGGCTGGAGGTCTGTCTGGAGGCTTTTCATGAGTGCCAACTGCCTGAGGGTCTACCTGTCAAGATGCGGATGGACTAGCTGTGTGACTTTGTGGTGGTCACTTGACCTCTCTGAGCCCTCTTTCCTTACCAGATTAAAGTGAAGATGGTCATAGTTATATTCTGTGTTGTAGGGGGCGTATCAGAAACAAAATCTGTAAAGGTTCTGGCTCAGTGCCTGAAGGAGAACAGACATAAAAGCAGTACTTTTTTGTTTTTTATTTTTTAATGTTTATTTTTGAAAGAGTGAGAGACAGAGTGTGAGCAGGGGAGGGGCAGAGAGAGAGGTAGACAGACTCCAAAGCAGGCCCCAGGCTTCATGCTGTCAGCACAGAGCCCTACATGGGGCTCGAACTCACAAACTGTGAGATCATGACCTGAGCCCAAGTCCGATCAGCCACCCAGCCGACGGAACCAACCTCGCGCCCCAAAGCAGTACTTTTGGATAGGGAGCATGGACCTGGTCGGCCTGGCACCTTTTTCCAAAATAGACAATACTTCCTCCTGTCATCTCTAGCAAATCGCCGAGGAGGGGACCTTGGGTGGTCCTGTTTGAGGGACTTCACTCGGGAATCACAGCAATATGTGGTGGCTTTTCAGTTATATGACTTTTTCCATCTTTGGAGTTGAGTCCCAAGCTCTGGCCTCTTGCCCCCAGAGCAAGTGTGGTGGATCTGTGCCATTTTCGTTTTCTCGGAAACAGGATTTCCCAGTTTGCCAGTCGAATCTGCTGATGTTTCCTGCAGGGTAGATGTAAGGCACCATGCCACCTCGAAGCCTGGAGGCGTTCTCATCTCTCAGACGTCCAAGAGCTTGGAATCTGACTTTCTTCTTATTTTTTTCATTTTTTCCCAGTTTTATTGAGGAACCATCGACACACATCAGTGTATAGTTTATGCGTACAGTGTGATGCTTTGATATACATATATTGTGAAATCACCACAATCGGTTCAGGTTCACATCCATCTCACATAGATGCAATAAAGAGGAAAAGCAAAAAAGGGAAATAATCTTTTCCTTGTGATGAGAACTCTTGGGATTTATTGTCTTAACTTCCTAATGTCCCATACAGCAGTTTCAGCCAAGGTCTCGTGTTGTGTACTGCATCCCTAGTGTTTGTTTATAAGTGACGTTTGTGCCTTTTGACCTTCCTCCAATTCTTTCTCCCACTCCCCTCCACCTCTGGTAACCAATAGTCTGATCTCTTTTTCTAGGAGTTTGGTTGGTTCTTATTCCCTCCCTTTCCTCCCTTCCATCCTTCCCTCCGATCCTTCTTCCTTCCTCCCTCCCCCCTTCCTTCCCTCCCTCCTTCCTTCATGTCTTTTCTTTCAGATTCTACATATAAATGAAGTCATACAGGATTTGTCTTGCTCTAACTTATTTATTTTGCTTAGCATAATACCCTTTTGGTCCATCCATGTTGTCATAAATGGTAGGATTTCTTTTTTTTTTTTTTTAATGGCCAAATAATATTCCCTGTGTACATATGCTACAGCTCCTTTATCCATTCGTCCATCGATGGACGCTTCGGTCATTTCCGTGTCTTGGCTGTTGTAAATAATGCTGCAGTGAACGTGGGATGCTGATACCTGTCCGAGTTAGCATTTTCATTCCCTTTGGATATATTGCCCAAAGTGGAATTGCTGGGCCATACGGGGGGTTCTATTTGTAGTTTTTTGAGGAACTTCCATACTGTTTTCCTTAGGGGTTGTGCCAGTTTACATCCCCCTCAACAGTGCACAGGTGTTTTCTTCTCTCTACACCCCTGCCAGCCTGTGTTATCTCTTTGTCTTTTTCAATGATGGCCGTTCTAACAGATGTGAGGTGATATCCCATTGTGGTTTTAATGTGCATATCCCTCATGACTAGTGATGTTGAGCATCTTTTCATGGACCTGGTGGCCTTTTGTATATCTAGAGAAATGTCTCTTCAGGTCCTTTGCCCATATTTAAATTGGGTTATTATTATTATTATTACTATTAATTTTTTTTGCTATTGAATTGTAGGAGTTCTTTATGTATCTTGGATATTAACCCCTTCTCAGATGTATGTTTTGCTTTTCCCATTCTGTAGGTTGTCTATTCACTTCACTGATGCTGGGTTTTGTTTTTTTTTTTTTTCTTTCTGTTTTGAAGGTTTTTAGTTTGGTATCATCCACTTATTTTTTATTTTGTTGCTTGTCCTTTGTGTATCCTGACCAAAAAATCATTACCAACACCCATGTCAAGGAGCTTTATCCCTATCCTATGTATGTTTTCTTCTAGAAGAATCATGGCTTTAAGTCTTGCTTTTAAGTCTAATCCAGAATTGCTTTTGAGTCCTTTTTTTGTGGGTGGTATAAGATACAGGTCCAGTTTCATTATAAAGTATGAATATCCAATTTTCCTAGCACCATTTATTGAAAAGACTATCTTTTTTCTGTTCTTTGGTATTCTTGGTTCCCTTGTCAAATATTAGTTGACCGTACATCCTTGGGCTTATTTCCAGGCTCTTGATTTTGTTCCACTGGCCTGTTTGTCTGTTTTTATGCTGGGACCACACTGTTTTGATGAATGTAGCTTTATAGTATAGCCCCAAAACAAGAAGTTGATATCTCCTGCTTTGTTCTTATTTCTCAGGATTTCTTTGGCTATTTGGGGGGTCTTCTGCGGTTCCATGGAAAATCTGGGAGTTTTTTTTTCTACTTCTATTAAAAGTGTCATTGGAATCTTGCTAGGGATTACATTGAATCTGTGGAATGCTTTTGGTAGTAAAGTGGACATTTTAACGTTAATTCTTTTCATTCATGAACACAGGATACCTCTCCATTTATTTATGTCTTAGATTTATTTTATCAGTGTCTTGTAGTTTTCAGAATGGAGGTTTTTCACTGCTTCAGTTAAATTTACTCCTTAGTATAAATTTTATTTTATGCCATAGTTAACACTTAATCCTAAGTGTTTTATTATTTTTGATGCTGTTATAAAGGGGATTGATTTCCTTCTTCTTTAGAAAATTTGCTGTGAGTGTACTGAAATGCTTCTGAGTTCTGTCTGTTAATTTTGTATCCTGCAACTTTACTGAATTCATTGCTCAGATCTAGCAGTGTTTTGGTGGAGTCTTTAGGATTTTCTCTATGTAAAATCATATCATCTGCAAATAGAGACTATTTGACTTTTTCCTTTCCAATGCTGATAGACTTTCTGCCAGTAAATGTTTTCAAGCTTTGTGGCACTCGGTTTGGACCACACAGTGCCAGGTGTTTTGGGCCTGGGTTTGCCATCAGTTATGCGAATGGGGCATTTTCATTAAAATTTCCATTAACTGTTTTTTTTTTTTATTTTAAGCTTGTGAGCAATTTATAGATTCATTAACTTTTTACTACACTTGTGAAGCCAGGAAGACGGGAATAAAGGAAATGAAATATTTGGTCCTCAATGTTTCACTAAAAGATGGTGGCCCTTAAATATGGAGGACAAAAAATAAAAGCTAGGTAATGAGGACTGGTCTGAAGAAGTGTTAGGAAGGGCTGTATCTTCCAGAAGGATCCAGAACTGGAATCTCCTGGAAGGGAGCAGCTCATCTTTCAGCCCACCTGCTCCCACTCCCAGTAGCTCATCCATCTTTTCCTTATAACCGCTGACAGGTGGCTGTCCACGCTCTTACGGCATACCTCTTCCTGGAAGCCCACCACTGCTGGGCAAACTCTGTGGCTGTGAATATACTTCTTATATTGTGGTGTAGTCTGACTCCTTATAGCGCTCTCATTTCCTTTTGGTGGAGTTAGGTGTGGAGGATGGCTGGATGTGCGGGGCTTTGGGACCAGAAAAGCTTGATTTCCAGTACTGGCCCTGTTGCTTAACTAGCTGTGTAATTTTGGTCAAGTCACTTCACCTCTCTGAGCCTCAGTGTCTTGATGTATAAAATTGTAATAGTATCAGGAACTCTGGGAAGACCCAGAAAAATGGCAACAGTATTCTTCACTGCACCGTTAAGTGGTGGGGATAAAACAAGTTGGTTCACTAACGCCATGTGACCCACATTCACATTTCAGACCGTGGCACGCGGTTGGGTTGCTCGACCGCACCTTCTCACTTGGATCCGCTTCCCTAGCAGAGCTAATGACTGTGCTTCTCAGGGCTTCAGGTTCCCCAGCGGTAGAGTCGATGAAAATTCCCAGCTAACGAGGATGCTGGAGGAGTTCAAACATACCTCGTGTGCCTTTTTGAGTTGCTGGCACAGAACAGTATCTCAGGACACGGCAGCAGTTGTGTGGTTATCGTGGCTGCGGCTCTATACAGTATAAAAACCTCACTTTCAGGGTCTGCTCTATGAAAAAGGCAGTGGGCTTAAGATTACCTTCCCCAAGAGTTTGTTAGAAAGTCCTAGCACTTGCAGGCGGCTTCCGGGGGAGCTCGAATGCCCCGAGTGCTGAGCTTCCCAGGGGGGTGGGTGAGTACCTGGGTTTGGCCAACACGTCTACACAAGTGACCTCATCCTCGAGGACGCACTAAACGTGTGTCTTTACAGAGTCGCACACCTCCATTCTGTGGAAGGATAGCATCCCACCTTTTCCCAGTACCTTCCTTTATAGATGTGTGGCATGTGTCAAGTACAATGAGTCTTTCCTCAAAACCAGTGAGGAAAGGAGGAAGCTAAGCAGGAAGGAGGAACACTTTGGAGCCATTCAGAGCAGATGCTTTGGGAGGTACCGAATATGTACACGTCGTGCTAGCGTATATAAAGTGATTCAGAGAGTTTTGATTCTATTCTTGGCATTTCACTTCAGTATGCAGGTAACTTTCATCTCGCTCTCCATCGTTCCTGAACATCTGTTCTGCTGGCTTTGTAAATAGGTAGCTTTTTACATTGTACGAATACAGTGTCTCCCAGTTTTTATTATAAATAATGCAGTGGACATCTTTGTGCATGAATCCTTTTCCTTCTTTTGTATGATATTCATAGAATCTGTTCCCCAAAGCGGACCTTTACTAGGTCAAAGGATATAAGAATTGGCAACACAGTTGTGACTGTGCCAGGTTTCAGTTAGACAAAAGGCAGCAGTGGACGTGACGACTGAGGGCACATGGCTGCTCTGGAGATTTCTTGTAGAACAACCTCTTTTGGGACAGTTGACGAGGCACGGTGCTACCTTCTAGTCTTCTGCCTTAGCTGAGGCCGGTAGCTGCCGACTTGATTTATTTGCCCAAAGACTTTGGGACAAGTCATGAGCTGGAATATTGACTTGTATGTGTCTCACCTACATATTGAACCCCATGATTGCCAAACCCTACATTAGACCCAAAGGAGCTATGAAGTTGTTGATGGTCTTCAGACACACGTGACCTTGCACCTGTTCCTCCCACCCTGGCCTTTATTTTCCCTCTGTTTATCAGGCTTTCTGGCTCAAAAGGTTGTGAGTGATGGGAAAGCACTGGATGTTGCGTACTGAAGATGTTCTCCACGATGTCAGTCAGGAAGGGAGAGTCTAGCCTAATTCTGAATAAGATGGTGGTGGTTGTCTGGAACAGGGGAGGTCAGTGCTTTGGGTAGACTTCTGAGAATCGTGAGATATCTTTAAATGTCTCCACTTAACTGATAAGCCATTCAACTTTCTATAGTATCTCTGTTTTAACTACACATGGGCATTTTCCATATTCTGCTTCGGCCGTGAGGTTTGCTAACTGTTGGAGTTCTGGTGCGTTGACTTTTTGAGATGGCATTTGTGGTGATGGAGAAATGACAATGACCGTGAAGGCAGTGGTAGCCATTGCTTACAGAGCACTCACTGCGCCAGGCATTCTTCTAAGTGCCTTACATTTATTAACTCTTTCTATCACTTAATGATTTCATTAAATCACTTCATTTCAGGAAAGAGAAGCAAGAAACATGGAATCTTGGAAAGGGAGACGAGAGCCAGGAGTGGGGAAGAAACTCATTGTTTGTCTTGGAAGAAGTCATGGGTTTGAATGTCAGCCCTGCCAGCAACCACTGACTTGGGGCAAAGTCCCTTCGCCTCTGCCCCCTCTTGTCTGAAATGAGAATCCTGACTCCTACATTGTAAACAATTAAATGAAGTAATTTATGTAAAAATCCTTTGATCGCTAAACAGTTGTGAGGCATTGAGAGAATGTGTTAGTTCTACCGCACCTCAGACTCAGGCTTCTGGGAACCTGAGCCTTTTCCCTGGTAAGGATGCCGTGTAGATGTTTTCTCTGTGCCGGCTGTGCGTTGGGCACTGGGGAATCCAGAGGCACGCTCCCACCCGAAGAAGATGTCTGCTGCAGCCTGGAAGACAGGTCATAAAAAGATGACTGAGTGTACCAGCTGGTTGATCAATACCATTTGAATGGCCCAGGCAAGAAGTGCTTTAAGAAAACAGGGGAGGGAGATCTGCCCTGTGGCTTGGGGGAGGTGGGATGGAGCCGTCAGTGAAAGGGAAGGGCCCTTTCTTTCTTTGCAGAATGTAGTTTGAAACCAAGCCTTTAGCCACCGCCAGGGCAAAGAGGTCCCTAGGGCTGAGTCTCTGCCCTGTGGGGCAGGAACACTCTGGCCTTTCATGATAATGGTTCAAAAAAGAGCACCGTGAAGCTCCAGTGTGGATCTGGAGTAGAGGCGCTGAAGGTGGAAAGATCTGGTGCCCTAGGAGCGTTTCTGTCCCAGCCCTCCAGCTGGCACCA
Source organism: Suricata suricatta (assembly GCF_006229205.1). Taxonomy (NCBI): domain Eukaryota; kingdom Metazoa; phylum Chordata; class Mammalia; order Carnivora; family Herpestidae; genus Suricata; species Suricata suricatta. The sequence continues at coordinate 19,313,768 of NC_043712.1, read as the reverse complement.
GACTTCGGTAGCACAGAGACTCCATCCTGACCCCCAGGAGCATTGCTCCAGGTTTGGTCAGAGATGCTTCTGGAGTGTCTCCTGGGTGCTTGGGTCTTCTGAGTGATGGATTGGGAACAACTAGCCTTCACATGATGAATTTGCTGTCCGTCGTAGATTCTGAGCAAAGACTGGAAGCAAAAATATGCTGGGAAGCCATCCAGACATCCCATGTGTTGGGAGCCTTGGACTGGGGGGCCGGACGTCCATTTCTCAGACTTTCAGGATCCCTTCAGGTCTGAGTGGTGACTGTGCTGGCTAGTGCAGAAGAGGACACAGTTCAAGAGAAGACAGTCCTTGCCCTGAGGAAGTCACAGTCCATACAGGGAAGCTGGACTCAGGGACGGGTGCCTTGCAAGCTGTGCAGGACGCTGCCATCAAGTGGTTATGTCCTCCAGGAGCATCCTGGTCTGAGCTGCTCAGCTCTTGGATTGACCTGAGCTCCATCCCTTTCTTGCCTCTGCTGTGTTCTGAGTTTTAAAGAACTGCATTTCCCAGGTGCCCTTGCCCTCTGGACCTCAAGTAATTGAGCCGGAAGGATGCCCCGCAGGGGGATTGGAAGGTGGGAAGAAGGGACAAGCCCTAGGGTATTTCTCCACTCGTTCTCGCCTCTTGCAGTGTTTTCTGTGTGGTGGCCTCTGGGACCCACTCCCATTGGGGAGCCCTTACTGAACATCCCCAGCTTCTGGTAGCACCATCTCTTCCCTTTCCGTCTCCATGCTAATCCTTGGTTGCCTTCCTGTCCTGTTTGACATCCCAGCCCATTCATCACCTGTGTGTGTCCTCAAATCTCTATATTAAATTGCCTCCATTGCCTTCTCTTTTTCTAGATCAGACCCTGTAGAACCTTACCACACAGAGCAGGGCCCTTAGAGTATTTGACTATTTCCACTCTGAATAATCCCTTGGAAGCCATTGTAAGATCGTGGCTGCCCTGATGAACTTAGGGTACCAGATTTCTTCCCCCCCCCACCAGAGAAAACAGAATTGTAGAATAACTTCAAAATAATCTGGCCGTGTAGATTTCTCAGTGGGTACTCACTGGGATGTGAGGAATTACAATCTTTATTTTCTTCATAGGCCTCTCATTTGGTAGGAGAATGGGTGAGCTCCTTCCTTTCCAACTATGTGAGGGACTATTTTGATTTCTGAAAAATTCGTGCAGTCATTCTCCCCCTCCCCCTATTTGCCTGGGCTGTTGATCTTGTGATATATTTATAGAGATTGTGGTTGGCTGACCAGGAGTTATTTTGCAATAGGAATTTGTAAGATTTCTACTTTGAGCATGTGTTCCAGACTTTTCTTTCTTTAAAAAGAGAAAAGATTTTCTTGGAGCATCTGCTTTGCCCTTCCGTAATTATTTTTGTTTCACAACCAAAGTAAGTTCAGTGTTTTATGCAGGTTCCCCCCCCTCCCCCAATGTGTATTTCTTTTGTCTCTGGTCTTCTGTTTTTTTTGGTATCCCTTTACACTGAATTTTAAGAGGCCACAGCTCCTCCTTCATATAGGAATGTTTTTGCAAATGGGAATGTGGGGACCCAATAAAGGGTGCTTTGGGGGCCAGGAGACCTCGACTTCCCTGTTGAAGGGAGGGTGTTGGTATAGTTTAGGGGGACCAAGCAAGTTACCATCCCCAGATTTACCAGTGCTCCCTGTCATCGCTCACAGCACTCTCTCTAGCTGAGCTCTGATGTGGCCCCAGAATCCCATCTCCATACACTGCCCCCGGGGGCCACTACTAATTGATTAGAATTGGCACTGAAAATACAACCTGTTTGCCATTCTTGGACTAGATGACTCCCCGGACCCCGTTCATCACCACGGTTCTCTGAGTATTGGCAGTGCAGTTCCTTTATGTTGTAAACCAGTTGCCTGACCTTTATTAAGCCCCTTCTGTATGCAGCATAGCTCTGGGAGCCATGGAGCTATGGAGGAGCCCTGAAAAGCTAGCCTCGTGGAAATGTTGCCATTTGGTTGGGAACAAAGCTGCAGAGACATCACGAGCCAAGCCAAAGACGCCAGAATCAGCAAATTTAAGCGTAGGAAGGTCCTCAGAGCCCGTCTGGTCAAAATTCCCCAATTTGTAGGTAGGGGAACTGAGGCTCAGAGGAAAGCAGGACTTAACCTGAATTTTAATAAGTGATGATTATATACCTACAGTTCAGTAAATGATAAGGCATTTTAATTATTAGCATTTATATAGCATTTACTATCTACTGGGCATGGCTTGCAGAGCTTTATACACGTTATCTAATTCAATCCGGAGTATCCTTGTGTGGTGAGTACTATCATTATCCCCATTTGACAGATGAGGAAATGGAGTCTCAGAGAGTTAAGTCACTTCTCCAGTGTCCCATGGTTTGTAAGTGGTGGAGTCAGGGCTTGAACCCAGGCCACCCAGTTCCATATTCTATGCAGGGAGGTACTGTGCCAGGTAAAGCCTGCTGAGGGGATCAGAATATGTTTGGTTTCTTTGTTTCTTAAAGGCATAATTTTACTCACCACCATCAGGTAGTGAGTAAATGACGTCGGCCAGATCTGTGGCTTACGTAGCTATTAGCACGACCTAAGAATTTTACAGACTTCATACCTTTTCATCCACCCAGAGGTTGTGTTTCATGGGGATCTTTCGTCTCTTTTACATCTGGGGAAACTGAGGCTGAGAGGTGATGTTTCTTGAGCCCGGTCGGTCACAGAGCTACTTTCTGGCAGAGTTTGAACGTAGGCTGCCTGCCTCCTGGTGTGAGGGCTGGAAGGTGTCTGAGAAGCCGTCAGTCCACCAGCCTCCCTGGGGAGGTGGGCAGACGGCTGGCAGAATTTGCCCAGGCCGGCATCCAGGGGAGGGGTCTCCTGGCATGGGGATGCTGCTGTTTTTCTGGGCCTAACTGCGTCACCGTGGTCATGTCACAGGAGGTGCAAGCCCTTTACTTTGGTCTCCTGGAAGAGGTTGGAGGAGTGGCCTTTTCCTTTCCTGCCTTACTTAAAAATACTCAAGGAGGTGACTTTTAAAACCCTCTCCCCCAGTACTGAGTTCAATAATTAGAACTTGTAGTTCTCTCTACTTATAATAGTTCCCCCCTCCTTGAAGCAAAAAAGTCTTTCTTTTTTCTTTTTTTTCAACTGTCCCCCCCACTTCCTGCTGATCTGAAGCGAATATTTATCACGTATTTAATGAGTAATCTGAGTTGGCTTGGTGAGGCTGTACCAGGACATGGTTTATGGCTGATCTGGTTTTAACTCGCTCCAGGCGGTTTTCCCTGGAGTTTTCTGTAAAATCATAAACCTGGAGAGAGAATTTTTGTGGAATCCAGTCACATGACTCGCTCTTTTGTAAATTGAGAGATTAACTCTGTGACTGTAAAGAACTGAGACGCATTTTTTTTTTTTTTAAAGAAAACAAACAGAGCAGCATTTGTGCACCCAGAGGAGCGTGTCTGCGCTTAAAGATGGGAAAGTCACCCGCCAAGGTCACCCCTCCGGGCCTTGGAGGCAGCAGGGCATGGGGTTTGAGAACACGGACTTGGAATCAGAGCATCTGGGTTTGGGGGCCTGGCTGGGCCTCTCTCAGTGGGTCCCCGTACCCTGCAAGCCTCTGGGACCTGACCACAGGGCTGGGGACCGTCCCTACCACCCGGGGTGGTTGTGGAGATTACGTGAGATGGTATACCCCGTGCCTCAGCCCAGGCTGGCATACAGGAGGTGTTCAACAGAGATCACTGGTGTCCTTGCTGGAGGCCCTTTATGCTGGGTTAACAGTGCAGGCTGGCACTGTGTGGCTGGGAAGGCCCTCCCCATAGCCTGTGACTGATTAGCTCACCTAGTCCTCAGAATAGCCCATGAGCTGGGCACCAGCTTCACACCCATTTTACAGAGGAGGGAACTGAGGCTCTGAGAGGCCAAGTCACTGAGAGAGGCCAAGGTCCCGCTAGCAGGTGGCAGGGCTTGCGTCCCCCCTGACTCCCAGTGACCATCACCACCACTACTGGTATTCCTCACAGTTTAGTCTTGAAGCCTGAGGGCTTTTTTTGACTGCTGGTTCCGGAAAGACAGACCAGCCTTGTTGGGCCTTGGCTCAGGCCTCCGTTGGCCCTCCCCGGATGCTGGCATCAGCCCCCTATCGGGTCTTAATGCCTCCGCGATGCCTGCTCTAGCCGCCTTCTGCAGATACAACTCTGACCATGTTTGTCCCCTGCCTAAAGCTCTTTGTGTTGGGCGAGAGGTGGAAGGGAACTCCCCGTAGTTTCTCTGTAACTCGCCTATGCACACAGGGTTATTTTAATAGGAAGAACTAAAAAAACCTCCCAAAACCCATAACCTTGCTGGATCTGACCCCAGGAGTGCCTCTCCTCTGTTGATGTGGCCTTAGCACCTGTTTGGGACGCAGCCCAGCTGGATGAATAGAATTTACATACATTAAAGAACCAGGATTCTTATGGACCCTTTAGGTCCATGTGTGGATTGTGGGCTCAAGCTGTGCTGGCCTCCACTGCCCTGGCGGTGAGTCCTGCACCAGCCTGGGGGAGGCTCCGCCCCTCGCGTCTGACATCAGGACGCTGCCCTCCTCCTAAGGTCCTGAGCCAGGCCCCACTTCTGTCCCAGGTGCCCAGATCTGTGCACAGAGGAGACCAGGTCCTCTGCACACAGTCCAAGACAGACCAGGGTTCCTCAGTAGCTGCCCTTCCTTGTATGTGTTTAATCCTGCCATTTACTGAGTGACTGCTGTGTGCCGGCTCTGCCCCATGTGCTTGCCACATGCGATCTTAGCTGGTCCTTGGCGCTCCCCGCAGTCCTTCAACCCAGAGCTTTCTCTCTTCCACTGCTGGCCCCAACCGTTGCCATCTCTTCCCTGGAAGACGACACTGGCCTCCATACCATGCCCTTTCCCCCTTCCTCTGTCCTACAGCCACCGGTTGCTTTCAGAGGTGTGTGAACCTTTAGAGAAGCCCATGGGCCTCGGAGTCAAGCCTAAATTCCTTTGCCTGGTCTGCACCTGGCTCTGTAATCACCAGCTGTTGACAATATGACAGAGACAATAATGACGTGGTGGCGGTGATGATGATGTCAGCATTAGGGTCCTGTCCTGGTCTGTCTGACTGTCCCCCAGAGGGAGAAGGATCTGCCCACACGTGGCAGTGGCAATGAAAGGAACAAAGCTGTGGTTCCATTCCTAGGAAGCCTGATTGATTTCTTGATACTTGACTTCAGACAGCAAGGGCTTGGGGAGGGGCAGAAGGGCATTGTAACGAAAAGGAATAAAGACATGGGTCATTTCCCTTTGTTTTCCCTGGTAGTTGGGAACTTGGCCACTTGATGGCATGTCTGGGCCTCCCTTGGCCTCCAGGCTCTGGACTGGGGTCTAATCGGGAGCTCTCTGTGTGAACTGGGCATGTCAGTAGGCTGGTCCCTTCAGAGAAGGCTGTGGCCCTGCAGGCTTCAGGGACCCAAGCTTCCTTGCTGGGCAAGATGAGGGCCCTTCCCTCTGTCACCCAGCCTGTGTTAGCTTCATTTGCATACAGACTGTCCATTCCCCCGTTGAGCAGGAGCTCTGTGTGCCCTGTTCCAGCCTCCCTCCCTCGGGAAAGCTCTTCCGACCCTGCAGTCTCATTGGATCCTCTTGTCAAAGATGCTTATGGAACGTAGGCCTTTCTCTCAAAAGCACGTATCTCGGTAATTATAAATTGATAGCGTGACATAATTAAGTAATCACTGCCCATCTCCCCCACTGTTCTTGTGGCTGTTGTGTCCCCAGTAGCAACCCTGGTGTCCAGTATACACAGGCACTTAATAGGTCGTATCGGAGGGAATAGTGAGGGACGGGGTCTGATTCGGCATTAGTCCCCTTCGGCCTTTTCTCAGAATCCCACGTTTGCTGTGCATTCTCTGAATATCCATTGGAAGATACACTTCTTTGACCTCAGAGCCTTCTCCGGACGGTAGCCCCCACCCCTCCAGCTGTGTGGCTCCGAGTGACCACGTTCAGGTAGAAGGCAAATACAGAATTAAAAACCAAGCACCACATGCCAGAGGCCTATCACTGAACGTGATCTGAGACACAGGGTCTCATTAGGGAATTTTAGTTTCGGGGGGTGGGATCCTCTTTGTGTCATGCAAAGCTATTGTTTGGCCTTGGCATGGTCACCCTGAATAGGTGTTTTTCAAGAACACCTGCTGAATGAAAAAGCAGGGACTGCTTGTGCTTGCTTTGGGGCCTGGTGGTTCAGTAGGCAAACAGTTGATCTACCTTGCTTTGGGCCAGGTTTGACTTGTTGCTTCTAGACTTGAAGGGCCAGGTGTTTAGAGGAAATGGCCATTGGCTTGAGTGAGAAGATGTGTGAGCCCCAGCCAAGCCAGGGACCTTGGACAAGTCACTTGGCCCCTCGGGGTGGTTGACTAATTTTTGGTCCTAGGGGGATAGTTAAACAGTATCTCCTGAGCAGGGTTTGGGGGAGGATTTGGTGTGGCATGACGATCCGTGGAAGGCGCTATGCCCATGACTCTTCTTCTCACGTACCAGAGAGACAATTCCTTTTTTCTTGGTGTGGAGGCCTGAGGTTTTGGTATCTTCCCTGACTCTTACTTTCTGTCACAGCCCAGACCCAGTTCTTCAGGATGTCCTGCTGGCTCTACCTTTCAGGATATTAAGAACCCGCTTCCTTACCTCCTTGCTGCCATTCCCCTGGTCCCAGCCACTCCATCTTTTACCTGGCCTCCTGCCTGCTTCGACCCCTTGCCCCTGGTGCATTCTTAACTTAGCAGCCAGAAGGATCTTTTAAAAATGGAAGTCAAATTATGTCCCTTTGCCAGAACCTCACAGTGGCTCTCCAGGGTACAAGCCAAAGGCCTACAGTGCCCACATGGGCCAGCCTCCCCTACCTCTCCTCCTCTAGCCCTTGCTCACGACGCCCTCACTGTTCCTGGAGCACACCGGGCACACACCTGCCCGTGGGTCTTTGGGCTGGTCATTCCTGTGGCCCCAGACCACCAGCTCCCTTACCTCCCGTTGTTTGCCTAGTGACATGTGCTCTTAGCACCTTACTTAAAACTGCAGCCTGTGGCTCCCCTCTTGCCTCAGCTTTCTGGTTGCCGTTCCCCTTTCCTATTTTCCTTTTATGGAATGGATTGCTTTTGAGCCTGTGTTATATTTTACTAATTGATTACACCTGATGCTGCTGTCTTCTCCAAGGTGAATGTAATCCCTTTGAGGGCAGGGACGCACCCCAACTGCCTAGAACAATGTCTGGTATGTATAGAAGGAGCTCCTTAAGTACTTCTGGGGTGAGCAGATGACTTCCTCCTGATTGGAGTCTTGTGCCTCAATGGGTCAGACAGGAAGTTCCAAGTTAAATTTTGGAGTTCCCTTGGCTGCTTGCAAGGAAAAAGGTGTGCCAGTGAGGTGCACATTGCTTCGAACCCACTTGTCCTCCTGTCCTCAGGAATAGTAGGAGACACAGAATGGTCCTCTGGGCAGGGTCTGCTTCTCACTCATAAGTACAGGGCCTCCTCCAGGCTACCAGGTCGAGTGCCCTTGGCTTGTCTCCCTGCGGAGCCTGCACATCTTCCTAGAGGGTCAGTTGGACCTGTTAGTAATATAAGGTGTATTTTTATATTCAACCATATGCCTGTATGAAGCACACAGGCTTATTTTGGAGTAATGTGCAGTTGATACTTGTGAATATAACATTCATGTGAATTAAGAGAGAATAGAAGACTTGAAAGGGATTTCAGGCTGTGGGGAAGTTCTTTTCTCTCCTGAGTTCACATTCACTCTTCCGTTCCAAGGGAGGGGAGAAGCCAAGAAACAGTGAATGTTGGGTATTTGGAGCTGCCCATCGGTGGATTGGAGGTTGTTCACCAAAGCTGAGCACAGTAGGCTTTCAAGAAATATTTGTTGAATGAACAAAGGAATGATTGATTATTTAAGATCAGTTGTTACATTTCATCCTAGTTGCCAATGCAGATCATTATTCATCTAAGCAACTTCATTGTCATTGTTTCCTGAGAAATAACCTAATGGAGTCAACCATATTTGCTGAATATTTGCTGTGTGCCAGGCCCCAAGCTGGGTCTTGGAGTCATGGCCACGTGTGGGATGTGGTCTTTGTCCAGAAGGAGTGCACGGACTGGGGGGGGACATAGGTGCTCCAGGAACTATGGCCCCCATCCCATAGAATTGGTAAGAAGAGCTGGTGATGGTGTGTTAGGAGTGTTGGGGGAACAGTGAGTAGGGACACGTCAAATGTGGCGGGGGAGATGGGGGAGTCTTTGATGTTTCCCAAGAGGAAGCAGATTTTGCATTGCAGTGGGGGAGGGAGAAGGCAAGATCCTAATCATACCACCGTGGAAATGTGCCGTACCAGCTCTGCCCTGGGCTTGACTGGCCGAGGCACCAGTTTGGAGATGCCCTCTCCAAGATGGCGGCCCTCCTGCATCCTCCCAGGGCTCAGGGGACCCTGGGCACCCATATTCTCAGGGGTACCTCAGCCTCGCTGAGCCTCTGGCCTGGTTCTCTTATCGCAGAAAGACATTTCATTCTTCAAGATCAGGCAGCCAGGACCTAAGGAGCTGTTTTCCTCCATTGTGCAAGCATGACAAATCATTAATTTTTGATTGATTTGCTTAGAATTACGGGCGCCCCAGCATTCTTTCTGCCGCTGAACAGCTGTATAACAAATGAATGTATCAGTGTGCACAAAAGATTGGAGACCTAAGAGAAGCAATTACATTGGCCCCCCCCCCCCCCCCCCACCCCTTCCCGGGCAATGAAGGGAGGAAATTTTTACCAGAAATTCCTCAAGTGGCTTAAAAAAAAAAAAAATGCCTTTTTATAATTGAATTAAATCTTTATCTCTTTATCTTTTGCAGCAGATTTCCAAACACATACCAGTTCCCCATGTGCTTGGGTTCCATCCATCCAGGAGGAATCTTTAATAATGAAATTTCAGCTTGTGAATTAAAACCCAAATGAAAAAAAAAAAAAGGAGCAAATTCTGCCCCTCCTTTTTGCCTCCTTTTTTTTTCTTTTTCTTTCTTTTTTTTTTTTTTTTTTTGGTCGCTGCTATTCCTTTAAGATTTTGGAGCTGTACCAGTGCACTAAATGTGACCTCCATAACTTTTAAATTAAGAATTTATGCTGGCTTGAAATTTATGAAATATTTCAGCATGAAAGAAAGCCTTTTTCCCTCAGGAAAATTGAGCAATAAATCACAGCACTGTGGATTTACTGCCCTAGAGCCAGCGAGAGATAGGATTTTTTTTTTTTTTTGCTTCATTCTGAAAAAAAAAATGTAATCATATAAGACAGCTTAGCTGCTATCCTCCTACTCTCTAGAATTTTTAATTTCAGCTGTTTCTGCTTGGATTTATTTCCAATATTCCTGCTCGGCTTTTCAATTTCCTCAGTTATTAAATTTTAATTCAGTGCATTAGCATTTAAATTAAAAAAGGGTTTATTTTATCGAAATCGTTGGCCAGCCCCCATCCCGTAGCACACGAATTGCCTGTTTCTGCCATTTGCACAAAATGTGAAATGCAGCTAATGTCCTACAACTTACATTTGCACAAATTCAGAAATAAAATTTCTGGGTTTGGAATAATATTTTCTTTCCAAGAAAATCCTTAATAAGAGAATGGAAAAGAACAACTTCACATTCATTTGGGAGGGAAGAGGAGGGTTGAATGAAACCAAAAATAGCTTTGCCTGGGTCCTAAGGAGAAACTGGTGTAGAAGGAATGGATGGGGCTGCAGAGGGGGCCAGGTGCCCTTATGGAGAGTGGGGGGAGGGTTGTGGTTGCCTGTCCCCCCACCTTCTAAGCGTGAGGCGAAGGGTCTCTCGTGGGCCCACGGTGCCCCGCCCCGTCTCACTTGCCTTAGACGGGCTTGGTTAAGGTCTGATCAGCTCCATATAGAGAAATAGAGATGAAGGGCAGCACGAGATGACCTGATTTAACTCTCAGGCCTTGCATCCTATTCCTTCCAATGAGAACCTCAGGTCCAGGGAAAGGACAGAGCCTGCCCCAGGTGAGACCCAGACAGAGCCAGACAGAAGCTGCATCTATTGGAGCACACGGTCCATTGGCAGCTGGATTTCTATAGCTCAAGTGGGCACTTCACATACCTGGCCTGCGCTTGGTACCTGAGCTAGGTCACCGTATTTGGTATCGTTTTGACCAGCCCTTTGGAGGAAGGCTCAGAGCTGTGGGGTCTGGTGGACGCTCATGAGTTACTGACTTGCAGCTCGAGATTCAGATCGCTCCCTGAGACAGGCTGGCTAGACCCCTGGAGCAGCGCGGGTCGGCCCCGCCTCTCTCTCATCTGCTGAGCAATCAGTACTTAGCCCGGGCTAGTACTTTTACATGTGTTCCCTTATTTATCTGAAGTCTTGCCAGCCCCAGGAGGGAGGTCCTGGGATTGGCCTATTGCCATTTTGCACCTGAGGAAACTGAGGCCTTGAGAGTGCAAGTGGCTTGCCAAGAACCGTACAGCCAGGAAGTGGCAAAACCAGGGCTCCAAACTCAAGACCGTCTGTTGACGTCACACCTTGAGCTGGTCATCTTCGGTTCAAATCGAGAATCAGGCCAGATTACACCAGGTAAAAGGTGAGTTGGTGGTGTAGGTTGGATCGTAGGAAATGGCTGATTATAAGACCATTTGGAAAACGGTCGTGTCAGAAGTTAAGCTTTATTCAAGCGGTAGGTAGTTGTGAGGACTCGGGCAGAGCTCACCTGGCATCTCACGGATCTCTCCACTGAGGGTCGGCACAGTCAGCACTGTGGGCTTCCACTGGGGCTGGGGGGGCCCCAGGAGGCTGTCCCCCGTCATTACAGTGGGTCTGGACTTGGCCAGACCCAAGTGCCATGATCAATGGGAACTGTGAAATTAACACATGCTTTCTCGGACATCTCTGTCTCAGGCCGGTCGTCTGCCTGTGTGCCCACCCTCGTCAGCTCCGGTAAGCAGCCACATCATGTCTGTTCAGCCCCCCAGCGGCTGCGTTTCCTCTGTTGCACTGCCTTAGTTTCTGTACAAGTATTTGTTTGGACAACTGTTTGAGCATTTTTAGCATTTTGTCTTTGTTTTATAAAAATTGGTGGAAAGCAAAATTGACAGTTGCTGTTGGTGGCAAGAAGCACAACCATCACAGGCATATTAAAAGGGAAACGTAGGTGGGGATGATAAGGTGTGTCAGAGACAGAATCCCTGCTTCCGCCCGGCATCATGTTCACTGTCCACATGCAGTCGACTCTGGGTGAAATGGGGAAGGAAAAGGACAACAACAACAAAAGACAACATGAAAATATGTATGAAATGCTGAGAGAAATAAGTCTGAAAGACGAGAGATCATTTGGGATTTTATAATTTTTTTAAAGCCCTCTAGGGCAGAATTTCCCCCCCTTACCACTTCTGCCTCTTAGGATATGAAAGATTAAAACAAGTTCTTCCCATTCACTTTCCATAGAAGTTCTAAGGAATGCAAGATGTCGGAAAGAGGCTGTAAGTGATCCCATTTTTTGCTCCTAGTGAAATGATATGCAAACCATTTTCCGCTTTCTAGTTTCTTCCAGTGAAATAATACACCAGCATCCCATTAATTTCTCCCTTGCAGGCCTCGCGTTTTTCTACCTCTTTATTTGTCCTTCATCTTTGCATTTCCCCAGTCAGGGCAGTGGGGGTTGTGTGGGTTTACTTCTTTCCCCAATCGGCTCTCCTGAATGTTGGTGGGAGATAAAATATTCCAGAACTGAGCAAAGTGGCCACTGGAGTGACCCAGACCTAGGCATGTGGCTATGGGATGTTGGATAAATGACTTCTTGTACTCTTGTTGCTTCAATTGTAAAACGGGGATATTGTGTGTGTTGAGGGACCCATTGGGAAGACTGCATCAGAAGACACTGGCACCTGATGGGAAGTGGGCTAGGGGAACGAGTCTGGACACCCCCGGGGGCCGGGCTGGAGGGCTGGGCATAAGGGGAGATGATGGTAGGAGCTGTGGAGAACCAGGGATGGTGGCTCTAGCTGACTGGTCGTGTAGGACCGAATGCTGCGTTCACACACTGAGATCCAGCCTTCTTTGGGCGAAATCCTTGTGTTTTTACATATTGACTATTGAAATTAAGTCTGCCATCTGGTTTTGCCAGTTTGCAACTTCTTGTAAATGCACTCATCCAAAGGTGGCTGCTCTCATCTTTCTTTTAGGTCCCCAATCCTGAAATTCAAAAAGCTTGAAAACAGAAAGATGTCTTGTAACTGGTGAGGTGGCACAAGTCAACCTGAAGGGAGAAGAGACTGATTCCACCATCGCTGATCCTCTCTGCAGGGCTGACCGCATACGTTGCACTATGGAAATATCACTGTGTGCTTGAATGGGGGGTTGGGGGGGCGTATCTCCCCAGACCCTGCCAGGAGTGTTTCAAAATATAGAACACATGTGCTACATAACCTTCCTAAACTTGGAAGCATTCTGAATTTGGAAACACGTGTGTGCCAGAGTTTTGAACCTGCGTTATTCTACGTGTGATTACTATGATTATAAATGCTTTGACAATGCCAGGGAAATGCATCTTTGACCAGTGCATTCTTTCCATATCTGCAGCCTCCTTCAGCCTCTGCATAGAGGTCCCCCCAGTACTGGCCTAGGGGTCAGGACCCCCAGGTATTTGTCATTTAGTCCTCGTGAGACTTCAGGCAGCTCCCTCCTGGCCCAGGGCCTCAGTCTCTCCATCTGAGCCAGACTTTTATGATTTCTGAAATTTGCATTTGGTCAGCCTTATCTCCCTACGCCCCCACCCCCACCCCCAAATAAAAAGAGATTAAGAACCAGTACTCTCTTGTCTCTCCCTGCTAGTAGGGTTGGGGGACAGAATATTTTAACATAATAGGATTTTCCCCTCCGGTTGGTAGGAATAAATCTGCGGCTACTGTTTTATTGGAAATCCCAGATGAAAATAAAAATGGTGCAATTCAATCTCAGATTTAGCTGGTTACTTACTTTTCACTGAGTCCCCAGGGCCCTGTGGTTGCTGGGTTTGTGTTGGCAATGGGTGCTCCACTGGATTTAAAGGGCCAAGCAAATTCCGGGGGTGGGGGTAGAGGTGCGGGGGAGGAGGGTGGGGGGGTGGCCTGACTCCCTTTTACCATTAGGGGCAGATTTTCCCAACATGGAAGAATGCAGCAGGGGGCTCTGTGAGCTCTCCCTCTGTCTGAAGGCTGGTAGTATCCAGCGGGGGGTTTGGTGGGGCAGCAGTGACTAGAGCCTGTGGTTTCCCCCATGGCTGACGTGGATGTTCTGGGTTTCTTTTGCAGGCTGACGGAGCCAGTGCAGCTGGAAGGAAAAGCACGGCGAGCAGGTACACCTCCCTGCGCCTCCCAGTTGTCCCCTTCCCTCCCTCCGTTGCACAGCTGACAGCCACCTCTCTGGGGTCCTTCCCTTCCCCTGAAAGGGGGTGTGTGGTCCAGGCCAGCTCCCTCGCTGAGAAGTACCCATACTTCCCCGGAGGCTGTGCAGTCACGGGCAGCACTTTCCAGCCCCTCTCTGAGCAACCGTGAATGGACCAAGGATGACCATGTTCAGAACTGGCCTTGGGGCGCCCGAGTCGGGGGGAGTTCATGGTGAAGCACGAGACTGGGCAGAAGGGTCGGGCTCGAGTCCCTTCTCGGCTGCTGTGTGGTGACCTCCAGAGCAGCCTGCCCATCCCATCCTAGTCTGGAACTCGTGGCCCAGCCTGAGCCCTGTGCTCCCTGAACCAGTCCCCCCACACCAGGGGGAGGGAATACTCTGCGTGGCCGGACCAGGGCTGTGTTCTCACCCTGGGAACTGGCAGAAGAGGGGGGGGTCCCTTAAGGAAAGCTGGGCTGTCATTCCCAAGGAAGGTGAGTGGAGACACCGGATATGCTCACACTGCAGACGTCTGCTGTCGGTGACACAGGCAGGCACTTCGGACAAGTTAGCACTGCTGTCGCCATCGCCGTGTTCCCTCAGGGAGAGCAGACTGGAGCAGCCACGTGGCTTTTACTGGGGGGCGCTGGAGGCAGGAGGAAGGCAAGGGACAGGCGAGAGGTGGCCCTCCAGGCCACCCACACACACCAGACCTGGCCCGCACTCCAGGATTGCCTACTGGAGTTGGGGTCAGAGTACGAATGCCAGGCAGAGGAATTTTCCCTTGAGGCCACCACGAGTTCTCTGGAACGTTACGAGACTTTTGTAGAAAAGAGAGGGTCTGTGGCTAAGTAAGTGCGAAGGACAGTGGGTTCAGCAGAGTCAACAGATTTCTCTGCTGTGGGACCTTTCACACGCTCACGTGCACTCTGGACAATATCTTTAATGAGGATGACGTACTTCTCAAAGTTGTTGAATTGTGGAACCCTTTTATTGAACGTTTGGCTCTGGAGCAAGCGTTCCTTGGAACGCGCTTCGAGAAATGACTGGGAGCCATTGCTCTTTGAGGAGGAGTCATGTGTTTGGCTCTGTGGTTTGGGAAGATCACTGCAGCAGCCATTTGCAGGCTGGATTGGAGGCGGCTCGAGTGGAGGCAGAAACACGGGGCCGGAGAGCGTGGTGACCCACACCACCCAGCACCGCCTGGCTCCCCCCTCGCTCAGTCTGTTTTAGCTACCCTGACCTTCGCTCAGTTTCTCTACCCATCCCCCCTCCCCCAACCAGGGGTGGACCAGCTTTACCTGTAAAGGGCCAGATAGTAAATATTTTACACTTCAAAGTCTGTAGGTCTCTCTGGCAACTTCTCTGCCCATCAGTTCCTGTGAATGCACTGTAGATAATACATAAATACCCAGTCTGTGGATTGCCAACCCCTGGCCTCAACCGACTCTTGCCTGAGAGCCTTTTCAGCTGCTGTTCCCTTTGGCTGGAATGTACTTTTCTCTGATCTTCCTTCACATCAGACTCCATCCTCCCCTCGGAGAGAAACCTTCGCTGCACCTGTCCTTAAAGGGCCTTTGGCCTGTGTCCCTCACAGGCTGTTCACGCCCTTTATTTTTCCCATGTATTTGTGTGCTTTTCTCTGCCTCTCCCCTTAGGGTACCAGATCCATAGGCAGAAACCCCTAGCAGGCGCTCAGTGTTTGTGGGATGGATACCCCGAACGAGACGGGAGAAGTGGGGATGCCGTAAGGGCCGGGGATGGACCGCCAGGCTCAGGCCTGTGAACTCCGGCAGTGATGTGTGTGGCTGGCAGCTGCCCCACACCTTGTCCTGGGTGCCTGGCCGTGGGATTTTGTGTAAGAGCAGTACATGGGGCAGTGGCAGTCCCTAGACTGGGGGTGCCTGAGTGTGCTTCCTAGATTGGAATGTCATGACTGGAAGGGGCCTTGGAGCTTGTCCAGTCCCACCCTCCCATTGGACACTCGGGGAGGGACGGCCCTGCTCTGGGTCATGTGATGAACACGTGGCCATGTCAAGCCTCGAACCTGCCAAAGCAGGTGCTTTCTCTACTCAGCAGTGCTGTGCTTGGGTGAGGGTGTGGCCAGCCTCTCCCGCTGACTCCCAGGTTCACTGAGCAGCTGCTGTGTTAGGCCCAGTGCTGCGTGTTGGGACTCAGACGAATTCGATGCTGAGGTAGTCCTCCGGCAGACCCTGAGTGCCCACTGGGTCTGCGGAAGTGGACAGAGGACAGGCCTCCACCGTTTCTCAGAACTGTGATGCTGGCACAGTTCTTGCTCTCGCTCTCTTATGTGTGAGTGTCTCCCACACCAGGTCAGAAGGCTGCAGGCAGGTTTCCCTGGGGCGGTAGGGCCTTCCTAGAGTTCCGAAGTGAGTCTTAGCGCTGCAGGCTGCCGTCAGAGGGAGAGGAGTCCTGGGTTCGATTCGAGGCCCCTACCCTGGTCTGGCGGGGGTAGGGGGAGGATGGCCCATGTACCATCAGTCTGCCCTGCCTCACTAACCCTGGCTCACACGTGCTCTGGGACAGAGCCCCCTGTTACCACCACAGTGTCAGGATATGAACCCCAAAAGGCCAGCTCAAATCTTGGGGTCATGTGTGACCCGAGACGTAAAGAAGAAATTTCGAGTAATAACAGGTACCTTTCATTCTGTACTTCTGTGTCAGGCTCTGAGCTAAGCGATTTACATATATTAGGTCACTGTTAACTTAGGTGATCTTTGGAAGAGCCCTATGAAGGAGGTGGTTGTACTGTTCCCACTTTACAGATGAGGAAGCTGAGGCACAGAGAACTTAATGGGCCTGAGGCTGCCCAGCTGGACGTGAGCAAGAGCCAGGCTACCTGCCCAGGTCTCACCTCTCTGACGTGTACACCTCACCACTGTGGCCTCCCGCTCCTCAGGATGGAGTGGTCAGCTGACGGATGTTAGAGGAGCGTGTCAGGGCTGGCGGCTGTGCTGTCAGCTAGGCCTTGTTGAGAAGGCAGGGACTTTGAAGGAGCTCAGCCAGTGAGTTTATATTGATTTTATAATTAAAGCTAATAGAGCATCTTTGAGAGACCTGAACAGTCTTGCTGTATAGTGACCCAGCACTCAGTCCGAGAAGTGGATTATGCATCAAACATCAGGAGAACGTTCCTGCAGGCGTTAGCAGAGGATTTGACCCTGGTCTTGGGTTAGATCGGCCCAGTGGCGTTTAGACATGTCGGCACCTTGCAGAGCATGAGACTCATGAGTTTAGTCCCTGTTTCAGATGGAGAAGCAAAGGCCCAGGCTCCCTGAAGTCCGAGGTGGGCTACACAACCCTGGCCAGGAATGACCTTGAAGGACCCCTAGCCCTCTGACATGGGCCTCCACCCCCAGCTCCCGGCCATGCCATGGCGTACTCAGTTATCCCCTGAGGGTCCGCTTTCTTCCCAGCGCCTGCCTGTTGGCCCAGAATACCTAATTTTGTTACTTCTCCAGAGGGCCTCTGGCTAAACCCCAAAACCAACAGCATGGACTGCTAAGGAATTAGTGTTAAATTGAGGGGGACAAGGAGAGGCGGTGTTTCTGATCCGAAGAAACAGCCGAATGTGGTTTGGTTTACTTCTCTGTAACCTAACCTGGGTCTATTTTACAAGGACTGGTGACCCCTGCACTTGAGGTCAATGCCAACTTGGTGTGCAGGTTATGGACCTCGAAGCGCGACTGCAGCCAGACCTTACTTATCTGCAAGGCGTGGGGGCTGTGGGGCCTTAACTGTGGAAAATTCTAAAGGAAATGCAGTTTTTGTAACCAAGTAAATGGAGATTATTGCTATAATGAAGAATTATGCCTTTTTTTTTTTGTCAGTTGAAGGTTTTTAGAGCTGATAGGGCTCTATAGATAATCTAGGGTAACTGTCTCATTGTGGAGCTAAGGAAACCAGGGATAGAAGAGGTTAAGGGATTCGTTGGTTTGCTGTGTGGACCAATTGCCTAACAAGCAATCAGGATCTTGTAGACAGAGAGATTTGGTCAGCAGGGGTGATAAGACCAAATCTCATGCATCCATTCTGCAAATACTTAGTGCCTACAACGGGCCGGGATTCGATCCGGGTGCTGGAAATACAGCAGTGAACAAAACAGAAATCCCTGACCTTGTGGAGCTCGAGTTCTAGTGAGAGTGGAGAAGACATAATCAATACATACAATGTATGGAATGTCTGAGGATAAACAGTGATGTGGGGGTGAGAGAGAAGCAGGACAGGGGATTGGGAGGGCCAGAAGGAGTATTGCATCACCAGAAGGTGACATTTGAAAGGATCTGAAGGAATGTGGGACTGAGCCAAGCAGTCATTGGGGAGAAACACATCCACGCAGACAGAACAATAGGTGTAAAGGGCCTGGGGCAGGAGTGTGTATATTGTGTTGGAGCAACAGCAAGGAAGCTGATATGGCAGATAGCACTTTGGAGGCTATCGTCAGGACGTAGGCCTTTACCCTATGCGAGGTATGGGGAGCCACTGGAGGTTTTGAGCAGAGGGGTGGTGTGATGTGATTTGGTTTTAAAGGGATCATTCTGGCTGCCAGGAGGTGAATGAACAGCAAGATGCAGGGTTAAAGAGGTGTGGCCAAGAGTTCAGGATAGGCAGGACCTTAGAAGGTAGGCTTGGAAGGGAGTTTCTGAAAGGCCATATCTTTTCAAGCCTGAGGAATCCAGTTCAGCAAAGCGGTTCTGTGAGTTCTGCATCCAGACAGCTGGCCTGCCCGGTCTCTTCCTCTCCTTCTCTCTCACCCCAGCTGAGGGCCTAGCAGCTCATTAGCACAGTGCCGAGGAGCCAAGGCTGCCTAGGTTCAGATCCTGGGGCTACCCACTGTGCAGTTGTGTGACCTTGGGCTTGTTATATATTCCCAGTTTCCTCATCTGGAAAATGGGAATTAAATTAGACCTTCCCTCATAGTGTTGTCAGTGAGGATTAAGTGTAGTAATAATGATAGTAATACGCATACCCCTAGCACAATGCCTGGCCTATAGTAGGTGTTCAGGAAATGTTAGTTTCTTCACCACCGTGCTAGATTCTCTTCCTAGGAGCAAGTAACAATTGGCTGATGGTTGATTTCTTCTTGAGTCTGGACCCTGGAGAGAGGACTGGAGTCCGGGACGAGGGTGAGGGTGGAGCTCGTATTTGTCACGGGCCAACCCCCATCCAGTTACTGTGTCCTGCAGAGTCACGCACAGACCCCCCTTCATCCTCCCTGTGCTCCCTCTGAGGTAGTGATTACTGTCCCTTCTCTTCAGAGGGGATTGAGGAATGGGCTTGTCCAAGGTTACAGCTTTGGACATAGCTGAGTCTTGGTCCTTCAAGCCACGAATTCTCACTGCTGGATCATTATATAATCTGATCACCACGTGTGTGCAGCCGCATTATTATTATTATTATTTTAAAGAATACCTTCTTATTTAGCATTTTGGTTTTCAGCAATAAAGTAAAAGTGGCCCTGAACAAATTAACTTCATTGGCACAAAACACTCGGCAGTAGCAGCAGGCCCCAAAGGTAGTCCCTGGCCAGTACGGTATTAACAGAATGGATTAATGGAGCGCTCTGGGTAGATTTTAGCCAGGGCACATCTTTATCTTGACGCTAGGGTTAGGTTGCAGTTATTGGAGCTCGGATTCGATTTCCAGAAACGTGTATTCTCACCACGCCAAACTTGGGATGAAGTTGGGCCACAAAAGATCCTACAGTTGCAGGCTGACTCTGGGGTTCCTACATCTAGGCGACGAGGCCAGTGCGTTTTTGCTGGGCAGAGCGTCCTTCCTGTCTGCCCAGTCCTTTATGTTACACCCAGACTCTGCAGATAGGACAGATTCCTGAAAGTTTAGAAGCATCCTTAGGTTTGCCCTCTGGAGACAGCCACAGAAATGCAAACTAATGCACATTGAAAGTGATGAATCGTTTCTGCCACATGGCTGGGGGTGGACCAGCAGAGGGAGGCAACTGAGGTCCCTGGGGAGCCTCTGCTCAGTGCACGCACCCCAGACCTGTCTAAACACATTCAGTAAGTGGCACCCCTGCACTGGCCCGTTCAGGGCTCTCTGGAGTCCTGCCTCATCCTGAAAAAGTGCAGTCTTGAGAAGGGACACTGGGATCGTCCAACCCAGTCGCTTCTTGAGGCCCTTAATGCCAAAGGCCCTTGATCTGAGAAAACAGCTCAGGAAGTTTCCACAGCCTCTCTGCGTGTCTGGCTCTGCTAATATAAGAGGAAGAGATGCACCCTCCGCGCATGCGTCCTCCAGCTTGCCACTCAAAGCGTGAACCTGTGGAACGCCAGAGTGCTCCACTCCGACCTCCATGTTTGCTGCCGCCTTCGCATTCTGCAGCGAACTTGGCTGCAGTGTGTCCCCCTCCGCCTCCCTGTCGCTGCTGCATGGGGGCGGGGCAGCCATGCCCACCATTTATTCCGTTTTCGTGGGGCTTAAAAATCGCCCCTCTGCATTCATTGAGAAGGAGTACTCCATCCCTGGCCTACGAGCTGCAACTTCCCACATTATTGTCTGGTAAGGACGGGAGGAAAGAACAAACGTTTATGGAGCCCCACTATGTGCGAGGTGCTGGGTGCATTATGTGTCTCTCTGTCCTTGAATCTTCGAAACAGCCCTAAGTGGTTCGTGCTGACCTCGCCAGCTTCCACACGAGGAGAGCGGGGTGTAGGTAGGTTCGAGAGCTTGGCAGCGGCCCAGTGTCTGGGTCATTTCCCCCCCAGCCACCTTGGGGAGCTCTGAACCGTGTTAGGGGCACACTGGCGGGACCCCGGGAGGACAGCTCCGGGCATCGGCTGTCAGTGTGGGCAGGGTGGTGGAGCAGAGGGGTCCTGTTGGGAAGCTTCTTTACCCTTCATGTTAAGGAGAAAGTGGCCGGAGGATCTGGGAATCAGAGAGAGAGAAAGTAGCGAAGTCACAGCCTCAGTAGGAAATCACACTGGTGGCATAGGGAGAGCAATTCTCTGTTCTCACGTCAGCCAGCGTGAGGGCCAGCTCTTGAGCCGTCTCCGTCCTCACTGGTTGAGTCGGCTGCTCCCTGGGGGCTGCATGGGACCCTGCGGGGGTCCCGGAGGGTCTCTGCAGGACAGTGAGTCTCTCCCAGGGACTCCACTGTGGCCTGTCCTTCCCCTCCTACCCCTGGAGGGAATTCGGTCTGGGTAAGACTCCCGGAGCCTGCAGTGTCCCCAACAGCTGGGTGAAAAGAAACTCAAAAAGGTGATTCTTGAGAGAGCAATGCACCTGTGCGAACAGATCCACATCGTACCACCACTGTACCCATTGGACAACGAAGGCAGTATGTCTATTTAAAATGCTGCTAACAGTAATTCTTTTTAATGACTTGGGCCAACCTAGCAGGTTCCATGACACCCGTAAAAGAAGTTCCCAGCTGTCCCCGGAGGGCCCCATCCTACTAAATGTTGGAGTTGGTGACTTGACAGTATTGCTCAAGATTCCTGCTTTTCTCTATTTTGGGTTTAAATTAACCAGGGAATTAACTCTTAATATTTAAATCGTCACGCTGTCTTTCTGAACTGACGTATTACCCAGCGTCGTGGCTGACTGACAACATACATTGAAGAAAATTAAGTGCCTATGAATTATCTCAAACTAATGATATATTTATGCATTGTAGGTTATTTTGAATTTCTAGACTGTTAAGAGTTGTTTAATAGGTTAATAGTTTTAATCTATTAACCTAATCTTTTCTACTTGACTATTTATTAAAATATATCAGTGATACATGACAAATGGAAATGCAGATAATTCTGAGGGTTATTAAGACATGCATCACATGGGTGATGTGAGGATTTGAAACACGAGTGGAATAGGAAATTCACGGGCCTCGTTACCAGGGTTTGTGGAAACTGGGGTTTTGCTGGAGGGGTGTCTCTCTCTCTCTCTCTCTCTCTCTCTCTCTCTCTCTCTCTCTCTTTCTCTCTCTCTCTCTCTCTCTCTCTCGGTCCTTCCTGGCTGGCAGAAGCTGTATTCTCTAACCCCATTATGGTTCCTGTCCTCGTCACTGAAAACAGGAGGCCCTGTGTCCGAAGGCCATGTCTGAACAGCAGCCATTTTAGAACACTTCAAGGAGAGTTAGAGGTCAACAGTGAACACAAAGCCCAAGCACTTTCCTCTGTAGCAGACATGGAACCCCTCCTTCCTTAATTTCCTTAATTTATTGCATTTCTGTGCTGCTGTGTGAAGCATCTTAGCCTGTGTCCCACTCTGTCAGGATGCTGAGGATACAGTAGGAGATGAGGGGATGTACTTCTCGTCTCTTGGAATTTCTGGGCCATCAGCCGTTAGTTTGTTCATTCATTCAACAGGTGTTTTGTTGTCATTGTTCTTAATCGTCTCTCTTTGGAGAAGAGAAGCCAGAATCATCCGAGTGATTGAAAGCCCAGGCATTGGGCAGATCTGGTTGAATCCCATTCTGTCACTCGGCAGCTGTGTGATCATGAAAAAACCGCTCTGTTTCTCCGATCCTCCATTTTCTTACCTTAAAGCCAAACTACTAGCCTGTCGGGGCATAGTGACGTGCCTGACACCAGTGGGCTGGTGCACAGGTACGGTGTGCCTGGCCATGCCTGACGCGTCATGGCCACTCAGGACGCCACGGCTGCTCTTGTCCTCTCGCTCCCTCATTATGGTACCGCTGCCGTTGTTACCTCCACTTTCACGCTGGTGTGTCGACACCTGGTGGATGTCTGTGTTCAGCAGACATCACCTAACGTCCGCTGGGGGCCGGGCACGGATACAAAACGGCAGTGGGGTAGAGCCCTTGGCCCTGGGGGTGTCTCAAGCACATGGAATCGGAGAGCAGATTCAGAGAGGAGCCCTGTCGAAGCAGAGGGGGCATTCTCAGAAATCCCAGGGCTGAGGCTGCAGGCTCCCTGCTGGATGTCAGAGAGCGAGGGGTCTGGTTGTTACTCCGGCTGAGATGTGGAACCACAGTGGGTTTGGGGCTAGAGGTGACGTGACCCCGCTTATTTGAACAGGATCGCTCTGGCTGCTGTGTTGAATGTTGACATTGGAGCATTGGGCTGGGGATAGGAGCAGGAGACTGGCTGGGTGGTGATGGCAACAAGACAGGAGGCCGGGGAAGGCGGCCAGGACCAGGGGGTGGCCAAGTGCTGGGAAGGAGTAGTCAGGCTCTGGACACACCTTTAAGGGGTAGTTGATGGGACTTGCTGGTCGATTCGTTAGTATGCCGTGGGGGAGAGGGAAGGGAGGTTATTTCCAGAGTCTGGGCCTGAGAAGCTGAAGGACTGGAATCGCTAACTGAGATAGAGAAGTCTGCAGTTATTTGACGGTGGCATCGTGGCTTTTGTGGGATGGGAATCCAAAGCATTGTTGTCTTGATTTGGGGGGAGGTGTGTTACAGCAGCTCAGTTGGGGCCCATTAAATAAGTGTCCCTCTGGGGGCATCCAGGAGGAGGTGTCCAGGAGACAGTTGTGTGTGCAGTTCTGGAATTCGGGGGGTCCAGGCTGGAGACAGGATTTGGGACTTGTCGTTGGATTGTTAATATTTAAAAACAGGAGTCTGGATGAGTGACATCACTTTAGGGAGTGAGTGTGGATAAAGATGGAGGAGGTTCTAGAACTGATAGCTGGGGTATGTCAGTGTATAAGGGCCGGGCTGGTAAAGAGGGATCAGCCGACGATAGAGGAGCGGCCCACCAGGTGAGCATAGAGCCCAAGGGAGCAAAGAGCTGGACAGTGGGGAGAGGGAGAACTGAGGACGGGGTCGCTGAGGATGAGAAGGGACCATAGGCTCCAGGAGCATGGAGGTCACGAGGGGTCTTGGGAGGAACAGCCCTGGTGGAATGCGGGAGGCAAAAGCCTCATTGGACTTGGAGGCTTGGCCAGGAAGGGTCTGCTGACACTGGAATAGGAAGAATCATGTGCTCTTAGATCATCGGTAGGTGGGCCCTTGGGTAGCATCGGGGGACTTGGTCAGCAGTCTGCCGTCTCTGCAGCAGGGTAAATGCCGCCCCTGAAGTCATGGTTGGATGTGCATTAATTCCTTTAACACTCTGTGCATTTGTGGAGAGTGTGTTTAAGCTCAGCTTGAGGCTACTTAACCCTCATTCCTAATGAGTGGAGTCTTTTAATGAAGTTTTATTCTAGAGGGAGTTAACTAAGTCATTATTTACACACTGATTAGAGATTCCCCTTCACCACCCTTAACATTGTTTCAGGGGGCTAAAGTGGCAGTAGCCTTTGCGGGCGGTAGAGTGGTCCTCAGGCTGAGCCTTGGGGCACAGACGGGTGCATGGCTTCTTGCGCTGCGCAGGCAGCCCCTTACCCTGCTGGGTGGAGGTCCAGCCCCTCCCACTGCCTTAGATTCCCGTTCACTCATCTTGCAGATGGGAAAACTGAGTCTGGCAGGGCCAGGACTGATCTCCAGGGTCCTGAGGATCCCTCTTAAGTACCATGACTTGGTAGTGCTTCAAGCATTAACATTTTTGGTGGAATGACAGAGAAATTATACCCAGAAATGGAGTTACCTGACTCCTGGGCACGTGGCATCATCCGAAACTCCTCCTCCAACACGGCCAGAAATGGCATGGTCTTTGGGCCTCCAGTCCACTGAGGAGTTGTTGGGTCGCTGTAGGGTTTAGTTTTAGGCTGTAGGGTTTAGTGGGAACAGCACCAGGATGGGAGTCAGAAAAGTTGACTTTGGTCACTGGAAATCATGTGACGTTGGCCATGCCCTTGGTTCACAGTATTGATTGGGTTCCCTGCAGTGCATGGGGCCGCTGTGCCAGGGATGGACCTTGGACGTGAAGCAAGCAGAGCCTTGTTTAGTGTTTCAGCGTCTGCATCTGGCTGGGCCCTTGTGCATGCCAGATGGGATGGGGTGGGTCCAAGCACTCGAGAGCCATCTGGTAAGACCCGGAGGAAGAGATTTGTTCCTGAAACTCTCAGGCAGGATCTGCGGGCATGTCGGACTGGCCACACGCGGTGCTGGGGATGAGTAGGAACGAAGCTAAAGAAAACCGAGGGTGGTGGAGGGCAGCGGCTTGCAGACTTAACTGCTGTGGAATGGGTTCCTCAGTTAGTCTGACACAGGGCAGGGTGCTAGTCTCCTGTGACTGCTGTGACACATTAGCGCAGGTTGGGGCGTTTCACTTCTGAAGCCTGTGCTCTCACTTTTCCGAGGCTCCAGGGGGAGAATCTGGTCTTTGCCTCTTCCAGCTTCTCGCGTCTGTGGCGTTCCTTGACCTGTGGCTGCCTTTCTCCAGTCTCTGCAGCGGTGGTCATAATTGCCTTCTCTGGTCTGCACTGTCCCCTCTTCTGTCTTTCCTGTCCCGTGTGACTCTTATAAGGTGCTTGCATTTAGGGTCCACCTAAGGTAATTCACGATGGTCTCTTCTTAAAGTCCTAAAATTAAGTACGTTGATCTGCAAGAGGCGTTTTCCAAGTAAGGTTACATTTGTAACCTTAAGATGTGGGTGTATCTTAGGTTGGGGGGGCTTTTACCCCACTACAGAGAGAAAGAAGCCCACATATATGTAGTATACCAGGCTAAAATCAACACCACCCTTTTCATTCAGGCCTCATGGGTGCTTCTGGACCACTGCTGTGGAACCCCTAAGCTTCCAAGGAACACACTTTGAGAACCATAGCCTTAATGAGGGGTCAGTGCTCTTAGGGGACTCCTGGGGGCAAGGACCGACTTGGTCTGGCTTCTCTCGGCATTCTGGCATGAGCAGTCACCAGTGACCATGGACGGCATGTACTTACCAAGAAATATCCTTTTAGTGCCTGACTTTAGATTTTATGTTGAAGTGTGACTCAGGTTAAATATAAAATTCATAGCATATCTTGAGCAACTATTTTGTAGTTATCTATATATAAATCTATTTTACAGCGACACAAATAGAATAGATTATGGAGTGTCAGCATGTAGATAGATTCCAAGTGCTTTTTCACTAATATACCTAATGATTCGTGCTGAGAATATCCAAGGGCTCCACTGTACATTTAAATGGATATAATTAAAATAATGAGCTCTATTTTAAAAAATGATATATGAAAAAAATTTTTTTAAGAAGTTAGAAGTTGCTATACCACTAATTCAAAGTGATATAAGTACTTCAGTGATTCCATTGTTATTAGGACACCTAATTAAATGCAAAGCACCCACAAAAGCAACATTTGGGCTTGTAAATCTAAAACATGAAGCTGGGAGAAGTTGCCAATGTCCTTGGTACTGCCAAGGCTTGGGGATGTCCCATTTAAGGGAGTGCCTTTCGGGGGACAGGATGGCTCATGTAACTCGCAGTAGAAGGTCTCCTGTGTGAGGGCAGATGGGCGTTCAGAAAGGGGGTCCAACTCCACTTCGAGCAAGCAGGGAAGGCCTCCTGGAGGTGAGGATGTCCTCATGAGTCAATGATGCCATCACAGTGGCAGGTACCATCTATGGAAACCCACTCCACCCCAGCTCCCTAGCTCATCTCCCGTCCCCCACATTGGCAAGGAGCATGGTCCCTCTTTGACAGACAAGGAAATTGAGGTTCAGAGGGGGAGCCCAGCCCAAGGTCACAGGGTATGTGAATGTCCAGCCTGTCTGATTCCAGTGACTCCTGCCCCCCACCAGGATGTCCTGATGCTGGTGGGGGTCCCTGAGAGCCGGCAAGGGCACTTCGTCTGTTCAGGTGGGTGGACAAGTGCTCTTAGACCTCAGGCTGAGCTTCCTGATGTCGGCAGTGAGGAAAGGGGGTTGAGGGTATTTCAGGGAGGAGGGTCTGCTCTGTTCCCTTCCTTCCCTGTGACCTCAGTTGCGGGGAGCACAGGCAGGATGGACCCTTTGTCTCCAGTGGGCCTCTACTGTCCTGGGGAGCACATCTGCACGGTGCTTGGGGCTCAACCTTTTGTGCAGTCAAGTTCAAGACCAGCCAAGGGCCTCAGCTTCCAGGCTGCCTAGCAGCCCCCCTGAGACCTTTGCACTGTGTTCTTGCTGGGCTGGCATTCAGGTTCAGACAGGGTCCCCGAGTTCCACACCTGTGCCCAGTGAGCCTCAGGACGGGCAGGACTGGTATGTAGTGTACATGCGATGTCTTTCAGGGGGCAGCGGTTTCAGCAGCTCCGTCACTGGTTCCCGTGGGCATGATTACTTCTGCTCTATGAGCCACTCTAGATGAGGTCCTCGATTTACATTCTGGCGGTTGATCTTCATAAGACCTTTTGGGCAGATGCGGGGCTCCCCACTTCACTAATGTGGATGCGGGCTCAGAGGAGTTCAGGGCTCACTCAGGGTCACCAGCTGGGATGTGATAGTGATGGGATTTAAATCCTCCACGGCCTCTGCACGTCTGTTCTGTGTGAGGCTCTTCCCTGTGTCCTCTGCATACTTCCCTACCCCGGACCCCACATAAGACCAGAGATGTATAGGACATCTCCACTGGAGCCACCATTTAGGGTCCCTTGCAGACATTGCCTTGTCTCTGCGTCACAGTGCTATGAGGCCAGTGCTGTGTTTATCCCCATCGTATGGGTGTGAAGACTGAGGCTTGGGGGATTGGAGTCACTTGCATAAGAACCCACAGCTTGGGAGTGGCGGTTCTGAGATTGGCCATGGGACCATCCAACTCCAGAACTTCCCATCTCAGTTCATCACACGGCGTTCCTGCCAGGCTGTCTGCACACCTCTCTGCTCTGGTGCCCCAGCACCGAGGAGACCTCATGCCCAGGACGTCCCCTTCTGATGTCGCTGGGCTGCAGATTGTCCTCCCCTCCTGAAGTTGTAGCTCCTCCCTCGTGACTTCTTAGACCTGCCTCACTGAGCTAAGAGGCTTTGTTGTCCTGTGATGACTCTTTTTTTTTTGGTAACATTTCTTTATTTTTGAAAGACCGAGAGCACAAGTGGAGGAGGGGCAGAGAGAGAAGGAGACACAGAATCCGAAGCAGGCTCCAGGCTCTGAGCTGTCAGCACAGAGCCCAATGTGGCACCCACACAGCCGATGACTGTCACACAGCAGGGAGTGGGTAGGCTTATCCCTTCCCAGGGGGCGCTGGTCCTCAGCAAGGGGACTCTAGTTCAAGATGTCCCCCTTGGAGGAAGCAGTAGCCAGAAAAGTCAGACAGTCTGCCTTCCTCTGGCTCAGCCACTAGCACCTTGGTTCAGAATGTTCTAGATGCACAAGGTCAAAGAGTGGGTGATGTGGGAGCTGCCACAGGGGCAGGTGGGCAGGCTTCCCTCTGTAGGTTTCTCCGGAGTCTCAGTGCACCGTGGCTAAGAACCACGATGCCTACATCTAAGTGTGGTTTTGTGTCTTACTTCCCACGTGGCTTGGACCAAGGCTCTTCTCTCAGTACCTTTGTTTCCTCATCCGTAAAGCAGAGATACCCTCAGGACTTCCTCACCGAGATGAAAAGAGTCCATGTATTAGAACAATCCTGACACATAGGAAGCGACTTC
The DNA here is from genome assembly GCF_006229205.1 of Suricata suricatta. Lineage (NCBI taxonomy): Eukaryota > Metazoa > Chordata > Mammalia > Carnivora > Herpestidae > Suricata > Suricata suricatta. The sequence goes on along the minus strand of NC_043712.1, from coordinate 19,285,907 downwards.
AGTGTTTCTTCAAGAAGTAAAAGAAATGAACACTGGGGCGATTGAACCGTCCTGATTTATGTTTTCTGCTTCAGAGACGGGCAAGAGCTCAGATGGTGTCTGGTGGCCCTGACGTGGCGGACCCTGGGCAGAGGTATCACTGGGTCCACTGAGTGCTAAGGATGCCGTAATAGTTCGTCATTATTAAGGATGGTAAAGATGGCCGTGTCTTGATAGCAGTTACAGGCCAGCCACTGTGCTGGGTGTTTTGTTAGTTGATTGAAATCTGGCTGGCAATCCTGTTAGCCCCATTTTGCAGAGGGGAAAACTGGGGCTCGGAGGTTGGGTGGCCAGCTCAAGTCACACAGCAAGTTGCTGGCTGACCAACAGCCCTGGCTCCTGCCTGGTTCCGCCCTAAGCCTGCTTTTTCTTAAGACATTTCTTCTAAGGTTTATTTATTTTTGAGAGAGAGACAGCAAGTGGGAGAGAGGCATGGAGAGAGAGAGAGAGGGAGAGGGAGAATTCCAAGTAGGCTCTGAGCCATCGGCGTGGAGTCTGACGTGGGGCTTGAACACAGATCATGAGATCATGACTTGAAGGGAAATCAAGAATCAGACGCCCAGCTGAGCCCCCCAGGCCACTCCCAGCCTACCCTTTCCCTTGGGCTTGCTCCATCTGAGTCCTGAGCAGTGTCCACTTGAGCTGCCATGACAGAAGTCCACAGACTGGGTGGCTTGGACAGCAGAAGTGTATTGTCACATGGCCCTGAAGAGTGGAAGTCTGAGATCACAGTGCCAGCACCACTGGGTTCTGGTGAGGACCCTCTTCCTGGCCTGCAGACAAGCCACCTTTGCTCTGTGTCCTCACGTGGCAGGGATACAGTGAGAGATTCCTCTTCCTGTTCTGTCTGATTAGGGCCCCACCTTTATGATCTTATTTAACCGGAATTATCTGTTACAGACCCTGTCTCCAGCTGTAGCTGGATTGGGGATTAAGATTTCAGGGGTGCCTGGGTGGCTCAGTTGGTTAAATGACTATTGATTTCGGCTCAGGTCATCATCTCACTGTTCGTGGGTTCAAGTCCCTGCATCAGGCCATAGAGTCAGCTCAGAACCTGGAGCCTGTTCAGATTCTGTGTCTCCCCCTTCTCTCTGACCCTCCCCGACTCATGCTCTGTACTTCTCTGTCTCTCAAAAATACACAAACATTAAAAAATTAAAAAAAAAATGATTTCACCATACAAGGGTGCCTGGGTGGCTTAAGTCAGTTAAGTGTCTGACTATTGATTTCAGCTCAGGTCATAATCTCACGGTTTGTGAGATCGAGCCCCATGTCAGGTTCTGTGCCGTCAGCTGGGAGCCTCCTTGGAATGCTCTCTCTCTTCCTCTCCTTCTGTCCCTCCCCTGCTCATGCTCACTCTCATTCTCTCTCTCTCAAAAATAAACATTAAAAAAGAAAGAAAGAGAAAGAAAAGCAGTTTCAGGCTAAACCCCAGACCTGCTGAGCCAGAATCTGCATTTTACCAAGATTCTCAGCTGATGTATGTGTGTATTGAAACTGGAGAAGAACTCATTTCAACCACCCGTAGCTGCCCTTGTAGGTCTTTTGCAACTCCAGTTACGTGAGTTACTGGGCACAGTTAGACCTCTCTAGATCTGTAAAATGGGTGGCATTGGAGCCAGTTCCTAGACCAGTGGTTTTCAAACAGTGTTCCTTGGAGCCTCAGGGTTCCCTGAAGGACCCATAGGGGCAGCCATGGGTGCTGGGTGCTTCAAGGTGAGATTCACGGAGAAGTGGGTCTGTCTCGAAACATGGTGCAACCCCCTGGGCTGGTGGGCTGGCATGGGGTCCACGCTGAGCAGACTCTTCTTTCCCAGGGAGCGCTTGAAGCGCAGCCAGAAGATCACCAAGGTGGAGGGGCCAGAGCCCGCGCCGTCGGAGGCCTCCCTGAGTGCTGAGCAGGGAACGATGACGGAGGTGAAGGTGAAGACGGAGCTACCTGATGACTACATCCAGGAGGTGATCTGGCAGGGGGAAGCCAAGGAGGAGAAGAAGGTGGTCAGCAAGGACGGGGCAGGTGATGTGCCTGCCGAGATCTGCGTGGTGATCGGTGGCGTCCGCAACCAGCAGACCCTCGGTGAGTGCCTGTCTGTGAGGGTCAGGGCTGGGACCGGGGCGTGGGGTCGGAGTCCCCGAGACAAGAGTCCTGCCTGTACCCGGGTTGGGAGAGCCTTAGGGCTCCGCTTTGCCCTCGGGGAAGGACCTGGGCTCCTTAGACTTGCCTTCACTTAGACAGTTGTAGTCTGGACCTCTTCCTCCCTTCCCTGACGTGCCAGAGCCCTAGCCATGTTTCGACTTGGTCAACTCCAATGCCTGGAACATTCTATAGGTGTGGTGAACCTCTCGTGGCGTGGGGCTCCCGGGCCCAGGTGGGTCCGACACCACCACGTTGCTCATAGTCCTAAAGTTTGCCTGTGTTTCTTCCTCCTTGGCTTTACTGCGGGCTCCTGCGAGTGGCTCCCAGGGCATATCCTGCTGGGAACAGGCGCCCCGTCGGGACCAGATTGGTGACAGACCAGCTCCTTCCCCTGCCTCTTCTGGTCGGGGCCCGGCTCAGAGCTGCTCTGTGGAAATGAGATTCTTAGAAGTGCTCGCTCCCCCCTCACTTTCCAGCGGGGACCAGGGGTGGTCCCCCGCCTGCTCCTGTGTGGGGCTCACAAACCCAGATACCCACAAGGCCTCCCCTAAAACACAGACAGGGGGGCTCCGTCCTCCACTGCTGCAGGAACTGGGTGGGAGACGGGCTCAGTGTGGACATGCCACACACCAGAGCAGACGTGAGAAATCAGAGGTGAATACTTTTGACTTCAAATGTTGGCAACAAATTTGACTTTTGGAAATCTGCCAAGCTAAACCTGTCTGGGGGTCAGAGCTGTTCTGTGGCCACAGGTTTGCAAAACCTGGTCTGTGAAGTCCACGTGCCTTGCCCTGCCATGTAGGACTCGCCTAGTCTGTTCCCAGACTTCCTTCCAGGGCCCCGCGCTCCTCCACGTTTCCGTGTCTCCCTCCCCGCTGCCTGTCCTTCCTGGTCCAGCTCTGGCTCACCTCCTCCTGGCTTCTGGGCTCACGTCCCATGTCTGGCATGCAGGGCCTCGTGTGGAGATCCCCCGTGTCTGTGTCCCCAAGTTGACGTCCAAGTCCTGTAGCCTCATCTCCCCAGCTGTCCGGGTTCAGCCTTGTGCCCCCTCTCCCAGCTGTTCCCGTACTGTCCCTTGTGACCCCATCAGCCACATCGGGGCCATTGCAGCACCCCACTGACAGCCATGCCCGGATGCCTTTCTGCCCCACCTGTCCTCCTCTCTGGCTGCCGGGGGCCTTGGCAAACACAAATTGGTGGCCCTTCTCTCCCTGCTTAGAAACTTGGGATTCCCCGCCCCACTGTGTCAGGTCAAGGCCATGGTATCAAGGTCCTCTGTAACCTGATCCCACTCTCCAATTTTCGGACCTTCCATTCTAGCATACCCTGCCTTCATGCAGCATTTCTTGCCCTTTGCTCACACTATCCCCTCTCCCTGGAAAGTCCTTGTCTGTTTCCACGTGCCCAAATTCAGCCCGTCTTTTAAGGCTGGCGCCTGTGCCGCCACCTCCCAGAGCTTGCTTTAACCTTTTCTGGTCAGAGTTCCCTGTATACCCTACCCCTCACTTGAGCACTTCCCATTATTTAGAAAAAAAAATTTTTTTAAGTTTATTTATGTATTTTGAGAGAGTGTGTGTGAGAGCGAGCGAGCGAGCGAGAAAGAATGAGAATGCCAGGCAGGCTCTGCACTATCAGCAGAGAGCCCTCCGGCAGAGCTCAAATCCACAAACCTAACACATCACCACCTGAGCTGAAACTGAGAGCTGGACGCTTAGGCCACCGAGCCCCCAGGCGGCTTTCCCATGATCTGTTTTAGATCAGAGGGGCCTTGCCTGTGCCTACCTCTGCCACGAGACGAGGAGCCCCTGGACTTTGCTGACCCGGGTCTCTGGGCTCCCGGCTCCCACTCCACAGTGCCTAGTAGGTACTGGCTTCTAGGGCGTGGTACTGATGTTTGTGCCGTAACTGTCAGGATGGGGCTAAGTTACACCCCAGGAATAAGCCATCCGGAAAGTACTGAGATCTTAGTAGCGCAGAACCACAAAGGTTTATCTCTTAGGTCCCGTTGCTTGTCCACCGTGGGTCATCTGGGGGCTCACTCTGGAACAGGCTCAAAGCAGCTATTATATGAGATGCTTCTGGCCAAGGGACAGAGGGAGAGAGAGCTCTGGAGGGCCTCACACTAGCTATTACCTGCTACAGCCCAGAAGGGAGAAGAGTCAAGTTCCCTCCCTGTCATTGGCCTCCTTAGTCACACGGCCCCACCCAACCTCAGGTGGCCGGGAAATGCCACCCTCCCTCGTGACAGAATTGGGATGAACCAGAAGTATTTGGTGAAGAGCAGGAGTAACTTAGCCCGGTGCTGAATGGAGGAAGGGGCTTGTCAGGAGTCCCCTCTGTCCTGCCTCCATCAGAATTCACTCCCCCAGGGCCAAGGCCAGTGGTAACCACTAGGGCTAGCTAACCCGAGAGAGGATGTGCCCTTGCTCACTTTGGGGTGTGGGTTTAAGACTCGCTGGGCCCAGTAGCTGTGTGTGTCTCTTCGCCAGGAGATGCCCAGGGAAGGGTAGTTGAATCTGAATCTTGGGCTGGGGCCAGGATTTGTGGGGGAAGGCCTCCAGCAGCCATGCTAGGGAAGTGTTGGGAGGGAGTCTGCCCTGGGCCAGCTGCCGGCACAGCAAGAGGCCCCAGGGCCTCGTGCCAGCCACGGGTGCCGCTTTCCAACTCAGCTTCTGCTCAGCAGCAGGGTCCGTGGCCTTGCTGTGCCTTAGAGTCCTCTTCCATCCAGTGAGCCATACTCCCTGTCCCACCTGCCTCATGGGTGTGTAAATCAAAAGAGACAGCGGAAGAAGACGGCATTGTGCGGAGAGAACGAGCTTCTGTCCCCAGTCTGGAAGTGAATCCAGGCTCTCTGATGTAATGGCTGTTGGACCTCAGGCAGGTTCCTTGACCTCTCTGCGCCGCAGTTCTCACAACTGCAAATTCAGGGGTTACGTGAAGATTCAACAAGATGATGTGCATAAAGCACTCAGCATTGTACTTCATAAGTGGTTTCGCTATTATTATCGGTATTATTAGTGTTACTCTTCAAGGGGGAAGAGTACCTCTTTCAAGTACCACTCAAGGGGGAAGAGTAGTAATAGTTTCTACCTTTTTTTTTAAAGCCTAAGAAATAGGTCAATGTGGTATAGAAGAAAATAAAATGGGGTGAGGAAAAAGTTGGCACTGGATGAGGTGTCAGAAGACAAGGGGGCTAAATGAGCCTCTAACAGAGCCTCCATTTTCTCATCTGAGGACTGGACAGGTCAACCTGTCCCATCCCTGGGTCCCCTTCCAGTGCTCCCTCCGTAGAATCCAGGGACATTTCTAAGTAACCTGCTTTTGGCAAACTTTTCACGAAAAAGGAGTAAAGCCACAGTGGCAAGTCAAAAGTGGAGCCACCATTTCGGAGCCCGTACCTGAGCAGGGCCTGGGAGCACTTCCTGTTGGTTATGGAGGCTCATCTCACATCCACCAAGGCAGACCTTCCTTCTTGAGGGTGTAATTTCTCCCAAGGGCCAGTCTCAGAGAAATCTGGTTCGGCCCCAGGGCCAGGAAAGAAATGCGTTAAAAAAAATCCGATGTTACAATTGATCCTTTTGAATTCACCTCATCTCAAGACAACAAGTAGATTTCATCTTGCGGGCCAAGGTCAAGTAATTGCTGCTGTTTATCAGGAGTTCTGTGTTCAAGATTCTAAAGGGTGGCATGATTGATTATTGATGACTGCCATGGTCATGGAGATGGGCCGTGGGGCTATATGCGCTACGGATTTGACACCTCTTATCCCCTCGTTTTATACAGAGGTAAACAAAAGCCTGCAGAAATGAAAAGGGTTGCCCTGGACCACACAGCAAGTCAGTGATATTTTCTTCTGGCTTCCTGAGGGGTCCATCCCCCTCCCAGCAACTCCCTCCCATCTGGAAGGAAAACAAGGATCAGGCCAGGGGCAGAATGCTGGTTAGAGCCATCCCTTTAAATGTGCACCTGCCACAGTGCAGTGTGCATTCTGTGCCCTGGTGGCCAGGTGTCATGGAGTTAATGTGTTCCCGAGGCACTGGGCAGAGAAGCACGAGGTTCTGCAGAGCCGAGGGCCTCCTGGGCGCCCTGCTCACCCCACTGCACTCAGTGCTCAGAGCCAGCCTCAGTTGCTGAATAGAATAGTGTCCCTGTTCGGCCACTCAGTGCTGTACCATGCCAGAGCCTCCCGTTTGCCTTTCCTCTGAGCTCCACCCGCCTCGTCCCCACACCCAGGTCCTCACTGGCCCTGTAACAGCCATCAGAAAAACAGTGTTCCCAGTGACACAAACATTATCTGAGGCACTTCCCATAGAGGAGCTGGGGCTTGGACACGTGCGTGGCACTTGGCAGCCTCTCGGGCTGGGAGAACTGGGAGGGGCATCAGCGCCCAGGAGGCTGGCTGCCAAGCTTGCTGTCTCCCAGCTGCCCAGAAGTGCTAAGAAAGATCTCCTTCACTCTTAGAAAGAACGTCCCTGTTACTGGAGCCAGTGTGGGGAAACTCCGGGGTTTTCAGCAAGAAGCGCAGAGTGTAATATTGAACTTGATGACTGTTGGATAAAACCTAGAAGTGAAAGGAAGCGAGGCAACAGATACTGGTTTCCACCTGTCAAACTGTGTGTGGAACTCTGCACGGCAGGCAGCCTGAGGAGTGGCAGAGCTACACTTGAGCTTTTAAGAGCACTGTGAAGAATCCTAAACCCAAGGTACTACCACTGCTACACCTCAGGCTACACTTGTGGCAGGCATCGCTAATCAATCCCTGCACGCTGCAACAATATACCTCTGAATCCTCAACACAGCACACCAGGAAGTCCCTGGCAGCCAGCCAGAGTTGAAAACTATGAAGTTTCCACCTGCTTGCCACTCTTATCCTAGGTGGTACAGACAAAGCGAGCTGAGTTTACAGCAGTCAGGACATTCAGTTCGTGGAGCATCTCCTGAGAGAGAAGGGGGCTCAGATCCCATGACTATGGTCAGGACATACTACCAAGCAGAGGGTGCTCTTCTCTGTGTGGTGAAGGCATTAGTCCTTAATCCTGAGGAAGCTGCACGTGAGGGAGCCCAGGAAGAGCAGCAGGTGCTTGGAGACCTGGTGGTACAGGAGCCCCGTGAAGGGAGCCAGCACCCAGCTGGGCTCCGCCTCAGATAGGAGGTGTGGGCCAATCAGGTTCTTTCCACAGAGTTAATTCTTGGCGTGGGGAGGAAGAGGCTGGGGGTGGGGCCAGTGGTGGGGGTGTGGGGGAGATCATGGTGGGCAGGTGTTCACAACTTTAGGTATTTGAGTTGGGGGGAAGGAGTGGACATGTTCCTTAGAATGTTGAGCCCCAGCAGCTACAGGGACATCACCAGGAGGTGGTTCAACTCTGTAAAAGGAAGGCCTCTCTGACTGTGGGAACTGTGAGAACTGGATATAGCCTGCGATGGAGGGAGCTCTGTCCTGGAAATCTCTGGACGGGATGCAGGAGGCAGAGCCAGGCTCAGATGGGGGACCACACGGACATTTTTAGGCAGTGAGCTTTGAGCATTAAGGGGTAGAGGTGTTTCCACACGTGCAGGATTGCCCGGGGAAGGAGGCGGTGGTGGCTCTGCCTCGGCTCTGGAAAGAGCAGGCAGCCATTCAGACAGGGCCACGCCGTTTTGGTCTGTGACAAAGCCAGGCGGTGGGGCTGCCAGGTCCTGCTCCATAGAGCCAGCTGATAGTTTCCTGTTTAAGTGGGTTGTTGGCAGGGCTTTGCACCCAAGCCTGCCAGAACCAACACTCAGCTCTTTGCCCAGCCATCGGGGAAGGGCGGGGGGCGGGGGTCTGGCTGCCCTCCCAGGCACGTCTTATCTCTGCAGCTGGCCCTTCATCTGGGGGTTCAGGGTGGCCAGTGGTCCTAGTTAGAGGGCCCCCATAGGCAAGAGCCCCGGGGCTGTAATCCAGGAGGACCAGGATCTGCCCCAAAGTGGAGTCACAGACAGGCTCCTTAACTTCTCTGAGCCACACTGTCTGCATTGGTCCGTGGGTGTCATAACATCCGCCTGTCTTTCCAGTAGGCCCATTGGGGGCAGAGCGAAATAATAGGTATGAAAACGTTTTCACACGGGGAGACCGAAAACACAAAACAGATACTAGCAGTATTAGCGGAAGCCTGAGGACATTGACATCCCGGGGTTACATCTGGAGAGAGAGGGCCCAGAAAGGCCAAGGCTTTCCAGTCTTCTGTCTGTTCATCACCTCCCCGAAGAGTTTTGAGAAATTGTATGATCTTTCATATTTTCAAATTGACATCTCACATTTCTATCCAGAGTGTAAATAATTGCAAAGGATATAATTTCTGGAGTTTTGTGTAAAAACAAAAAAAGTTTCATTTTGGAGTAACCGCGAAACCATTGTTTTGGATGCATCGGAGAGAATGCACACCCACTGCTGTTGGATACCTTCCATCATCCATTTTAAAAACATCCGAACAAGCTCATCTTTAACAGTCAGAAATTTTACATCTTTCCTTTCTCTCCTTGAACTCATATTTCCAGCCCACTTCCCTCGCAGGATTTTATCCTAATGTAATATATTTTTTATGCTTGAGAGTCTTTTATTGATCACTGTTTTACACTCATCTTCCACGACAAGATGTACATAAATTGAAATAGACATTTCTTTAAAAAAAATTGTTGGGATCATAAAACTGTACTTTTTAAAACGTTTTCTGCCCCCCCCCCCCGATCAAGTTATGGTAAGTATACAGTTTGTCAAGTACAAATCCAGATAAACAGTAAATGTAAAAATAAAAAATTACTGAAAACGCACCTCTTAATGAAATGGATGGGGCTTTATTTCTTCTTCAGTTGGCTCCTATTTCTGTGAATTAGTATTTCTTCCTGTTGAACGAGACAAGATTCAGCATTCATTTAACTCCTGTGTTTTGGTTTCCATACGCGTAAGTACTTGGAAAGCTTAATCACATACACAAGGCACCAGGGATGGATGGTGTTTTGAGCGTCACTCAATTTTTGGAACTCTTTCCAAGTTGCGTACTGAAAATTGCATGGGGTCTGTCATCAGGCGCTGTTGTTAATGGTCTCTCTGCTGACAGCTCCATTAGATGCTGCCTCAGTTTTGTTAAGAGCAAAGAATTGGAAATCACCTGATTCGCAGGAGGCGCCCCTACCTGGCGTTGGATTTTGCCCACTTTCTAGGTTCACTCCTATATTTGGGATCACCTCTCTGCTTGGAGCCTTGAGGTGGGCAGCCCCCATTGGGGGCACCGTGGTGGGATGGGGGATAAAGAGATTGTCTCATTTGTAGTGTGTAAGGGTGGGGTCAGGAGGGAAGTAGGAAGGAGAAGCTGAGTGAGGCCTCCCCAGCCCCCGCCACATCTCCAGCACATTGATTTTAGGGAAGAATACATTTGAAAGTTGATGATTAGGGTATTGATTCTCTTAAAACTACCTGTGCTCACGTATCCCCAGGTGGTTTGTACTCTGCTTGGAAGACCCTGGTCCCAAGGACATTTGGTCTGAGTCCAAGCCCTGAGAAGCTCAGGAAACCCCCACTTGTCCATGATTTCCTTCTCCAGGTCCCTTGTCCCCCAGGAGGCTGTGGGCCCAGCCCGTGCTGGGTGTTTCTCGGCCCCTCTGACTCCCTTGTGTTTTTCTTTCCCTTCACCTGCTCTGGATTCCAGCCTTATTGTGTTTTATGTGTCTGGAAAGGTGTCTAAGCGTGTCTGGAGCTAGCTGGGTGCAGATGATAGAGCTCAGGCTTGCAGCCCTCATTCCTTGTCCTCAGGGCCAGCGTCTTCTGCCTGGCTTTTCTTCCCCCTGTGGCCCCAGGAACCAGAGCTCCCTGGTCTCAGCTGGCCTCACCTGATCTGTCCCATCTTCTCAGGAGAGGCGCTAATAAGCCAGGCTCTCTGCCAGGCGCTTCTGGCAAACACTAGACAGGTGCTGTTACTCAGCATCTGTGGATTCTTGTGTCACTAGTGACAGCAGGGCTGGAGAGAGGAAGAGGCTGGCTCTGGTGTGCTGGCATGCTCTGTCAGCTGCTCCTGGCAGCCATAATAGGGGGAAGGGGACGCCAGGAGTCCTGCGGTAGAACCAGACATGTGGGAGGGGGGCTCTGCTGCCCTGCAGCACTGGAGGGAGCCCCAGGAATGAAGGAGAAGCACCTTGGCGTCTGGAGGTGACCTGGTGTCGTGCTGGAGGCCTGAAGGCTGGCCGGCCATTAGCTGGGTAGCCCCAACCCTGGGCCATCTATCTCATCTGCCTCTTGGAATTTTTGTGTTCATCACCAAAGTGGGTATTGAGTTGTCCCAACCACATGAGGACTCCTGGAAGGATGGAGGATGGGAGTGAGACATGGGTGCCACTGGCCAATGGTACACGTTAACAGGCACCGTCTCTGGTGCCTTCCCAGAGGTATAGTGGTCACACGGCCACACGAGTTCCCAACCAAAGTTGATCTGGGCAGCCTTTGGCCGTATGTGTTGTCCCTCCAGTCCTCGCTTTCCCTCATCTGAAAAACGGGGATGATGGTCACCTGGATGGGCCGGGTGTGTGACGGGGAGCTGAGCTGACGTGTGCCGAGGCGCGGAGTGGAGACCCTGCCCTGCTTGGCTGTGGGAGGCGGGCACGTTGCTGCACACTCGGCCAGCTTCTGCTCCCTCACCTGTGCCAAGCCTGCGCGGAGACATAGGAGAGGCTCAAAGGAAGTGTGTTAACAGCACTGGCACTTTGTAGACCATGATGGTGACGACGAAAGGGTAGTTGGGGAGCCCAAAGAGTAAGGAAGCGTGCCCCGCATCTGGCCAGGAGGGTCTGAGCGGAGAATCCCCAAGAAGGCTGGTTACACGCCAGGCTGCGGGCTGGGGGACAGCAGACCACAGCATACACGGGGCATCCCCTCCCTGTAGGCTCGATTTGCTGGAAGGCTTCTGGGGAGAAACGTTACAAGCATAGTATGAATAACATTATGTTACAAGTCAAAGTGTAGAGAAAACGAAACTTCTTGGGGGGATTTGGCCTGTAGCTGCTGCTCTCTGTCACATGCCAGCCTAGAAGGCATGATCTTGGTCACCCTCCTGTGTGCAGACGGAGAAGCCAAGGCCCCGGAAGCTCAGGTGACTGGCTGACCTGAGCCTTGGAGCCCTCGTCACCTGGCTCCTTCCCCCACCTCCCAGGCACCCCCAACTTCAAGGGCTCTTTCTGATTTCTTACGTAATTCAGATGGAAAAGCGCCCGAAGGCAGCCCCCACGGTGGATCTGTGCGAAGCCGATATTCAGGGACCTGGATTTTTGACCAAACGTTGAGATATGCATCTGGTACGTGAGGGCTGAGGGGCACGAGGACCTGCTCGGGGCCGGCTTGGGGGTGGGGGCACGGCTGGACAGGCCGTCACCTACGGACCCCCTGATAAGCAGAACCTGCTAGCATCTGCAGGGCAGCGAGGGGCCACCCTCCTCCACCCTGTCGCTGGCCACAGGGCAGCAAATCTGAGCCCGCTGGGGGCCCTGTGGAAGACTTGGCTGTTAGAGGGATGACAGAGCACATGGAGATTGGCACGTCTGGAACATTCTGACTGCACTTGCTTTGGGCTACAGCTCTGAAACAGGCCAAGGGTATAAAGGAGTTCTGTGGCCAAATGTGTTAGAAGAGCTTGGATTCAACCATTAGGTTAGCGCAGGACCTCTCCAAGTTCCCGTGCACTGCACCTCCTCAAGACGACCATGCCTCCCCACAGCCTGACCTTGGGTCTCTCTTTCCCGGGGTGCATTCAGGAAGTTGGGTTGTAAGGAGCTTTAGGAAAATGCCGATAGTCACATCAGTTTCGCTGTACTGAATGCTGGCTTTGTACGAGGTACTGTGCTCAAAGTAGCCAGAGTATTCTTGCCCATAACTGCCCTCCCCTCCTAACCCCCCCCTCCCCCCGAGGTGGGTACCATTTTCCTGTGTTCAGAGAGGAAGCCTGAGGCGTGAGTGTTTCCATGACTTGTCCGGTGCCCCTCGCTGCATATGTGGTCAGCTAGGATTTGAACCCCAGTGTGCTGGCACCACCGCCCTGTGGGGCTGCCGCTCTGGTGCCCTTTCCTCATGCCTCACCCTACAGCCATCCACACCCCCAGCCCCTCTGCAGACAGAGCACCTGAAGCCTGGGGTCTGAGGGTGAGTGGCCGTGTGGAGGCAGGCAGGACCTTGAACTCGGTCCTAAGACCCAGCGCACTGGGCGAGGCCCCCTCTCTGCCCTGGGGAGCCAGGCGAGGATGTAAGACTGCCGACCATGCCCACCGTGACTCTGTGGCTTGAGGTCCGTGCGCAAGGCTGCCCGGATCCTCAGCTCACTGTGGGAGTTGAGGGGAAATCCCACAAAGCCAGCTGGGACCTGGGCTGCTGGTAAACAGAATCAGGTGGGTAGGCAAGCCGGGGGCCCTATCACAGCCTGCAGTTATACAGCTTGAAAGAGTCTTGAGGTCATTGGCTGCAGTTGGAGAAACTGAGGCCCAGGTCTGTGGCAGGGCTGGGGCATAGAGACCTCACCTGGAAGCCAGTGAAGTCTGAACCAAGGCTTTCCTTGTCAGAGGCTGTGATCTAAACCCTCTGGAGAAAGACTCTTCCTTCCCTGGGGTACCTTTCTTCCATCTCCCCCTTTCCTTCCACCTCTCCTGTCCACCCCCCTGACTGGTCCCTCACTAAAGTGCAGGGTCCTCACTGGGCCCACCACGCCCTGCACTTGTCGTAGCCCCCTCCCCTGCCCGCCCCCTGGCCTGGCAGGCAGAGGGCGGCGAGCACCCTCGCTCTCGCTCATGGCTGTGGCGTCAGTGCCGGGCCCGTGGAAGGTGTTCCATAAATTCCCAGTGGGTTGAAGGGAAACTGGCAGAAACCATTGGAGAGCGGGTGGAGGAGGGGAGTCAGGGTCATTATCACTTGGTGACGGATGAGTAGAACAGCAGGACACTGGGAATTTATTGAGCCCCCTGTTGTGTGCCAGTCACGGGGCTAAAAACAAAGAAATCTATAGTCTGATCCTTGCCCTCCACGTGTGTATATTTTTCCCTGCGAGCCGAGGGTAGCACATAGAAAATCACTGGGTAACAGACTGCTGAGTTCCACGCTGGTGTTTGGATGACAGTGCCCCCCGTAGTGGCCCACAGGAGTGAGGTGGCGGCGGCTCACATGTCGTGTCTTACTAATCCTGACCTCAGTCATGAGATGCAGGAATCATCTTGTGTTACAGGTGAGGTAGCAGAGGCTCAGACTGGAAAAGGGTTGTGCCTGAGATCAGCGGGCGGGGCGGAGCGGAGCGACAGCCTCCAGGCTCAGTGCTCCTGTGACTTAATCTGCTACCTGGAGTTCACGCCCAGTCACAGGCCGCTGCCCCCAGGAGGGGCTGAAGACATCAGGCCTAGGCGCACGGGATGTCTGGGCTCAGGGCAGGAGCACTGCTGACATTTCGTTCAGTCTTCCCTTGAAGCACGATCCGCACCTTGCCCGCTCCCTCCCAGGCATGCCTCCCTCTAAACCCAGTTCTCGTACCTGGGTGCTGGGCGTCAGGATCCCCTGAGGACCCTTTTCAAAAGGCAGGTTCCTGGGCCCTTAGCCCCAGCCATCCTCGTGCCGTAGCCTGGAGTGCCTCCGTACTGCTGCGAGCTTCCTGGCCCTTCTGTTTGGAAGGATGCGGCCTGAGCCCAGGTGCCAGCGGGCCTGTGTGAGGGATTGAGCAGGGCCTCTGCCCCTGGGGCCCTGCCAGGCGAGGTCTGAGGGGCTCTGCTCGGCTCCCTGCCATGGGCCTTT
>NC_043712.1:19269928-19271864 GCF_006229205.1 Suricata suricatta | reverse complement strand
TGAGTTCAGCCAAGCAGGGACCAGAACCTTCCCATGGAATCTCTTGGCATTGCAGCCTTGGGATGGAGAGAGTCCCATCCATCCTGTATTGGAGTCCTGGGGAGCAGAAGGGCTAGAGGCTGGTGCCTCTGTCACAAGCAGAAGGTGGCTTATCCAGACAGACAGAGGCCATGTGCCCGGGCTCAGCTGTGGCATGGAACTGAGTGAATATTTGAATCTGGCCTATGCCTTGAGCAAGCCACTCCACCTCCCTGTGCTGGGCATAGTCCGGAAGCTGGGGTGGATGGGCCCTCCCTAGATCTGCCCAAAGAGCGCACGCAGGAGGCCTGGGCTAGTGCGTTGTGGGAGCAGTGGCCTGAGGGAGCACGGCCTCGGGATTGGGATAGACGTGGGGATCGTCCAGACCCTGGCCCTGCACGCGTCATTTGTTGCTGTGGAAAACATCGCCCCATAACTGAACGACTTAAACGAACATGGATTTATCTCAGTGTGTGCGGTGGGAACTTGGGTGCGGCTTCACCGGCCCTCTGGCTCTGGGTCTCGTGAGGCGCGTGAGCTGTTGGCAGGACTGTGGTCTCCTCTCGAGGCCCAACCAGGGAAAGGGCTGTTTCCACACTCGCGCCCGCGGCTGTTATTAGCAGGATCCTTCCCAAGCCGTTGGACTGGGGCCGTCACTTCCCCGCAGGCTGTTCACCAGGGGCTGCCGTGTGGCCCTCTCTCTGCGGCAGTTTACAGCATGGCAGCAAGAGCCAGGCCACATGAGCAAGACAGAAGTCATGGGCTTTTGCAGCTGAATCTCAGGAGTGACATCCTGTCACTTCATGGCATTCTCTTTATTAGAAACAAGTTACTATGTCTGGCCCAGACTCAAGGGGAAGGGATGTACAGGGTGTGAACACCTGGAGGCCAGGGCCTTTGGGAAGCTGCCTCACAGGCCCTCCTAGCCGTGGGGCTTGGGACAGGGGCCTTCTGAACCTCAGTCCACCTGTATGTTAAATGGCTTCCTTCTTGGGGCGCCTGGTTGGCTCCACCGGATGAGCCTCCCAACTTCAGCTCAGGTCATGATCTCACAGTCCGTGAATTCAAGCCCTGCATCGGGCTCTGTGCTGACAGCTCAGAGCCTGGAGCCTACTTCAGATTCTGTGTGTCCCTCTCTCCCTGCCCCTCCCCTGCTCATGCTGTCTTTCTCTCTCTTAAAAATAAACATCTAAAAAAATTGTTTTAAATGGCTTGATTCTTCCTCCTCTGTCATGAGGACCAGTGGAAGAAAGGCTGAGGAGGTGCCTGGTCTGGCACCTTGAGCATGCAGAGCCTCCAGAAGGGAGGTGGGGGCAGGCCCTGCGGGGCTCAGCTCACAGAGAGAGGGCTTGGGGGTTGGTTCCAAGGTCGCTTCAGCACTCTTGGTCTCCTTCTGGAGAGGACCCCTAACGTCCCTGTGGCCCACCGGCTGGGGCCAGTCTGGGCCAGGCCCATGTTTGAGTCCTGAGGCCGATGACCTGGCACAAAAAAACCCCACCCCGAGTGACTGAAGTCCTGGTGACTACAGGTATCTCTCTGTTCCCCACAGACAATTTCAGGTACACGTGTGACATCTGCGGGAAGAAGTACAAGTACTATAGCTGCTTCCAGGAGCACCGGGACCTGCACGCGGTGGATGGTGAGTGAGGCCCCTCACCGCCAGGAGTAGAGTCAGATGAAGCGGGGCACCCGCTCCACACCGGGCCCCTGTCTGACTCCCACCCCGCCCACCAGCCGTCCCCTCCCTCCTCCCACCCAGAACCCCACCCACCAGCCGTCCCCTCCCTCCTCCCACCCAGAACCCCACCCACCGGCCATCCCCTCCCTCCTCCCACCCAGGACCCCACCTACTGCCGTCCCCTCCCTCCTCCCCCCAGAGCCCCACCCACGATCGATCGTTCCCTCCTTCCTCCCTCCC
>NC_043712.1:19207484-19269828 GCF_006229205.1 Suricata suricatta | reverse complement strand
CACCCCGCCCACCAGCCGTCCCCTCCCTCCTCCCACCCAGAACCCCACCCACCAGCCGTCCCCTCCCTCCTCCCACCCAGAACCCCACCCACCGGCCATCCCCTCCCTCCTCCCACCCAGGACCCCACCTACTGCCGTCCCCTCCCTCCTCCCCCCAGAGCCCCACCCACGATCGATCGTTCCCTCCTTCCTCCCTCCCTAACCCCACCCAC
The DNA here is from genome assembly GCF_006229205.1 of Suricata suricatta. NCBI lineage: Eukaryota > Metazoa > Chordata > Mammalia > Carnivora > Herpestidae > Suricata > Suricata suricatta. The sequence continues at coordinate 19,269,616 of NC_043712.1, read as the reverse complement.
CGGCCATCCCCTCTTTCCTCCTCCCCCCTTGTTCCCTCCCTCCTCTCACCCAGGGGAAGGTTAGAGGGCAGTTAGACCACAGGGCAGTGACCGACCCCTGAGGATTCTGGGAAAGAGAAGGTCCTCTTCCTAATCCATACATGCTTCTGATTTGGGTAACCCAAGTGAAATTGCCAGCTTTGTAGGTCAAAATCCGTCGAATTTTAGCAATTTCGTATCGATGCATTTTACAGTTTCATACTGACTATTCACATGCTCTGATGAAATTAAACCAGTTTTTTAAAATGAATGATGGTATTTTAGTGTCTTTGGTTATAGAGTTAGAAATTGGAACAATAAATTTAGGTAATTTATTTTTAGAATCTCAATCTTAGAAATAGGTGCTGGGGCCTGGAAAGGCTGGAGGAAGGCTCCCTTTCTAGCCCCATGCCCCCAGTCCACGACGGGCTGTGACAACCAGACCTTGCCACTCACTCCCGTGGCTTGTCCTCCTTCTTATCGCCTCTTTTTCTCCTACTGGTCCTTTCCTTTTTTTTCTCCTGCCCTGGCCCCTCCAGTAGCTGCTGGCGATCCAGAAAGAGGCTGGGCAGAAAGCGCCACCTCCGGGTTGGGCCCACGTCTGTGAGGCACAGGCTGTATCCTGGGTGGGATGTGCCCTCTCGTGGCACTCAGTTTTCTGGCCAGGGTGGGCTCTCCTGGGCACCGGAGGCCAGCTCGCTGGGACAGAGGCTGGGAGCACTGGGCAGTAGAGGCGGTGGGCAGGGACTAACAGGGCTCCTGTTTGCTTTTTTCCTGCTGCGGCTGCTGCCTCCTGCCTGGGTGCAGTGTTTAGTGTGGAAGGGGCCCCCGAGAATCGGGCAGGTAAGTCGGTGGTGGCCGTCTTCCTCCCTGTCCCTGGCTGGACTCCCACGACCGGGTTACCAGTGCACTAAGGGCTGTGTGTTCTCCCACAGACCCCTTCGACCAAGGTGTCGTGGCCACTGAGGAGGTGAAGGAGGAACCCCCAGAACCATTCCAGAAAATCGGGCCAAGTATGCGGGCCTCTCTCGGGGGCTGGGCTGGGCTGGGCTGGGTGGGGAGACTGGCGGGGGGAAGGTCTTGCCATTGGAAGGGGATGACATCACTTATCCTGAAACTGTAGTGCTGGCCAGTGACCACGGACCTCCCCTTAGACTTCACTTGCCCCACCTGTCAAATGGGCCAGTCTTTGGACTTTAGTCTTTGAGGAGCAGCAGAACAGCACAGGGCATGGTCAGGGCAGTGAGAATAGCACACACTTGGTGCCCTGGTAGTCTGTTATCTGTCCTGGGCCTCGGCTCCTTACATGTCAGTGAGGATGCCATTTCCCCGAAGGTTTGTTGGGGGATTAAATGAGATCGTGAATGTAAATCACTATTAGCACAGTGCCTGGTACATAGTAGGTGCTCGGAAAAGAACTCTTGTCATCCCACAGGTTCATCAGCAAATGAAGCTGTCCAGGTAGCCACATGTAGACACCCTGTCCTTGTCCCAAATATACCCCGAGGGCAGGAGTCACACCCACCACCTGCCCATTCTCAGCATACATTGAGTGTGGTGAGGACACAGCAGTGGGCGGGGCCACAAGTGCTTGGGTACAAGGAAGTCAGCCTGAACCACAGGGGACTGGCGAAGTGCCTGGTCAGCCTTGAGAATCCTGAGGCTTCTGCTTGGGATTGAGAGTGGGGAATGAGCTCTTGCATCGTAGGCAGAAGTGGGAGCGCAGTGTCTGTTCTGGGAATTGAAAGGCAAATCTGTTCTGAGTTGAGGTCTTAGAGAGCTTTGAATGCCAGACAAGGGCATCTAGACTTCATTCTGAGGGAAATGAGCCAGAGACTTTACCAAGTGGAGAAGGGCCTTGATCAGATTTGCACTTTAGGAAGACCATTTTGACTGTTTCTAGAAGAATGGATTGAGTAGAGTCTCAAGAGTGAGAGGGGTCTGGTCTAGCCTGTCAGGACCTGGGCTACCCCTTCCTTGCTCACCACCCGGCCAGAAAAGGCCTTTGTTGACCCTGTCTCACTACAATAAGGATTTAAGGTGGTTTGCAAATTAGACACACAGACACTGAATGAAAGGATGAGCAAATCCAAGACAAGGAAAATCAAGCAGCAAAAGCAGGAAGTGAGAGATGTTCTTCAAAGGAGGGACCTTGGCCCCAATCCTTGGAAGGCATTGGACCGTCCCCATCCTGTTTCTCCCTTCTTCCTCCTTCGTGGTAGAGGGTGACTCTGCTTTCTTGTGACTCAGAGCACCCTGGAAACGGGAGGTAGGGCAGTATCTGCAAAGTGGCTAGCTGCACACTTGTCATGTGTTTACCATGCATGTGACGGATTTTCTTTTTTCTCTCAGAAAACGGTGAAATCCTCAACACAAACTGCTGTAAGTTAAACCATGGGGAAACCTACATGGGAATCAGACATGTTCTATGATGGACATATGTAGACAGACGCAGGACGGGGCCAGCCGGGTCTGGGACCTGCCATGGTCTTACTGTCTGCCAGCCGCCCCGGGTAGCACTGCCCTCTGTCTGCAAGCATCATGATTATGAAAATGGACTCAGGCCCACATTTGAATGCTGGCATCACCAGTTTACTAGCTACGCATTCCCCTTCTGAGTGTCCTTTGACCCATCTGTAAGTTGGGGACAAGAGCGTTGATCAGCTCCGTAGGGCTGCTGGAGGAAGCGCTGGGCCCAGCGCCTGGTTTGTGTCCAGGGCGTAAAAAATGAGGGATGTTGTCGAGAGATGGCCAGTCGTGAGAGCTTTAGGGCACCCCGTCCATGAACCCCAGCTCTACACTTCATACCTGCATGAGGTCCTACACGCTTTATAATCTCCTTAATCTATGCTTTCCTTAACTCGAGAATGGGGTGGTGACCGTAAAACTCCCCTCTCAGGGTTGACATGGCGATGCGATGAGGTTATATTTGCACAGGAATTAGCGTAGTCCTCCATGCACACACCGAGGGCGTCAAATAAGTCGTACCTCTTACCCAGGAAGGTACAGCCCTAGATGAGACTCGTTCTGTAGGTCAGTAACTGAGTCTGACAGACAGCCAGTGCTAGGACCTGGGAGGAATTGTCACGTACCATAAGCAGGTGGAAATTGCATGGAGCAAAGGGAACTGGGCTTGGCCTCCTGCATGCTCCCAGCTTGACATTGTAGAGCGGAGATGGCTAAAATAGCGTGACCATCTCTGTCACCCCTCAGAAGCTGCCTTATGAGGTAAGAATGCTGCTGCTTGGGTTTTGAGCAAGCCCAGCCCGCAGAACTCTCAAAATGAGAAGCATAGAGTGAGAGGGGCCCTGAGAGGTGCAGCGCACCACGAAGAGAGCTTTGTGGGTCTGGGAAGAGGAAGAATCCGAAGGCGGTGCATGCTGGGAAGTATACCTTCCATGTCCCACGTGATCTGAGCAAATTGGAGAATTAGGTACTAAGGGAGGAGGAAGCTGGAGCCATGACAGAGCAGAAGAATCCTTCTAGAAGGAGAGAGGGCCTTGCCTGTCAGCCTGCTTTCCAGCTGCAGATCTGAGAATTACCACCATTGGCAGTGGTCACAGTGACCCTGACTACCTTGATAATGGGAGGGTCAAGGACAGGTCACTCATGTTTCTCGAAAACATTGTCTGAATTCATCTATAGTTTACTTGATTTTTTAAAAGTGTGGATAAGGAAGAGTCACTTGAAAAATTTTGTAAATTAAAAAACCCCAAACCATGTATCTATGAAAATTCCACAGAATTTAGGAGACTCTGAGGAAAAGCATGCTTCTGAAAATGACCTACTACAAAATCTAGAAGAAAATTCTGTTGGACAGCCCCACTCAAGTATAAGAAAATATGACTTACCTTAGTCTCCTTGGGCTATCTTAACAAAATACCAGACTGGATGGCTTCAGCAAATTTATTTTCTCATAGCTCTGGAAGCTGGAAGTGCAAGATCAGAGTGTCAGCCTGGTCATGTTCTGGGGAGAGCCCTCTTCCTGGGCTTGCAGTCGGCCACCTGCTATCTCTGCCCTCACACGATGGGACGCCAAGTGGAAGCACGCGCTCCTGGTGTCTGTTGTAATAAGGGCACTAATCCAGCCATGCGGACCCCACCTCTATGACCTCGCCTCACCCCAGTTACCTCCTTCCACAGCGATGGGATTTGGAGAGGTGGGGGGACACGGTTCAGTCCATTGCATAACCCCTGTGAAAGAGGATCCTGAAGTTGTGTGGTGACAGAGCTGCGGGATAAAACGAGGAGGCAGAGAGAAAAGAGCGACGTGAAGGACTGCAGAGAAACAGGAGAGAAGCGCAGAATTAGAACCGACATTATACATGGTAAAGAACAGACTTGATCTGCAGAAACGGGATTCGTGATGGGGAGGAGAAACCTGACTGGATCAAGATAACCGGGAGAAAGGAAAGCCGGCTAAATGCGGAGTGTGGAGAGCCAGTTCCAGACCATTAGTGGTGTCCTACCAGTGGGACAGAAGCAATACTCCGAAGATACGATAGAAGACGATGTTGCTAAAGGAGGACGTGTGTGTGCAGATTGGAGGGCTCGTATTTCAGGGGGTAGAATCTACCTCCATGTAAAGGGCTCCATAACTAAATAGATTGTAGGAACTTTTTAAAACTGTAAATACAAAGGAAAAAAGATACAGGCATCTAGGCGTAAGAAAAGCCACGTATTAAAAGATGAATCCAGGGCACCTGGGTGGCTCCGTTGGTTGAGCAGTCCAACATTGGCTCAGGTCATGATCTCGTGGCTTGTGGGTTCGAGCCCCACGGCGGGTTCTGTGCTGACAGCTCAGAGCCTGGAGCCTGCTTCGGATTCTGTGTCTCCCTCTCTGCCCCTCCCCTGCTCATGTTCTGTTTCTCTCTGTCTCAGTAATAAATAAACATTAAAAAAAAAAAAAAGATGAATCCAACAGGGACTTGCCTCAGACTTCTGGACGGTACTAAATGCAAAAAGACAATAGAATACGTTTTGAAGGAAAAGGTTGTAATCTAAGAATTCTGCATCTAGACAGATGATGGTTTATGAGTAAAGGGGAAAGTGAGGGCTTGAAAACACACTCTTTTTCCTATGTATCCATATTCAGAAAATGTTAAAAACACACTCCAGGAACTAAGCCTTAGAGCACATTGAAGAGTCCGTTGTGAGGAATGAAGTCTTGGCTCAGGAGGCCTGATGGTAAATAATCAAAGCAGAGAAGCCACAAGTTGAGTTTAAAATGTTGGAGTCTAACTATAAAATTGAATGCAAAAGACCAAGATCATTGTCACCATAAAATACTACAAATGAATTTTTAAAACATGAGAAGGATGGACTAGGTGAAGGGTCCAGTAGAGGTAGGTTAAGCCAGCCCTTCCCGTGGTGTGGGCCCGAGACCCACAGCAGCAACATCTCCTGTAAAGGCTTGGGACGCCTGGGTGGCTCAGTCGGTTAAGCCTCCGACTTCAGCTCAGGTCAGATCTCACACTCGTGGGTTCAAGGCCCACCTCAGGCTCTGTACTGACAGCTAGCTCAGAGCCTGGAGCCTGCTTCCAGTTCTGTGTCTCCTCTCTCTGCCCCTCCCCCTCTCATGCTCTGTCTCTCTCTATCAAAAATAAATAAAACATTAAAAAAAAATTTTAAAAAAGACTTAAAACCTTCCTTTAAAAAAAAATGTAAAGGCTTGGGGCACCTGGGTGGCTCAGTCAGTTTAAGTGTCTGACTTGGGCTCAGATCATGATCTCAGTGGTTCATGGGTTCAAGCCCCACATCAGGCTCTGTGCTAACAGCTCAGAGCCTGGAGCCTGCTTCAGAATCTGTGTCTCCTTTGCTCTCCGCCCCTCCCCCGCTTGTGCTTGCTCTCTCTCACCCTCTCTCTCAAAAATAAATAAACATTAACAAAAAATTTTTAATGTAAATTCTTAGGCTCCACCCCCAAGCCAGAATTCAGAATCTCTGGGTGGAGCCCAGCAATCTGTGTTGCAACCATCTTTCCAGATGAATCTTACACATGCAAAAGTTTGAGAAGCACGGAGCTAACCTACCTTTCTCAATGGTAATAGACTTGAAAATACCATTTTCTACTTAACTGCAACAGACAGATGTATCTTACATGCTGTGTAAAACAAAGGAGAATATTGGAAAAGAATAGACTATCGGAGAACAATAGAGAAAAGATTTCATGCATCAAACAACTGAAAACAAAGAAAACAAACCAGAAAAGGTGGAGCCTGAAAAAAAAAGAATCAAAACATAAAACACGTAAAACCAAGTCAATTATAGCAATAAAAGCAAATGGCATAATCTCCTTTATTAGGAGACAAAGATTCTCAGATTAATTTGAAATAATGGGTTTATAAGCAACACACTTTAATTCCTCATCTTTTATCTTTCTTAGGGAACTTGCTCTTGCTTCCTTAACTAAATTGAGTTCCCTAGTAGGGTTTTCATAGCACTCTGTCTCCTCTAAGAGCCCCTTTTGTGCTTGCAGTATTAAGTTCGTGCATGTGATTATTTGGTTTTTCTGTCTCCTTTTCCAGCCTGTAAGTTCCTTGAAGGCAGGAACCACGACTGCTTTTGCTCATCCTTTGGGTGGGCATTTAGCAAAGTATCTTTTTCATGGGTTTTCCCAAGAAGATTTAGGGAGGTGTTTTTAGGTACATGCAGACAAGTAGAAAGGAAGATCCTAGAAAGTCACTTATTCAGAATTAATGGCCAACAAACTAATACAACAGTATCATTGGACGTTTGCGCAGTGACTCTTAAACTTTCCTCTGCCTCAGAGTTTTTTAAGAGGCCTGTTAAAACATAGATCCTATTCCTAGAATTTTGCTTTCAGTGTGTGTCTTGGATAAGTCTTGAGAATTTGCATTTATTTATTATTTTGAGAGAGAGAACACGAACAGGTGGGGGAGGGGCAGTGAGGGGGAGACACAGAATCTGAAGACAGGCTTCAGGCTCCGAGCTGTCAGCACAGAGCCCAACGCGAGGCTCAACCCACAAACTGTGAGATCATGACTTGAGCCGAAGATAGATGCTTAACCGACTGAGCCACTGTTTGTACAGTTTGACAGATGATGCCAGCGCTGCTGGCTCAGGGACCACCCTTTGAGAAGCACCGTGTTAGAGAGTAATGTAATGTTAGTTAACGCTGACTTTGGTTGCATGAGCCCTATATGCAGGACGCAACATTGCATCTAAATATACAAACTAAATTTGGGACTATGACAAAAAGGAAAGGTCGATCCCCATGGTCTTCGATAGAGCAGGTGGACAAACAGGATCATGTAGGGCTTGAATAATATAATCAGGACAGTTGATCGAACAACTTTGAAGCCTATAAAAAGCAAATAGTCTATCTTTTGTTTTCGTGAGTCCGTTATAAAGTTATTTATGAAAAAGTTTAAATCCATATTAAGAGAGGAAAACCATAAACAGAATTAAAAAAACTAGAGAAAAATTAGGTGTAAGCTATCGAACAAAATGTTCATGTCCTTAATCTGCAGTGTTCTTAGCAATTAAAGAAATGTAAATATGCCTGTGGAAACATTGGCTGTACACTCAAATGACAAAGTCACGAAAGAAAAACTACAGTTAATTAAACATGAAAAATAGTCAGTTTCCTTGGAACTCAAACAAATGGAAAATAAAACCAGCAGTGCCATAGAGTTCCCCCTGTAAGGCACAGCTTTCCGATTGGGTTGAAAATTGGCCCAACCTTTTGATATGTAGTTGGTGGCTATGGTTATCAAAAGCCATATAAATGCATACCCATAATTTATCCTGAGGAAATAATGAGCACAGATTATGCACAGTAATCTTTCCTTTGCAATGAAATGAAAAAATAATGAGCAAATGTGCAGACATTTCTACAAGGATGTGGATCACAGCATTCTTTTTTCTTTTTTTGTAAGGGAAAAAAAATTCGAAACGATCTGAACGTCCCCTGGTGTAGGAGACTGGGGTCAGCAGATTTCAAAGTCCAGCGGGAACCATACAGCCAATAAATGCAGTAGGGATCGATGTTTATTGATTGAGCAAGATGTCCACAAAGTATTGTCGATGGACTACGGCAGGTTACAAAGAGGATATGGATCAGGGCTGGCTAATTCAAGGCCCACCGGAGCCAGACAGCTGATGTCAGGGAGAGGAGCCCGCTCCAGAGGAGATGGGAGTGAGGGGTGGGCCCCGGGGGCGGATGGCGAGGTTGCACGCTTCACCCCAGGGGGCAGCCGCAGCTGGGGTGACAGATGATTGAAATTTCTCGTACTCTGTAAATTTTTTATTTGTATTTATCAGTATTTTATAATTTTCCCCCAGTGAACAATATTACATCAGAAATTTTTAAGAAGAAAGAAGTTAGGCAGTGCCAAAAGAGAGGTAAAGATAAAGTCTGCTGGGATCGGAGAGGAAGACGTGACCCTTTCTGCCAGGGGGTGGGGGTGTTTGGGGGCGGGCAAGGTCCTGGAGGCCATTGCAGAGGGCAGGGCTTGCAGAGGGACCAAGCGAGAGGTGGGCGCCGGCCACCACACATTTCCTGAGCACCAGGGTGTGGGGGTGGAGTGTGGAAGGAGGAACAGCGTGTGCCAGGTACTGTTCTAAGCACTTGACATTATAAATTTAATCCTCACAGCAATCCTACAAGGTGGTCCAATTATTACCCCCGTTTTACAGATAGGAAAACTGAGGCACAGAGAGGTTAAGAGATTTGCCCAAGGTCATACGGCTGGACATGGAGGAGCTGGGATCTGAACCTGGGCAGCCTGACTCCAGGGGAGCCCAGGATCGTAGTTGGTCCCAGGAGGAGGGAGGGTGTCGGAGGGGATGGAGCATGCTGCTGCTTCCTGATGGGGTGAGGCGCCCATTCCCACACTTTCCTCTCCTTGGACAGAAACTGGCAATTACACCTGTGAATTCTGCGGCAAACAGTACAAGTACTACACGCCCTACCAGGAGCATGTGGCCTTACACGCCCCCATCAGTGAGTACCTCCTCTGGTTGGGGACTTGGGGGAATTGGGGGGAGGGGAGGGCCAGCCACAGGCCGAGGCTTTGCCAGGGGAGGGTGAATGCACAGGTGGGCTTGGCCTGGAGCAGTCTCCAGGCGTCCAGGTCTGATGCGGGCCACCCTGCAGCAAAGCTGGGTTAGCTGGGAAAGCCCCACCCTCAGCCAGGACAGCCTGAGTCTCCCTCTGTGACTCAGGGTGGGCGTCACTCATCCATGTCCTCCCCTGGCCCCACTTCTAAGCACTTCCGAATCCCGTGGTTCCTGAAACCCCACTCCAGAGCCAGTGACAGGTGATACAGCTTCAGTCTGGACCAGGGCACGGCCTAACCCAGGCTGGGCGATGGCCAACTAGACAGGACGTCTCCCTTTTTGCCCTCGGTAGTGGAAGAGGTAAAAAGCTAGAAGGGGCGCCAAGTCAAGACTCAGAAGCCCTGTGTAATCAGCTGGGTTGTGCAGCTGCGTGACCTTGGGCAGGTCCCATCCTGTTTCTGGCGCTCAATCTCTCCCTTCTCCCTTGGCCTGGAAGGAGTTCTAAGGGCCCTTCCAGTGGGACATCCCAACCTTCCACTCTGCTAATACCACTGATTTCCCAGCTTCCCTCCTGGATGTCAGAGGGGGCTCCATCCGTAGATTCCCCAGGTGTGTGAGCTAGGAGGGTGTGAGAGATTTAGGCTAGATCCAACAGAGGATTGATTTGCCGAGGCTGAAACAGCCCTTCTGGTGGGCTTTGGATCTAGATAGTTGTGTGCTGATGGGTTCGGTGTAGAATTCGGGGCTGAACTTGACCACTTCATCAGGTGGTACCCAGGGCTAGGGCTTGAGGACCCTGGGTCTGGTGAGAGTATCCAGAAAGATCTACACTCACCGCAGAAGTCCTTACAAATGGATAATACTCTTTTGTGCCTGGCTGCTTTCACTTAGAACAGTGTGTTTAAGACACATACATGTTATATGTATCACTTGTTCCTTTTTTTTCTTACTGCTGAGCAGTATTCCATTGTATGAAAATATCACTGTTTAGCCATTTGCGTGCTCATTGTAGTTGTTTACCATTTTAGGCTATCATGAATGAACCTGCTATGAAAGTGTTTGTAGGAGGCTTTTGGGGGGCATATGTGTTTACTTCTCTTGGGTGAAATACCAAGGAGTAAAATTGCTAGGTCCTAGGGGAGAATATGTTTAACTTTTTAAGAACTTACAAACCATTTTCCAAATGGCTGTAGCATCTTACGCTCCCATCAGACACATATGGGAGTTCACTCGCTCCACACACTTGCCAAAATTTGTAGGCGATGTGCTATTTAGTTCTAGCTATCCTGGTGAGTGTGCAGTGGTCATTGTGGTATTAATTTGTGTTTTCTTGATGACTGATGATGTTGAGCACTCTTTCATCTGCATATTGGCTGTGTGTATATTTTCCTCTGGAGATTGTCTAAAGTCTTTTGCCTGTTTTGTTGTTGGGTTTTTATTATTGAATTGTAAGAATTCTTTGTATATTGTAGATCCAGGTCTTGTATCAGATATATGGACTATGAATATTTTCTTGCAGTCTTTAGCATGCCTTTTGATTTTCATGCAGTATCTCTTGATGAGTGGTTTTTAATTCTTATAAAGTCTAATTTATCAATTTTTTCTATGACTAGTGCTTTCAGCCTCCTAACCAGAATATCTTAGCTACCTCAAGATTGTGAGGATATTCTCCTTAATCATCTTCTAGAAGCTTTAAAATTTTAGCCTTTCATTTAGATCTGTGATCCTTTCAAGTTAACTTCTGTGAATGGTGAGAGGTACTAGTTGAGATTAATTTTATCCCATATGGATATCTGGTTGTCCTTTATCCTTTGCCTTGCATTGAACTGACAATCAGTTGAATGCATATGTTTGTATGAGTTTATTTTTGTTTTGTCGATTTATTTATGCTTATGCCAAATGGTCTTATTTACTGGAGTTTTATAGCCTTACATTCGGGTACTCTTAGGTTTTTCAACTTTGCTCTTTTTAAAGAATATTTGTCAATTCTAGAAACGTTGCTCAGACCAATTTAGAGAGCATCGATATCATCATAATATTGGCATTTCCAATCCATGAATATGGTATGTCTCTCTCCATGTATTTAGGTCTTTTTCTCTCAACAGTAGTTTGTATTTTTCAGAGTAGAGGTCTTATACATATTTCATGAAATTACCTCTAAGTACTTCATATTTTTTTACACTATTAGGATTTTTAGTTTTCCAGTTATTTGTTGATACTACATAAAGACATAATTTTTGTATGTTGAATTTGTATTGTGCAATTTTACTAAATTCGCTTACTAGTTCTAACAACGTTTTTATCACTTTCTTAGGATTTTCTGTGTACATACTGATGTCATCTATTAATAAAGATAGCTTTGCTTTCTTCAAGTCTGTATTCTTTTTATTTTTGTTGTTTTTTGTTTTTTGTTGTTGTTGTTTGTCTCACTATGTTGGTTAGGATCCTCCAGTACAATGTTGAATGCAAAAACCTCAGTGAGTATTTCTGCCTTTTTCATAATCATAAGGTTCAGTTTTTCACCCTTAAGGATGATCATTTTCATCATTAAATATTATATTAGCTGAAGTAGGTTTTTATAAATATCCTTTATCAATTGAGGTTACCTTTTTTTCCTAGTTTACTGAAATTTTCTGCCATAAATTGTTGTTTTTTGTTTTTTCCTGTACCTGTTGAGATGATTCTATGATTCTCATCTTTTATACTGATAATATGGTATATTACATGGATTGATTTGTTGTCATTGTTCTTAAATAAGTCACCATGCTTATACTTTATTAAAACACATTAAGAGTATCAGAAAGTCCAACTCTGAAACGAACTGAAAAAATGAAAAATGTTGGGATATTTCCTTTTTGTTTGGAGAGTGATTTTCTTCTTTGAAACTTCTTTTTCTTGGAAAGGCGTCTGAATTACTTTGAGACCTGGGGTAGTTTGTAGAGGTGTTTGCTCTCAAGAACATATTTTCTGATCACTTCTGTCTAAAACTCCCTAGAATATTTTTAATATCAGTCCCAGAACTGACTTCTCAAGGATAGGGAGCTACAATCGCAGGATTAGCGGAGCCTCATATTTAGTCATAGGTTTGATGATAACGACCATAATGAAGAAAGTAAATATTTCTGGTAAAGTTTTTTTAAACAATATTGAGGCAGTTTATTATACAGTAAAGTGCCTGTATTTAAAGTGTACAGTTTGGTAAGTTTTGACCTGTGTAAGCACTCACGAAACCGGCACTGCAGTTAAGATAACAAGCGCATCCATCGACCCGAAAGTTGTTTCGTGCTTTTTTTATAAAAACTTACTCACCACCTCCCCATCCCCAGGCAAACACTGATTTGCTTTCTGTTGCTATAGGTTAATTTGCATTTTCGAGCATATTCCCATATATGTCAGCTTACAGTATGTCCCCTTTTTGTGTGTGGGGGGAAGGTCTGGCTTCTCTCACTCACCATGGATTGTTTTAAGATTCATCCATGGTTACATGTATCAGTAGTTCATTCTGATACATGGTATATTACATGGATTGATGTAATTGATGAGTAGTTTTCCATTGCATAAATGCAGATACCACAGTTTCCTTTATTTACTTATGGACAGACGTTTGGGTTGTTTCTGGTTTAGAGCGGTTCTGGTTTAGAACAAAAAAAGCTTCTCTGAACATGTGTGTACATGTCCTTGTATGGACAAATGCTTTCATTAATCTTGAGTAAATATCTAGCTGTGGAATAGCTGGGTCATATGATATGTGTGTGTTTAACTTTGAAGAAAGAGCCCAACTGTTTTTCAAAGTGGTTATGCCATTTGCATTGAACCAGTGGGGTGCATTTCTTTTTTTTGTACTGTCCTGGTCTCAGTTGGGTATCAGGGTAAAAGTGGCCTCTTAGAATGAGTTGGGAAGAGTATTCCCTGAGTGTAGTATCAGTTAGGTTAAGTTGGTTAATAGTGTTCAAATCTCTATACACCTTTTCAGGCTTTTAAAAAAATATGCTTGTCTGTCAGGCACTGAGAAACAGTAAAATCTGCAACGATAATTGTGGCTATGCTATTTCTCCCTTTAGTTCTGTCAGTTTTTGATCCACGTATTTTGAAACTTTGTTTTTAGGTGCACACACTTAGGATCATTATGTTTTGATGACCCTTTTAAAATTGTTCAGGACCTTTATTTATTTCTTAATCTCTTTATTTAACATGTAAGACCTGTGGTCCTGAAGTCTGCTTTATCTGATATTAATATAACTGCTACAGCTTGCTTAGAATTAGTGTTTGCACGGTATATTTATTTGGATCTTTTTGTTTTAATGTCTCTGTGTCTTTCTATTTGAAGTATGTGCATAGACTTGGTTCTCACTCTTTTCTCTAGTGTTACAATCCCTGCCATTTAGTTAAAGTGTTTAATCCATTTACATGGAATGTTATCTATTGACAGGGTTGGATTTTTGTATTTTGTGTGTCATGTTTTTTGTGTTTTGTATATTTTGCCATGTATTGTTTTCTATTTGTCCCATCTTTTCTTATGGTCCATTTTTTCTTCTTTTCTTGCCTTCTTTAATATTAATCAAGAACTTAAAAATGTTTTTCCTTTGTTAGCTTTCTAGCTGTACTCCTTTTTCTTTAGTAGTTACTCTGTGGTTTGTACTACACATCTTCAATGTATTACAGTCTATCGTGAATTTAATTCATAACAACACATAATATAAAACCTTATAACAGTGAACTTGCATTGACTTCTCTCCTGTCCTTTATGTTCTTATTATATGTCTATGCCTACATAAGTTTTAAACCCAGTAACTTTTTTTGGCTTAAACAGTCTATTATTTGTTAATTAAGAAATAGAAAGTACCTGTTATATTTTCCAATGTATTTACCATTTCCTGTAATTTTCTTTCTTGTATAAATCTGAATTCCGCCTATAATCATTTTCCCTTATTCCCTGAAGAACTTAACTTCCTTTAACATTTCTTCTATTGTAGGTCTGTTGGGGAAAGATTTTCTTACTTGAAGATGTTTTTAAATTACCTGTTTCTTTCAATGGATGCCTTCTCTGGATATGAAATCCTAGGTTGAGAAGTTTTTCTTTCAGCACTTTAAAAGTGTCATTCTTTTATCTTCTGGTTTATGTTTCTGAGAAGTCAGATATTATAGTCACAGTATAGTCCCAATATAGATATTGTGATTCTATATTTAATGTGTCTTTTTGTCTGGGTGCTTTTAAATATATCCATGTTAACTGGGGTGGGTTTTTTTTTTAATCAATTTGATTATGGCATATAGTTTTCTTTGTGTTTATTCTGTTTGGGGTTCACTGAGTTTTTTGAATCAGTGGGTTTATACTTTTCATCAAATTTGGAAAATTTTAGCCAGTATTTTCTGCAAATATATTTTCTCAAGTTTTTATTTTAGAGAGGGATCGAGCATGAGTTGGGAGAGGGGCAGAAGGAGAGAGAAAGAGAATGCTAAGTGGGCCCCACACTGAGCATGGAGCTTGACACAGGGCTCGATCGATCCTATGGTCCTGGGACCATGACCTGAGCCTAAATCGAGTTGGAGACTCAACTGCTGAGCCACCTCAGGTGCCCCTCTGAAGATATTCTTATGACCCCATCTCTCTCTCCCCTGCTGTTGAGCCTTTATTTACATATATGTTAAACTGTTTGGTGATGCAGGTCCATGCAGTTTATCATCCTGTTTTCACTTCAAGCTTCAGTTTGGGTAGTTTCTAGTACCCTGTCTTCAAGTTCACTGATCTTTTCTTCTCTAGTGTGCATTCTGTTTTATCAGAAAAATCATCAAGTGAATTTTTAATTTTAGCTGTCCTATTTTTCCTCTCAGCAATTTCTATTTGGTTCCTTTCTGTATCATTTCTTTTCTCATTATGTTCATATTATCCTTTAAATCTTTGAGCATATTTGTGAAAGCTGTTTTAAGATCCTTGTTCACAAATTCCATCATCCCTGCCATTTCTGTATGTTCCTGTCGACTGGTATTTTTCTCCTGAGTGTTTGGTCACCTTTCCCTGCTTCACCTCACAAGTAATTTTTTATTCTGTGCTGCGCATTGTGATATTTGTTGAGCATCTGGATTTTGTTATCTTCCTTGGAGAAGTGTTGAGTTTTGTTCTGGCCAGCAGTTACTTTACTTATAGATCGGCTTCATCCTTCAGAGGCTTGAGTGAGAACGGTGAGGGTGGGTCTAGAGTGTTCTGATTCTAGGGTTAGAGTCGCCCTTCTAAGGCCTGACCTGTCTGGGTCTCGGCTAAATGCTTGTGTTCAACAAGGTCTGTGACCTCTGGCAGGCTGGAGCTCAGACCTCTCCTACTCGTGTGAGACTCATGAATCGGTGCTTGGGCCCACCCTCGAGCCGCTGTTACCTCCTGGGCCTCAGAGGCTCCTCCTGAGCACACTGGTTCGGCACCCAGCCAGACACTTTTCTGGAGGTCTTTTTTTTTTTTTTTTTTTAACTCCTTCCTCTTTGTTATTCTGTCCTGCCAGTCCCACCCACGTCAGAAGCCCTGAACCCTGATCACGGTCCCCTCTGTTCGCCCAGACTGCAGTGGCTGCTTTGGGCTCCACCCCTGTGCCGTGGTTCGGAGGATCTCCAGGCAGACACTGGAGTGATCTCACATCAGATCTTCTGTCCTGAATCCCGGCCCTGCGCCGCCTGCTGTTCAAAGTCTGAAAGCTGTTGGGTCATGTGTTCTGTCCAGCTGTGTAGTTGAATCTGGAGGAGTCCGTCACGGAGGTGTTCCCAACCGGGACCCCTTTTGCACCCCATCGCCCATTCATTCCTACCTCCAGCCTTGGAGCATGCTGTTCCCATCGGCCTCAACTGCATCTTCACCTTCCTCTGCCTGGTGAGGGTTTCAGGGGGACTGCCTGGTCTCTCTACGCCCTCAGCTATGCGGTTACTTTTCTCGAATCCTTATATTCTCTGAATTTTTTTGTTGCCATTGATTTTGTAGCTTTACAGAAAGGAGAGACCACCGTGCTCTCATTTTAAAATACCTCTTATATGTAAACATTGTATGTGTGTTCTTCATAAGGGCCATCAGCCAGTCTGTCAGAGTTCTTTCTTCTCTGCCCAGTGAGAGCTCAGGTAGGAATTCAGCTTGATAACATTCCATATGAGAAGGTCCACAGGTGGGGCAAACTGCTGAGGGAAATGAGTTTGGAGCCTGGGAAGTTCATCCTGCTCGGTCTGTACCTGCTGTGTGGCCCTGGAGTGGTGCCTGTACCTCTCTGAGCTCTGTGTGCCCATCTGCCTCAGATACACCCCTGTGGCCATCGGGAGGGTAATACATGAGCTAGTTTCTCATGCCCCCTCCTGGGCATCTCGTCTTTGATGTGCTCTGCTTACATGTGGTCCTGAGTTTTGCTTTTCTGCACATCGAGGCATTGGCCCTCTGACTCCATAACACCTCCTGAGCACTTACTGTGTGTCAGGAAACGTGCCTGGTCCTGAGTACATGGTTGGGCCTGACTGGCAGACTCTGCCCTCACAGAGCAGTCAGTCTAATGGAGGAAGAGATCCCAGTCAAAGATTATATACTATGTGTCATTATTGATGGTGATCAGTTTTTTTTTAATATTTTTAGTTTATTTTTTAGTGAAGTATGCAGGATCAGCACTGGTTACCCAGGCAAAACTTGGAGGGAAGATCATTCCAGGCAGAGGAAATAGCATGTGCAAAGGCCATGGGGCTTGCAGGACACAGAAGGTGTCCTAGAATGAGAAACCGAGAGATGAGCAGGTCCCTAGCCAGGGTGCCTGAAGATTTATTCTATCATGTGCTTCGTGGGTGTCCCTGAGCTCTCCACCACAGGGAAAGAGGGGTCTCTCCCACAAATGGCCAGGCTTATGACATCAGGAATTGTAGACCGTGGAAAGGTCTGATGGGAGGGTCTCCTAGAAATAGTCTTTCATGGTAGAGTATGGAGCCTAAGAAAGAAAGCAGCGTGTTTAGTGTATTGCCCAGAATTTCTCTGTTCCTTGTGCCCGCGTTCCTAGCACATATGGGTTGAGGCCAAAGGGGACCACATGGCCTTGTGCAGAGGCCTCCTCGAGTGGCTGGCCAGCGTGACCTCCTGTCCCATCTTGTGCCACCATAAACTCATGCAACATTCTGGGCTGCAGTTTCCTTATCCATAGAAAACATTAGTAACAGCTGTTCACATTTGATGAGCCATTTACCATTCAAGGTACTTCTGTGATTTTGTGTGGTCTTGGATCCTCACAAAATCTATCTGAGGCTGGCCGCACAGAGGTGCGTGACCCACTTTTATTGGTGGACCTAAGAGGAACAAGGTGGGGGAACCAAGGTCAAGAGAGGCCAAGTACAGAGTCCCAAGACCTCAGAGGTCAAAGGTGAGGGACCTGGGATACAGAGGGGGGTTCACTTTGCTCCATACTTTATCCCCAGACTGCTTCAGGGACGTAGTAGGGAACTCAGAGATAGGACTCTGGACACATGCCGTGGAGTCTGATGTGTAGGCTGTTTGGGTATCGTGAGATGAGCCACCCTTTTGATTGGACTCCGGGACCTCCAAGGTCCTTGGCTCCAAAAGGGAGAGAGAGAAGGAGGAAACGTATGGAAGTGTGTTTCCCCACCCAGAGCTCTCTAGTCAGGGATTAAGGAAGCCAGACTCTGGAGAATGGGAGTGCAGAGTGGGCAGACCCGTGTCCTCTGCGGGCTGCGGCCTTGGGGCTCCTCCTGGGATGGGCGGGGGATGGGCGGATGAGGGCCCGCTTTAAGGGGGTGTTACTGGAGTGTCCCCCAGCTCCTGGCATGGGGTCACCACTGTGAACGAAGGAGGAGGTGACCCTCCAAGGGGGCAGCCTCAGTCCTCCGAGCTGGTCTCAGTGTCTCAGGGTGAGCAGAGCACTGGAGACTGAGTTCCGGTGTGACCTTGGTCCCGCTTCCTGTGTCTCTGGGCCTGGGCTTCCGCATCTGTGCCAGGAGTGGCCGAAGGTGGAGGTTCAGGAAGTGCCTCTTAATGTTTTGGCTCTGTGAGCAGTGGGTGGAGCAGCTGAAGCCCAGGATGGACAGTGTCCTGGGCGCAGGGGTAATGAAATGCCCCCCAGAAGCAGAGGGGTGGCACCAGCGACCTTCTCAGGCAGCTCTGTGCTCCGGCTGGGTCACGTTGGCACCTTCAGGATGTTTCCAGTCCCAGTGAGATGTATGAGCCCCCTGGTCGGCCCCGAAGCTGTCCCTTCCCGTGCTGCCTGGTGCCCTTCTCACCTTTGGAGGAAGAGTTGCGGTTGAGTGAGAAGCCCACCACCCCCACTCCTGTTTTAAACGTGGGGCTGTGGCCGGTCAGGGCTTGGTTGCCCCTCGTAGTTCATGGCCCCGGGCAGTGCGAGGGAGGCAGACCAGGACGGCCAGAGACCACCCAGGGGTCCGCCCCCAGTTCTTTGTGACTCCAGTTCCTGCCAAGACTCCAGGTGAGGGAGGCAGGGGGTCTGGGAAATGGTGACCCAGATGTCCCCAAACTGCCCCGGGGAAATGCTGCGCATCCCTGAATCAAAGCAGCCTCGCGCATACACTTAAGCAGCGTCCCTGAGGTAACAATACTGCCAGTGCCCAGGGAGCCCACAGAGCCCCTTCTCCTAGAACCCTGAGGCGACATTGAGCCCCTCTGCTTCCCCCCCACCCCCAACCCGTCAACTCCAGCATGTCCCCGCCTGTCCACTTTCTGCCATTCCTTCTGAGCCACCCCGCCTTGGCTTAGGAGCCAATATTCTAGAAAATGCTCTTGTGCCCGGGTGGACTAATTCAGGTCCCCCGAGTGGAGGTCATAGGCTGAGTTCATAGACACTGAGAGCCTGGGTGAGGCAAGGGTTATGGGTGACCCTCCCGTTGAGCTGGTCAGTGGCTTCTGGGAAACTGAGTGTTAGCTGGTGATCAGGCTTCTCTCAAGGAGAAGCTGGGGAAGGTTCTAGAATCCTGGACTTTATTAGGCTTTTATGTAGGAGTGACAGCCTCTCCTCTCTGTGGATGATGAAGAGGTTTTGATCCTTGAGCGTGGGGTTCTGTGGCCTAAGAGGCCACTCGGCCAGCTCTGGGGGCCCACGGGGACTGAGAGCATGACCCTCTCAGGTACCGCCCCTGGGTGGGAGCCACCGGACGATCCAGACACGGGCTCCGAGTGCTCACATCCGGAGGTCTCCCCGTCTCCACGCTTCGTGGCAGCGAAGACCCAGACGAACCAGTCGGGGAAAAAAGCTCCGGCCTCCGTGGTCCGATGCGCCGCCCTCTTACACCGCACCCCTCCAGCCACCCAAACCCAGACGTTCCGCACTCCAAATTCGGGATCTCCGGCAAGCAAGGCGACCGCAGGTACCAATGGCCTCTGTTACCTTCACACCTCCTCCACCGCCCGCCCTGTTCTCCACCTGCCACAGCTGTGCCCAGGGTCACTGTCCCCTTGCAAGAGCGAGTGGAGGGCCTGTGGCTCCATGGGACAGACCTGGGGCTCAGCGCTGCCTCTGGCTGGCTCTCACCCCGGCAAGCCACCTAACGTCTCCGAGTCCAGGTTTTCTCACCCTAAATCAGAGGGTTTGTGTCTGATGTGTTGTAAACTTTTTTTTTTTTTTAAGCAGGAGAATATTTTTTTCCAAAGTCCTTGCCTGAGGAGTTAAATTTGTTTTCTTAATTAACTGCCACCATTTGAGCATTAGGAGATTTTACAAGACATTTGGTGCTAGCTGACATTGAAAAGTCAGTGGATGCCATCTCTAGTGTTTCTGAGTCCATGCAGAAAGGGGCTCTGGCTCCAGAAGGCCTGGGCCCACTTTCCTGCAGGACGACAGTTGGCTCTGGGCGGAGCCGCAGCAGCCCACCCCGTGCGTGAAGCACATGCTGTCCAGTATCCCACAGTCCTTACCACTCCCTCCTGTCTCCCCAGCACAGTGGCCATGTGGCAGGTGTCATTTCTCATTGTGATCACACTGTTGTCTGTCTTGCATCTGGCCCGGTTCATCCATCTGCATCGCCTGCCTGGACCCTCTTGGCATGAATTTGCATCCCCCAACTTTCTGAAAAACCCAGTCTAAAGACTCCTTTCTAGGAAGAGCTGCTCCTTTTGAAGCGGAGTGGTTGACCAGAAGCTCTGTTCTCTTAGCCTCCCCCTCCCCATACTACCTGTGAAGCCCCTCCGTGGGCCACGGCCTGGCAGGAAGCCAGGGATGGCAGCGGCAATGTTTTCTTGAGTCCATGCAGAAAGGGGCTCTGGCTCCAGAAAGTGGACAGGCAATGAAAGGTACATGGCAGCCACCGCTCCTGGGAAACCTGAGTTAGACACACTGGAGGCTGGGTAGTAGCTCTCAGGATTCCTGATTCATATCTGGGCGGAATGAGCCGTGGGCTGCCTGCCAGGACGTGTGGGCTGTAGGGTAGAGTGCTGACGTGTTCTTTCTGGGACTACGGCCCTTTCCTTGCCCTCAAGAGGACCAAAGCCATCAGTTAAATACACAAGCCACCAAACCGAGAACTTGGTTACGTGAACCAATGGATTGGACCAGCGACATAGCCAAGTGGTTGTCCTTTGGCTTTACTCTTTGGTTCAGGAAGCTAATTTGGGGCAAGGATTTGGTTCTTTAAAATGTTTGCAAATGGCTTATTGTGCTTACATCTTCCAAAAGAGGAGCAAGCAGTCAGTCAATCTTGAAGGTAATGGTTTTCCAGGTGCTGTGCTGAGAAAAGCCAGTAGCTGTTGTATTTTTGCAACAGTAGTCATAAATTGGTTGGAAACAGACTGGCCATTGTGGGCTCATTGATGATAAATATTGGCTCAACTCAATAATGGGATCCTGGCTTCCAGCTAAATCTTCCTTTTACTCTTGACCTTGTGGCTGGAAGTTTTTACATCTGCAGTTTCTGCAGAGAATTGCCTGCAAGGGCCCTGCGGTCTGTGGCAGCTCTCGGACCTCTGTGCCTCAGAGTAAGTGTCCAGCAAGCTATGGGACATGCCTCTGGCCGCCTTCCTCTGACCTGAAGGTTTATGGCAGAGGGCAGAGATGGTCAGGTTGTGAGCAGGAACCAAAGAAGTTGTCCCTGTCCTCACCATGCTAGAAGGCTGTGCTCCGTGTGTACATGGGTGCCCACGTGTGGGGCTTTACCCACCATGTCACCCTCTGGATCCCAGGCCACAGGTGCCAATGCAGAGATCGCTGGTCAAGATTTGCATTTGCAGTATCGGCTGAGCAGTAAGGGGACTAATTGTAGGAGTGTGTGACCTCCGTGGTGCTAAGTTCTACCAATGTGTTGGTGAGGCTGCATGAAACTCCTCCACAGATGGGTAACCATTGAATGCATAAGGATGAAGGCGAAGAAAGGAATCACTTCCTTAGCCCCCAGCCCTTTGTAAAGAGAATGCGCCTGCCCCAGGAATGAACTCTCCTTATTCTGCCATCTGAGAGGTTAGGAGTACACCCAGCCCTGGCACTGATTGACCACCCCTCCCTTCTTTTGACCTGTACCATGGGAATGACAGTGTGAACCTCGCAGGGCTGTCAGGAGGACTGTGGGAGAACACGGGTGTAATGTGTGTGGGCCGTGCCTGGCGCATAGCAGGTGCTCAGCAAATGAGTCCCCCTCACCCCCGACAGAGAATGAGGGTCTTTGTCGACTTACAGGTGGTATGCTGAGGGAGGCGGGGCTGTCAACCCAGGCATTTTACAGTCACCTTTTGAAGAGCGGGTCCCCCTCATGATGTTCTCAGCAGCCTCCGCAGAAAGGAGGCTGGGTCCAGTGTCCTCGGGCTCAGGAGACAGGCCCTGTGGCTTCTTTCCCCGTTACCCCATAATCCTCGGGAGCGCTGGCCCCTCATGCTCTGGGCACTTGCCCTTCTGACATAAGGTGGGCTGGGTGACCGTGGGATTTCCCAAAGTGGGTTCCAGGGATCACCATTTTTGAGGGATTCTGGGGAACCTGAGGTTTTTTTAAATGGGCTTCAGTGGCTAAATATACTCAGGAAGGCGGAGTCAAACAGAGCTAAATGGGTCCCTTTCTGGTGGCACTTTCTCAGAGCCTCTGTTGTGTCCCCTTAGAAGGGACAGGGTCAGCTGCTCATCCCAACGTGACTTGCTCTCAGAAGCCTTGGTCTCCTGGAGCACGCAGCGGCCCCGTGGTGCCGAGCAGCCGGGAAAAGCAGAGCTACCTTCAGGCTCAGATCCTCTGTCTCGGGGGTGGGGCTGGGAATAGACTGGTATGTGTCTTCCTGGTTGGACCCCATCTCTTCACTCCTGGGTTTCCAGAGAGCACCAGGGAGGTGCCCCCTGTAAGCAGAGGTGCCCCGGAAGCCACTGGAGCCAGTCCTTTCCTCTGGGTGAACTCTGAGCAGGCCTCACCTGGTCTCTGGGCTCCTGGGGTGCGGGGGGCATCTCTTGGGGCCTTGGCAAGTATCAGGCAACTTGGGTGAGCCTGAGGAGCTGGGGTCTGGTTTGGGACCCCAGAGCCCCTCAGCATGCAGGTTCCCAGCATAAAGCCCACGCACCGGGACCGTTCCGAGGTACCCTGGCCTCCAGTCCCCCATCACGCCCTTCCCCCTGGACCTCGCGGTGCTAACCAGTCACGGCCGCTTTCTCTCGCTCTCTCCTGCCCCTACCCAGCAGAAAGCGCTTTCAGTCGGAGAGTAGAAGGCAAAGCACAAAACCACTTCGAAGAGACAAATAGCAGTTCCCAGAACTCCAGTGGTGAGTGTGCCCTATGACGGCCGTCCCCACCATGACGCCTGCCTCTCCTGCCTGCAGCGGCAGTGGGCGTTCTGGCCGGGCCCTTTGTGGTACCTGCTGGCGTTCTTGGAGGGAGACTGGGGGCAGGGAATCAGAAGGGGGTCAGGGTGAGGTGGAAGTGGGAAGGGCCTTTCTTCCAGGGGCTTCCCTCTGGGCCTCAGGGGCATCTCAGGGGACTGTGGCTCTTTGTCTCTCCCGCCTCCCCTACCCCTGAGCCTGGCTCCAGTGGTCCTGGAGGAGTATGAGAGCTATTGCTATATTTTTAGGGTGAACGTGGTCTTTCCAGGAGTGGCAAAGGGGGTACAGTTAGAACTATAGCCTTAGAGCCAGATACCCTGAGTTCTGGCCCCACTTCGGACCAGAGGCCATCCAAAGGGACCCTTCCAGCCCTGACCTGCCCCAGGTTTGTCTGAGGTTCCCTGTGGTGTTTTGGCGCCCCCTGGTGGCTTCCCTAGAGCACCTTAAAGCAGAGCAGCAGGGCGCCCCCACAGACCAGCAGGAAGCCTGGCAGAGTGGTGGGCGGTCACAAGCAGCCCCTGTCCCAGAAAGGCACAGCAGGCTGGGCTGCACAGTGACAGCCAGGGCAGGATGGGAAAAGAATTTTGATACATTAATTCAGCAGGTTAAATGTTGGCCAGTGCCCGCAGCATGCTGGCCACCACCGGGGCACAGGGGACCGAGGACTGTCAGTCCGGGCCTTTATGAAACAGCCAGGAGCACAGAAGACTGTGGAGGCCCCTGCCTAGTACAGTGAGCTCCAGTTTTGACCTGGGGCCCAAGTGGGGGCCACACCACCTACCAGCTGGTGACCAGCCTCTCAAGGTCTCTGCTGTAAAGCAGGAATCACGTGCATGTCCCCAGGGACGTGGATGTTCAGCAAGTGCCCCACAGAGATTACGCACTCACATAGTAGGGTGTGGTGGTGGTGGCCGTGGTCTTAAGTGAACCAAGTGATACGTGGGGTGCCCCGAGGAGAAGCAGGTGGAGTGTGCTGTGGGGGGCCCGAGAATATTAACACTATCCCCTGGGAGATGTTCTCCAGTCTCCCAAGAGGTGACCTTAAAATAGAGTGACTTGCCCAAGGCTACCCAGGAAGAGGTAGAGCCAGGACGGGAGTCCCCGTCTCCCAGGGAGCTTTTCCTCAGCCGTCAGGCTGTACCCCTAAGCACCCCCGTCTTCCAGAGCAGCTCCTCAGAACTGTGGGTGACTGAAGTGAATCGCTGCTGCCGGCAGCCAGCATTTATTGAGCGCTTACTACGTGCCTGGCGTGCATTCAGAGCTGTATGTGTCTTATCTGTTTTCATCCTTACCACAGCCCTGGGTTGGGAGGCGGGGTCAGTGTAATTGTTATCCCCATTTTCTGGATGAGGAAACTGAGGCTCAGAAGAGGTTGATCATTGGGCCAGGTTCCCGGTGTGTAAGGGGTCGGTGCTGGGATCCCAGGCCTAGTCCTGCTGGCCCTCCCCTACTGCCCTCTGCATTTGAGGCTCACCCGACAATACCAGGAAGCAGGGGGAAGTTCCAGCAAGCAGAGCCCTTGAAGGCACAGCCCTCCCTGCGGCTGCTCGGGTGTCCAGTGCCAGGACCCAGAAGCAGCTCCCAGCTCCCTGTCCGGCAGCAGCCCCCGCACGTGGACATTTTCTCATTAGAGCTCTGTGGGCTCCCTTTCTGAGAGCCGAGGGTGTCCCAGAGGCGTGGCCCTGGCTGACCTTGCCCTGCCCAGTGCCCTGGCACCAGCCCAGGATGTGAGCCCGGCTCTCAGATATTCCTCCCCTGAGAGCCGCAGTGGCTTACTACTTATTAAGTAGAAGAGAAGTAATGACAGTTATCTGAGAGCACCGGGACGGTAAGAGACTTAGCTAAACTGTTTCTCTTTTGCAGAAACTGCAAGTCCCCTGATTTCCAATCCTTTCCCTCTCCTACAGAGTAAGTGACGGTCCCTTGGGGGGCTGGAGAGGGCAAGGCAGGGCAGGGAGTGAACTCAGCCAGCCGCACACCCCAGACCTCCCCAGAGTGCCTGACCCTCCGGCCGCCCCAGGGCAGACCTGGCAGCCGGTAGAGGCAGAAGGCGGGCCCAGCCCCAGGTGGGAGGGCGGGTACACAGGGGGGAGCCCTGAGCATGGGCAGCCTGCTTCTGCCACGCCGGCCCCGGCAGGAACCCAGGGGCAGCCTCAGGACACCTCTCTGAGCCCATCTCAGCCTCCCCGTGAGTCTCTTCCATTACTTTTCTTTCTCCTCCCCTTCATTCCTCCTCCTCTCTTTCCTGTGTCGGGCACGGACTTGAGTGCTGGGGATGCCGAGGTGGAAGGTCAAGGTCCCCTCGCACACATGGTCCAGTTCCTGCGTGTGCTGCTGTCTGTCCCTCCCGCCCACTGGCTCTGTCTCCCCAGTCGTCACCCTGTCCCGTCGCTTTCCACCTTTCTCTCTCGCTTGTTTTCTGCTCCCTCTACTGCCCTCTGGGTTCTTCACCTTGTTTTCGTTTCATTCATACGTTCTTTAATTCATTCGCTCACAGCAGCATCTGTGCCTCCACAGGCAGAGTGTGGGCTGCGGGGCACGTGAGATGCGGTCTCTGCCCCAGGAGACCACTTGGTCCGTCAGTGTCGCTCCCTTCCCATCCCCAGTGCCCAGAACAGTGCCTGGCACACAGTAAGCACTCAATAAATGTCTGCTTGATTGGATTAGATGGTCTGTTTCTCTGCAGGGCTCCCTCTCGGCATTGCTCCTCCCGCCCCCAAGTCTCACCCCACTAGTTAGTGACAGGGCCGGACAGGCGGAGCCCAGAGCCCCAGGCACACAGCCCCCGTGTGGGACTGGGTTCCTAGTTCCAGGGCAGCGCGGTGGTGCTGGCCCTAACACTGCTGCCCCGTTTCTCCCTCTCCCGCCCCAGAGCCCTACACCTGCGGCGCCTGCGGGATCCAGTTCCAGTTCTACAGCAACCTGCTGGAGCACATGCAGTCCCATGCAGGTAAGGGAGCCCCCGTCCCCTCCCTCACAGCCTGCCCCAAGGCTGCTTGTACCCCCCTTCCTCAGGACCTGCCCTCAGGGGGCCCCGGGGCCTCACCTTGGAGCTGAGGGAGGTGAGGGCGCGGCGGGCCTGGTGGGAGCACAGAGAGGGGCACAAGCTGGAGGCAGCTTCCCCGGGGGCCATGGCTCTCACACGGAGCCTTAATGCCTGGTAGGAGCTGACCAGGAGTGACGTCAAGGTGAGCGGAGGCAGGAGAGGTGCATTCGCCGTCACACTGTTCTAGACTTGAGGGTGGCCATCTCCAGTCCCCTGGAGGGCCGGGGAAGGCGCATGTTCACAGCCCCGACCATGCAGGTCCGAGGTGGGGCCTGGTCCTCAGGAGTACGTGCAGGCTAGTGACTTGCTGTCTAGGTGACCTTTCTGTCAGCTCTTCCACCGCCTTCCAAGTTTGTGGGACTATCCTCCTCCTCTAAACCATCCTGCCTTCAAAGCCAAGCCTCCTGTTGTAGGGGTTTTTTCACAGTAGCAGCCCCGTTTCTAGTCCGGCTTCTGTCTTAGGGAGATTCTCACTGGTTTGACACAGTCACTTCGGGTCACAAGTGACACGTGCCCTGTGTGCTCCAATTCCAGAGGCAGGAGCACGCCCAGAGCCACTGTCCAGGGACAGCCCTGCCACTGTGCAGAGGGGAACTTGAACCTGGGGAGGCACCTAGCTGTCCTTGCCGCCCCTCCTTCTGAGTAGTCTTCAGAAGGCATGGGAGCTGATGAGAGACCTATGACCTATGACCTATGGCCGTGCAGTAACGGCAGTTGCTGTTGTTTCCATGGTTATTATGACGACTGCTTGCACCTCTCTACGGTTTGCGAATCTTTCGTACCACCTTCCCGGTCTGGCCTGACCTGCGCAGAGGAACGCAGGACTGGACTCCCGTCTAGGCTGGGGGCTGGTCTCGCAGTGAGACCCCGCCTCATTTTTTGCAGTCATTCATCTCTTCACTTCTTTGCGGCGTGTGTGCTGACCCCCGTTGCTCACTCACATGGTGGGGGGCGCTGTTACTTATCTCTGATGAACTCTTGTGAAAGCAGACGGAGCTGTATTGGCAGCCCGGACCGTGAGCTGTGAGCTCCGCTGTGCCCCGCTTGCCGCGTGGCCCAGGCAGGAAACTCATCCCCCTCTCTGAGCCTTCTCCATCTCAAAAACAAGGGCACGCAAACCTGTAATCTCCGGCTGCCTTCCCCGGAAGTCTCAGTGCCTCATGTCTCCTATGTGCCTTTGCCATCAACCATCCTTGGCCGTGGAAGGTCCTGAGTGCCGGCTGAAGGCATTCAGACCTGACTGTGCAAACCGGCAACAGTATACCTTTTGGACCTGAGACTCCCACAGTCCAGCATCCGCTTATGCTTCTTCTGAAACCCAGACTTTCCACTTATCCCCGCCCCCACCACCCCCACCAGCTTCTGGAAGCTGAGGCTAATCAGGGAAGAGTCTGGGTGGGTGTCCCTGCTTCCCCATTCCTCAGGCAGTGGGGCGGAGGCCATTAAAATGCAAATCAAGGCAGTGCCTGGTGGCCCTGTGTCTCCCGGCATCCCGGCATCCCGACTTGTTTTCTCCGGAGAGCTTGGGGCTGCTTTGTTCTGGTCCAGCGCTGGCAGAGAATGCCTTGCTGGCAATCCAGTGCAAAGCCAGCCTGAATCCCAGCCAGTCTGAGTCGGGATTAAAGGATTGACTCCATAGAGAAAAATTAAGCGTCATGATCTGTGCAGTTCACAGTGTCGCTGATAAGGGGGATCAGCCTCGAATAACACCAATCTCATTAAGAGGCTGCTGAATGGCACAGGGTAATTCCCCCTAATAAACTCCTTTTCTGTGCCGTAGGAAAATTGGTCTTGCCCCCCGCGACAGTTCGAAAGCACGTTCTGGCAGTAATGCTGGAGATTGCTAACATTTAGTGAGCAATTACTACGTGTCCGAAAAGGTTACTTCATCAGATCTCCTAAACAAGAGGACGTTTTCATCCCCACTATATAGATGAAGAAACTGAGGCTCACAGAACATAATCACCGGCCTGTATCTAATGTCACTTGAGCTCTTCCTTGATGCCAGACCTTATTCTAAGATTTTCACGCATACTGGCTCATTTACTCCTCAGAACAGTTAAGTGTCCGTATTAGCTCCACTTGACAGATCTGGAAATTGAGGCACAGAATAGCTGAGTATGTTACTCAGGGTTGTGCAGCCACAGTGTCAGACAGGGATGGTGACCCTAGCTGTGAGCCCCAGAGCCTGTGCTCACGACCACCACCCTCTTCCGCCGGGTACGTGGATGATTAGCAGAGGTGGAAGTCCGCTCAGAGGTCACCTTTTCCAGCCTCTTTTTAAAGTAGTTCAGGAGGGGTGGCGCCTGGGTGGCTCAGTCGGTTCGGTTGAGTGTCCGGCTTCGGCTCAGGTCATGATCTCACAGTTCGTGGGTTCAAGCCCCGCATCGGGCTCTGTCCTGACAGCTAGCTCAGAGCTTGGAGCCTGCTTTAGATTCTGTACCTCCCTCTCTCTCTGACCCTCCCCTGCTTGCACTGTCTCTGTCTCTCCAAAATAAATAAAAACCATAAAAATTTTTTTTTAATTAAAAAAAAAAAAGTAGTTCAGGAGGGCCTGAGCCAGAAGAGGCACAGGGACGTCCCCACTCAGCACACAGGTTGGCAGTTGGGGGTTTAGGATTTGGCAGTGGCTGCCCCTGATTTCTGGAGCCCTTGGAGCTGTTTCACCTCCCTGGGCCGCCTCAAGCTTCCCATCTGTGAACTGGGCTAATCAGTGCTGTCCCAGGCTGCATGAGGGTTCTGGAGGTGACACATGTTAAATATGAAGGGTCACAGTACAATCAAAGCTACCGAACGATGACAGATGTCTCTTTTCCCGTCCCCTGCCAGGAACAGCTGCTTTCTACTTCCCGCAAGGGTCCCTCTCCCGGGATATGGCCTTGATTCCGGCCTGGCACCCAGCCCTGAGCAGACGTGGGTGTGCGTGTGCCCACGCCTTTGTGGCACTTCAGGGATAGCCATCCCGGGCCCATCTTATTTTCAGCTCAGGCTGTACATCAAGCCTGTTTTCGGGGCATTGACCAGGTACCCCCCCGTGTCAGGAGCCGTATCGATGGGATATGGAGGAAGACGTCTTCTTGGTCAGCTGGGACCAGACATTGTTGGCCACTGCTGGGTTGAGTAATCTCAAGTCCGGGTCCTGCAAAAAGGCAGAGAATGAGGAAATCACCCTGCGGCTTTTCCCTGCCTCAGCATTTTGGAAGAGGAGGGGAAACTGAGGCCCAGAGCGTTGAAGTGACTCGCTCAGGCTCACACCTCACAGCCGTGGCGGAGCCAGGTTCAAACCCGGGGCCTTCGAACCCCTGAGCTCTGCGGGAGAGGTCCACGAGAACCACTGCTGGTTTCCATTTTCAGACTTGTGTTCCCCCTTTTAAGTGTGATGTGTCCTCGTCGAAAGACCTTGGGGACCTGCAGGCAAACGAAGCATCAGCCACAATCCCACCACTCAGAGCTTGACCGCTGTTGTTACTCTTTCAGTGGGTTTCTTTTCCGTCGTTTAAATATTGGATTTATGAAGATGTAATTTGCATAAGTGGAATTCTCCAGTTTTAAGAGTGCGGTTTGATGATTCATTTTGACAACTGAGTCACACAATCAGTTGAATATAATGTAATGTGACGGTATCACATTAACCGTCCGCTGCCCCCCCCACCCCAGGTTCCCTCCTGCCTCCTCATTGCCCGTCTTCCCCACCGCCCACCCCAGCCTTGGCAACCGCTGTCTGCTCTCTTTTGCCAGAGTTTTGCTTTTACTGGGATTTTATATAAATGGAATTCTATGGCATTTAGTTTGTTGTGTCTGGCTTCTGTCACTTAGCATACTTTTGAGATTAATCCATGTTCTGTGTTATCAGTAATTCCTTTTTATTTCTGAGTAGTCCCCCGTTGTCCAAATATGCCACACTTTGTTTATCCAGTCACCAGCTGATGGGCATCGAAGTTATCTCCAGTTTGGGGCTATTACGAACAAACCTGCTATAAACGTTCAAGGACACGTTTTTGTGTGGACATGTGTTTTTATCTCTGTTGGGTATGTAGCTGGGAGTGGAAATCCTGGGTCACACGGTCATTCACGTTTAACTGGGAATTGCCAGACCGGTTCCTCAAGGGGCCGTACCATTTCTCCCTTCCCACCAACAGCGTCTGAGGGGTCTGATTTCTCCACACCCGTCCAAGATACTTGCTGTTACCTGACCTCTTGTTACGACCATCCTAGTGTGTGTGAAGTATTCCATTGTGATTTTGATTCACGTATTCCTGCTAATGACCTTGAACACCTTGTCACCTGCTTATGGGCCATTTGAAGATCTTCCTTGGAGAAATGCCTATTCAGATCCTTTGCCCATTTTTTAATGTTTTATCTTTTTATTATTGAATTATCAGAGTTGTTTGCATATTAGATCCAAGACCTCTAGAGATACATGATTTGCAAATATTTTCTCCCATTTTGTGGGTTGTCTTTTTACTTCCTTGATGTTGTCCTTCAAAGTACAGAACGTTTAAACTTTGGTCAAGTCCACTTCTTCTTTTTTTTTTTTAATGTCTGTTTATTTTTGAGAGAGAGAAAGCATGTGGGCAGGGGAGGGGCAGAGAGAGAGGGCGACACAGAATCTGAAGCAGGATCCAGGCTCTGAGCTGTCAGCACAGAGCCTGATGTGGGGCTTGAACTCATGAACCGTGGTATCATGACCTGAGCCAAAGTCGGATGCTTAACTGACTGAGCCACCCAGGCTCCCCCTTTATTTTTTCGTTCACAGTGTGTGCTATTGGTGTCTCATCTAAGAAACCAGACTGTTAGCTTTTACATTAATGACTACATTTCATTTTGCGTTCAGTTTTGAGTGTGGTGTGAGGAGAGGGGTCCAGCGTTATTGTTCTGCATGTGGATATCCAGCTGTCCCACCACCATTTTTTGAAAAGACCATTCTTTCCCGAATTAAGTTGTCCTGGCACCCTTGACTGTGAGTGTGAGGGTTTATTTCTGAAACCTGATTTCTGTTCCATTCGTCCGTGTGTCTTTGTGTCAGTACCACGCCGTCTTGATCAGTAACGTAGCTTTGCCGCTGTTTGGGAATCGGGAAGTGTGTGCCCTCCACGTTGGTTCTCTTTCAAGATCGTCTTGGCTCCTCTACATCTCTTACATCCCTGCGTGAAGGAATTTTAGGGTCAGCTGGTCAGTTTCTGTAAAACGTCAGCAGGGACTTTGATAGGGATTGTGTTGACTCTAGATCACGGGAGCATTGCCATTTTGACAGTGTTTAATCCTCCACCATCTATGAACATGGAATGCCTTTCCATTTATTTAAGTCTTTGAGGTCTTTCAACCGTGGTTTTAGCTTTCAGTGTACAAATCTTGCACTTCTTTTGTAAATATAGTCCTATTTTATTCTTTTAGATGCTGTTATAAAATGGAATTCGTTTCTTTTTAATTTTGGGGGCACTCATTTGCTAGTATAAAGAAAGAAAATTGATTTCTTTTTCATGTGTGTTGATCTTGTTTCCTGCAACCTTGCTGAACTTACTCGTTCTAATAGCTTTGTGTGTGTGGGATGCCATAGGGTTGTTTACATACACAAATAGAGATATATTTACTTCTTCTCTTCCAGTCTGGAGGCTGTTTTGTTGTTGTTATTTTATTTTGGGAGAGCATAAACAGGGAAGGGGCAGAGAGAAGGGGACAGAGGATCTGAAGGAGCTCTGCGCTGACAGCAGTGAGCCCAATGTGTGGCTTGAACTCATGCACTATGAGATCATGACCTGAGCTGAAGCTGGACACTCAACCAACTGAGCCACCCTGGGGCTCCTAATCTGGATGCTTCTTTAAATTATTATTATTTTTTCCTACTTGCTCTGTCTGGAATCTCTAATACATGTTGAATAAAAGAGATGAGAATGGATATTCCTATCTTGTTCCTGATCTCAGGGGGAAAGCGTTCAGTATTTAACCATTAAGTATGGTGTTAGCAGTGGGTTTTTCATAGATGCCCTTTGTCAGGTTGAAAAAGTTCCTTCAATTCCTAGTTTGCTGAATGTTTTTTATCGTCAAAGGGTATTAGAATTTGTGAAATGCCTTTTCTGCATCTTTTGAGATGATGTTTTTTGGTTTTTGTTAGGATTAATATGGCATATGACATTGACTTTTGTATGTTGAACCAACCTTGTGTTCTGGAATAAATCCCATTACTAACTCATGGTGAATATCTGTCATATATATTACTGGGTTGGTCTGTTCTATTTTATTGGGGACATTTGTGTCTGTAGTCATAAGGGATATGGCCTGTGATTTCTTATAATTCCTTTGTCTGATTTGGGTATCAGAATCATTTATCTCACAGAATGAATCCAGAAACATCCCTTCCTCTTCTATGTTTGGGAAGAATTTGTGAAGAGTTCCTTTAACACATGATTAGAATTCACCAGCAAAGCCTTATGACTCTGGACTTTGCTTTCCATTCTTTTTGTGGGAAGTATTTTGATTACTAATTCAAGCTTCTTGTCTAGGTCTGTTCAGATTTTCTATTTTTCGAGTTGGTTTTTGGTCGTTTATGTCGTTCTAAGAATTTGTCTATTTCATCCAGGTTGTTTGATTTGTTGGAATACTGCTGTTCATAGTATCTCCTTAAAATCTTGTTTGTTTCTATCAAGTCAGCAAACTTATTTATTCATTTATTTTTTAGATTTCCTTTATCAGGTTCAGGAAGTTTCTGTCTCTTCCTAGTTTGCTAAGAGTTTGTGTCCTGATAGGGTAATAAATTTTGTCACATTTTACTGTGCACTTATATCTACAGAGTTCCTTTTTCTTCTTTCTCTTTCTCTCTTTTATTTTATGATGTTTGTTTATTTTTGAGGAAGAGAGAGAGAGAGAGAGAGATGGAATGCAAGCAGGAGAGGGGCAAAGAGAGAGAGGGAGACAGAATCCAAAGCAGGCCCCAGACTCCAAGCTATCAGCATGGAGCCTGATACAGGGCTCAAACCCACAAACTGTGAGATCATGACCTGAGCTGAAGTCGGATGCTTAACCAACTGAGCCACCCAGGCAGCCCTTCTTACTTTCTCCTAGTAGAAAATTGTACTGATTAGATTTCCTTTTTTAACCTCACCTTCCATTTCTGGGGTAAATTCCACTTAGTCATGATAATACTATTTTTTAAAAATATTG
This sequence comes from Suricata suricatta, assembly GCF_006229205.1. NCBI lineage: Eukaryota > Metazoa > Chordata > Mammalia > Carnivora > Herpestidae > Suricata > Suricata suricatta. The sequence continues at coordinate 19,236,622 of NC_043712.1, read as the reverse complement.
TTGTGTTTAGCTTGCCAATATTTGGTTAAGGATGTTTATGTGTATGTTTATGAGGGATGTTGGTTATATATAGTTCTTTTCCTGCAGTGTTTTTTCTCCAGCTTTAGATCAGGGTAATGCCAGCCTCAGGGAATGAATTGAGAGATGTTCTTCCCTTATCTTTTTTCTGAATAATTGGTGTAGAATGTGTATTGCGTTTGCCTTAAATATTTAGTCAGATTCTCTAGTGAACTCATATGGGACTTTTCTTTGTGACTGGTTATTTAACTATGAACTCAATTCCTGTAATAGATACAGGACTATTTCAGGTCATCTGTTTTCTTCTTGAGTGAACTTGAGTATTTTGTATCATTTAGGGTATTTGTTCGTGACACTTAAGTGGTCAAATTTATTAGCATAAATTTGTTCATAATCACTTTAATGCCCCTAATATCTGTGGCATATATATTGATGCCCCTTCTTTCATTCCTGATACTAATAATTTGTGTCCTCTTTTTCTTTTTTTAACCTTTTTGGCTCAGAGGTTTATCCATTTTCTTTATTTCTACAGAGAATCAGCTTTTAATTTCATTATTTTTCTCTTATATTTACCTATTTTCTATCTATTTTCCTTTTCCCAGAAAAAGGAACCCCAATTATATACAATATATTAAACTGTCCCATAGTGTCCATGCTCTGTTCATTTATTTTTAGCCTTTTACCCTTTTTGTTTTTCATGTTGGGTAATTCGCTTGCTCTTTCTTCTTCACTGAGTTTTTTCTTCTGTGGCATCTGATCTTTTATCTCTTACTGTATGATTTTTTTAAATGTTTATTCTTGAGCGGGGAGAGGAGCAGGGAGAGAGGGAGACACAGAATCGGAAGCAGGCTCCAGGCTCTGAACTGTCAGCACAGAGCCCGACATGGGACTCGAACTCACGAACCACACGATCATGATCTGAGCCGAAGTTGGACACTTCACCAACTGAGCCACATAGGCGTCCTGATCCCATACTGTATGTTTTTTAACCGTACAATTCATTCTTATTTCTACAGGTTTGACTTGAGTTGGTTAGTTTTTGTTTGGGGTTTTCACATCTTCCATTGCTCTCCTGATGGTATTTGTGTTTCCTTCCAGACTTTGAGCACAGTTCTGAGACTTACGGCTGCTGCCATCAGCTCCTCATTGGATGATTCCATCGTCTCTGTCCCTTGTGGCTCTGCTTCTGTTGATTGGTTTTTCTCCTGGTGATAGGTCATATTTTCCTGCTATTTTAAATGCTTGATACTTTTTTATTGGATAATTGACATTGTGAATTTTTATATCGTTAGGCACTTGATTTTGAAGAAGCACTGAACTTTGTTGTGGTTTACAGGTTAGTGACTTGGTACTTTGGAGACTGACTCTTAAAAAGTGTTAGGGCTGGTCTAGTGTGGCCGTTAACCTGTGGCTAATTTTGCCCCGTAAGAAGGGGACCCTCATTATTCCTTATGCATTGAGATCTCCTTTCAGGCTAAGGGATTGCAGTTTGTTTTCCTTCTCCCCCTACTCCCTGCTTTCTGGTGCTTTTCCCCGTGGTCTTATGGAACTTGACCCTGTGCGTGGGCAGGTGAGTACTGAGCAGACTCCAGGGAGCCCTGCAGAAGGTCTCTAGAGCTTTCTGTATGTAACTCCCTCCTCTCTGGTACTTTTCCCCGTAAATTCTAGCTCCCTTGGGCCTCCCTAAACACTGAATTCTGCCTCTTCAAATCCACAAGACCACTGGGCTCCGGGCCAGCCCCTGGTCCCCACGCTGCCGCTTGGAAGCTGCGCACAGCCAAGCCTGCTGTCCTGGTGCTCAGGCAGTTGTGCCTCTTTCCCAGGTGACCAGTCTGAAGGCAGAGGTATCAGGTTTCACAGTTGCTTACAACTCTGATGAACAGCTGCCACAACAGGCCGTCCTTAATGGGTGGAAGTGAAAGTCCCCTCCCTGTCTATTGTTGATGCAGAGATTTGTCTGTTATCTGACTTGCATGTATATAAATGTGTATATAACTAGACTGTGCACAAAACTGTGATGAGATCTTCCTTTTCATTTTGCATTTTCCCCTTGTTATTACAGTCTTCACATCCACCTGCCCTAGTGTTTGTAACACACTTCCAGTAGATGTCCTGGAGGCTCCTAATTAGCCCTGCAGGGCTGAACATGTAGATACTGGGGAAGCCTCCTTCTCTAGGAATGAAAGTTGTGGCCTCGGCCACCAAGGCCTGATGCCTTTAATCAAGAAGAATGGAAGGTGTCTAGCAACCTTGAGCAAGTGTCACAGGCCCATTCATATCTTCAGACTTGTGATTCTGCCTGTAAGATGGTGTTCCGGAGAAACAAACCCATAACAACAACAAAAGCACAGAGAAACAGTGTTAGAATCTCAGATCAGGCAGGTGCATTCGCAGCAGAACAGTAATCTTGGAAACAGCCCAGAAACTCCGCATTTGGTGTGTAGTTAAGCAGCCATTGTATATCATAGGATGGAAGATTGTGTGGCCATTTGTAGTGACAGGCATGTTATTCAGACCATTTCCACTCAGAAGTTACTCTGTAGGGGTGCCTGGTGGCTCAGTCGGTGAAGCATATGACTTCAGCTCAGGCCATGGTCTTGCTGCTCCTGAGTTCAAGCCCCGCCTTGGGCTCTCTGCTGACCGCTCAGAGCCTGGATGGAGCCTGCTTCAGAGCCTGTGTCTCCCTCCCTCTCTGCCCCTCCCTTGCTCATGCTCTGTCTCTCTCTGTCTCAAAAATAAAAAATTACAAATATTGTATAACAGTTACAAGGAGTAGCTGTTAAGGGAGGAAAACAGGCATGTGCCATCTATTTATAATGACACAGTCACATATGTGCAAGTAAACAAAAACCAGGGAAATGCACGGAGCAGGCATTAGGACTCAGGGGCCTGGGGGTGTCTGTCTGTCCCAGGCCTGCCTTTGGTTTTTTGTGTCATCTGGGGCTGCAGTTTCCACATCTGACAGGGAAGGAGGCTGAGAACTTAGCATCACATCGGGATTTGGTTTTGTTTTGTTCCTTTCATTAAATTTTTAGTAAACATACTGAAAAGATGGAAAAGTGGACTTGAGAGACGTGAGAGAATGTGAGGTCCCTCAGGCCAGTTGCTGTCACTGGCTGCCCTCACCCCTTTCTCTTTTCGATTTTATTTTTTAATGTTTGTTTATTGTTGAGAGGGGGAGAGAGAACGAGGGAGATGAGTAGAGGCAGAGAGAGGGAGACACAGAATCCAGAGCAGGCTCCAGGCTCTGAGCTGTCAGCAAAGAGCCCAACGTGGGGCTCAAACTCACGAACCGTGAGATCATGACCTGAGCTGTAGTCAGTCGCTTAACCGACTGAGCCCCCAGGGCGCCCCCTTGCCCTCACCCATTCCTGTGGGCGTGGGGCCTCCCAGACTCCTGCCCACTGTGCGCTCGCTGTGCCCTTGGCCCTGGGCTCACGTCTTTCCCTGTGTCTTCTCCTCTTAATCCCTTCAGCACATGGTCATGTCCGTGTGCTCATCTTCATTCTTTCAAGTGACAGAGTTGAGACTCTGCAAGCATCAGATGGTTGTCTGGGCACCAGCCAGGACTTGGACCCAGGCCTGTGGCCTAGAAACCTGGTTTGGACTTCCTTCACCCGCCATGCTGTAGGTCTTGTCTTGCCCCTGAGGGTCACACGCCATCCCCTTTGTGCCCACAGCAGACAACGAGAACAACATCGCCTCCAACCAGCCCCGATCGCCTCCTGCTGTTGTGGAAGAGAAGTGGAAACCGCAGGCCCAGAGGAACAGCGCCAACAACAGTAGGTGCCTCCCAGGCTAGAGCCCAGGGGCTCGCGGAGGTCTGCCCCAGGCACCCTGAGTCCCACTCTCATCGTTCCCCTCTGCCCTCCCCCCACCAAATCCCACCCATCTAGGATGATGGGAGACCACGTCCGAAGCCCTTACCCACCTCTGACCTTGTCTGTGGGGATCGTGGCCTCACGGGAAGGGGAGAAGGAAGCGCAGGGAGAGGAGGTGATCTTTTTGTGTCAGAGAGCACATACTAGTGATAGAGTCAGGCTGGAGTCACACTCCCCACAGTTTCTGCTGACTGCTCTTTCCTGATACTGTGGCCTCATTTATTTTATTCACTAGAGATTCCTTTATTGGAGGCAGTTCCTATATTGAGGAAGTAGTTAGACCAGTGGGCTTCAGAGGTCTAGGTGCATGACACACGTAGCAAGTGTGTTGTACACACACTGCTATATTCTGTTCCCATGCTCGCAGCAGACATTACTAATCAATCCTAGAACATTACTCCTGTAAGACTGTCCCATGTGAAAGACCACCGGCCCCACCAGTTTGCGTACAAGACGAAACCTCTGCATGATTCCAGACACTAGATGCCTAGAGTGGCAGGCTGTTGCCAGGAAAAGGGGCTGAGTTTCATTACACCTCTCTTTGTGTCTCCTGCCAGCCATGACCAGCGGTTTAACCCCCAACAGCATAATCCCCGAGAAGGAGCGGCAGAACATCGCAGAGCGGCTACTGAGGGTCATGTGCGCCGACCTGGGCGCCCTGAGCGTGGTGAGTGGAAAGGAGTTCTTGAAACTGGCCCAGACCCTGGTGGACAGCGGGGCCCGCTACGGGGCCTTCTCGGTCACAGAGATCCTGGGCAACTTCAACACGCTGGCACTGAAGCACCTGCCGCGCATGTATAACCAGGTGAAGGTGAAGGTGACGTGCGCCTTGGGCAGCAACGCCTGCCTGGGCATCGGCGTCACCTGCCACTCGCAGAGCGTCGGCCCCGACTCCTGCTACATCCTCACGGCCTACCAGGCCGAGGGCAACCACATCAAGAGCTACGTGCTGGGTGTAAAGGGCGCGGACATCCGCGACAGTGGCGACCTGGTGCACCACTGGGTGCAGAACGTGCTGTCGGAGTTCGTGATGTCGGAGATCAGGACGGTGTATGTGACGGACTGCCGGGTGAGCGCGTCGGCCTTCTCCAAGGCCGGCATGTGCCTTCGCTGCTCAGCCTGTGCCTTGAACTCAGTGGTGCAGAGCGTGCTGAGCAAGCGGACGCTGCAAGCCCGTAGCATGCACGAGGTCATCGAGCTGCTCAACGTGTGTGAGGACCTAGCGGGCTCCACGGGCCTGGCCAAGGAGACCTTCGGGTCCCTGGAGGAGACGTCGCCGCCGCCCTGCTGGAATTCGGTCACCGACTCGCTGCTGCTGGTGCACGAGCGCTACGAGCAGATCTGCGAGTTTTACAGCCGCGCCAAGAAGATGAACCTTATCCAGAGCCTCAATAAGCACCTGCTCAGCAACCTGGCAGCCATCCTGACGCCAGTGAAGCAGGCCGTCATCGAGCTGAGCAACGAGAGCCAGCCCACCCTGCAGCTGGTGCTGCCCACCTATGTCCGGCTGGAGAAGCTGTTCACGGCCAAGGCGAATGACGCGGGCACCGTCAGCAAGCTATGCCACCTCTTCCTGGAGGCCCTGAAGGAGAACTTCAAAGTGCACCCGGCGCACAAGGTGGCCATGATCCTGGACCCGCAGCAGAAGCTGCGCCCCGTCCCGCCTTACCAGCACGAGGAGATCATCGGCAAGGTGTGCGAGCTCATCAACGAGGTGAAGGAGTCCTGGGCGGAGGAGGCCGACTTCGAGCCGGCCGCCAAGAAGGCCCGCTCCGCCGCGGGCGAGAACCCCGCCGCTCAGGAAGACGATCGGCTCGGCAAGAGCGAGGTGTACGATTACCTGCAGGAGCCCCTCTTCCAGGCCACCCCCGATCTCTTCCAGTACTGGTCGTGCGTCACCCAGAAGCACACAAAACTCGCCAGGCTGGCCTTCTGGCTGCTCGCGGTCCCGGCTGTGGGGGCCAGGAGCGGGTGTGTAAATATGTGTGAGCAAGCACTTCTGATCAAGAGGAGGCGACTGCTCAGCCCGGAAGACATGAACAAACTCATGTTTCTGAAATCCAACATGCTTTAAGACTTGACTTTGGAACAAAAAAGAAATGAGAAAGAAAAGAAAAAGAAGAGAAACGTTAGGAGGGAATGAAAGAAACATACACACACAACACTGTCGCAAACAAAGAGAAGGAATTTAAGTTCTAAACACTGTGGACCTCATTGTAAATGCCCCCTGGAAACTTAAGTGCTTTTTCGGTGTGCGTGTGCGCATGTGTGCGCGCTCCCGCATGCGCGCGCGCTCCCGCATGCGCGCAGACGCCAGCCCGCACGCACCCTGGGTGTGGGGCGTGGGGGCCTCGGCAGCTTCGCGCACACATGCGCACACGCACGCAGCCCTGGTGCGTGGGCACGCGCCTGCTCGTGGGCACGTGTGCATTAAACTGGGTGTGTCAGGAAAGCTGAGTGGGGAAGAGGGAAGACGCTTCACCTTTTCTCAGTGAGGGGGCTTTCGAGACTCCGTTTTCAGGTGTGCAGATTGGTAGAAAGCTGATGTCGTAAAACGTTCAGGCAGCTGAGATCTGAAGTGACTTGACGCTCTCTATCCTCGACCCTGTGGTCCCCTCCCCTCCTTCCCGTGCCCTCCAGCTCCCAGCCCTCCTGACCCTCAGGCCCCCACCCCTCCCCGGCTGCTCTGTCATGGATTCTCCAGCCTGCATCAGATGGACAGTTTCTGCACTAGACTTTGTTCTCGTTGACCTTCAGGGCATTGAGCTGTTGCCTTCGGGATACCCTTGGGCGTCCCGGGGCAGCCGCCTTAGAAACACACCTATCTATCTCCCCAAATCAGGAAAGGAGACTTTAAGACTATAAAGCTGACTTTTTGCTTTTTAATATAAGATAGAAAAAAAAAGACATTTTTTAAAGAAGTATAGATACTGTCTCCACTCCTTAATAATTGTTTTTCCTAACATTTTAGCAGTTTTTACCCTTTTTTTTTTTTCAAATTTGATTTTAGACTCTGCTAGGAAGCACTGAATGTCTGTAACTTATGTTTTGGAGGTTTTTTTCCCCCCAATTGCCCCTTTTTGTTCCTCAGATCACACTGTAAACTAGCTCATCTCAGTGGGATATTCAGTATCCTAGGGATTTGATTAGCCCTCCCTGTACAGTCCCATTTTCATGTATTTGAACAGCCAAGTCCATGAACTTTACTTGGCTTTGCTGTTTGGAAGCCAGGAGTGGGGTTGGAGTCACATGTCACAGGTGTGGGGTTCGGTGGAAGCCATAGGCAAGCGTGTGGCTTGGGGGTGTTCCTGAATGTCCGCGGAAGGCCCACCCTCCTGGTTCGCGGGTCTGTACTGTGAATGTCTGCTTTACATACCGAGTGCGTTACACTACTCACCACGTCACTGACACTTCTGGCTCCGCAGGGACTCCCGAGTCCATCCACGTTCACGCCCATCTCACCTCAGACCCACGTCCCCTCCCCCCCTTTCCAGGACCCCAGGGATTCCCGTGGTTCCAATACCCACAGCCTGGGGCTCCCTGCGTGAGCCTCAGCCCTCCTTCCAGGACAGTCATTGAGCATGGTGCCTTGTGGGCCTAACTTGAGGGTGGAATGGCATTATTAGACCGCATTCAACTCGAGGCTGTCAAAGATGACTCTTCTCTCCATGAACGATTTCTGTTTTCCACACTCAGCCCCGATGCCAAGAGGGTGGCCCCTTAGCCCTCACGAGAGGTGGTTCTGTCATGGTCAGTACCCCACCCCCTCCCCACCTCTCCACAGTAACAGGCTGGTGGCCACGTGGCCCCCCAGCACCCGTGCCTGTGGGATAGAGATGGTTATTCCAAGCGCTTCGGGCTAAGAATGGCCGCCATCATGGAGGGCTCTTTGCAAAGGCACACTTTACCATGTTGAAGGTTGACTCCTGTCCATCCCTTCCTCATAACAAAGCATTACTTATCAGCGAGATACCTCGACTCCGAAAAGCACTGTACAACATCCCCCTCCCCGGGTCCGTAGCAGATGGGGAAGTCAAGTTGGTTCAAAAACTCAAGAAGGCTTAGGACTGTAGACCAGAACAGTGCCCCTGGGGGCCAAGCCTGCTCACGTCACCTCATGAGAACTAACCCAGCTTTCCCCTCCCAAGTCTTGGACGTACTGAAATGCATCACCTTGGGCCATTCGCACCTTGGCTCCAACAAGCTGTGGTCTCAGGAACCGATGTACCGTTTCCTCTCCTGGAGAAGTTCTGCATGTTTCCCCCACATTTTCAACTGGGTCACACCACGGAAGAGCCTCCGTCTGCACTGAACAGTCCCCCGATGTCACTCTCCAGGGAGCGTTGGGAGCATCCCCAAACGTTCTGATCAGATCTTCGGGGACATTCCAGACGGTGGCTGCAGGGTTGCTGATGGGTGACAGATGCCTGCAGCAGTAGGACCCTCCAGTTTTGCTTTGCTACTGGGGAAGGGTCTACGACCTGGCACTCTGAACCACACAAGGAGGATCAGAGTCGCCTACTTGGTGTGGTTGGTGGGAGCAGAGCCTCAGAGCCCGTCCTCCCTCTCCTGAAGGCAGAGCTGCCATGCTGTTGAGCCATTATTGGGCCCGTGAGACAACAGACATTTCACTTTTTTGCAAAGCCATCAGAGACCAAGCCCAGATATGAATTTAAGAGCACTCCACATTCTCTTTGGAACACGGGGATATCTGCCCTCCAGAGTGAAAATTCAAGTAAGTCTAGTTAACTAAACTCTAGGCATCAAGTCATACACGTTGCCCCCGTTCTGTTCTTTTTTCCAACTCTGTTCACCCTCCGGGCTTGGCTTGCTCTGTTTAAGGTGGACGCCACTAGACACCCTCAACACTGTCTCCTGGGGCTGCCTCATCCAGATACGATGACGAGGTGGCACGGAGTCCTTTCTCTCTTGCAGCCGCTGGTTCCCAGACACTGGGGTCGCTAACAGGAAAGGCTGTATCAAGGTGCCCCTTCAGTCTGCTTTCTCATGCAGGCCTTTCCCGCAGCACACATCTTGGCTGCAGTGAACAGCTTAGTAAAACCCAAAGATCTCATAGGCTCAGCCACTGGCCCCTCGTTTCCAGCAATATCCACCTTATCCACCTTCTAGTTTAGCCAAAGGACTGAGGTAGATACTTGCAGTTCATCTCCTGGCACTCCCCTGCCATTGACCTTCAGCAGAATCTGATCTTCTGCGCCCTGGCTCTGTGGCCACCATGGAACTTTCCACCACAGGCCCTTGTTGGCTGGCAAAGCAGGAGATAGGGCCATTTGTAACCTGTTCTCCACAGCTCAAGGTGGTCTTCTGCTGACTTGGGCACAACCCACCTAAGGCCATGGGATTCGCAGGGCAGCGGGGAGAACATGCCTCCACTCGGCTGGGTGTTTTTGTCTCCTGTGAGGTCAGTGGGCGTCACCACCAAACCCTCAGCCGAGGACTGCAGCCTGACGGGTGGTGGATTTGGAGTAGCCTGGGCCGGGGTGCACCATTCACCCTCGCCGTGCCTGGGTCCAGCGGCCAGGTCTCCCTTGGATGGTGGTTATGAGCCGGGAGACGAAACGGAAGGGCCACCTCAACAGAGCTGCGGGCCGTGTCTGCGAGTGAGCTTCCTTTGCCACCATCCACTTTGACGGCCTTTGGCTCAGCTTCCAGGGACTGGCTCGTGGCTGGGAGAGGGACACAGGGGCTTCCTGGTGAGGCGGGAATGGTCCAAGGAAGGACTTGCATCTTCACCTGGTCCGTCGGCCAGCAGGCGTTCTCTCCGTGAGTTTGCTGCGTTGTCTCCTGCACTTTGAAACACCAGGGAAACGCTCTGTAAGGCGTGTTTTCCACTGTGAAGCCTCATCTCGCCTTCAGGAGGCCCCTGTGCTTGCGCGAGGGGCACCGGGAGGAGGTCAGGGATACAGTGCGCCCCCTCAAGGGCCACACGTTCACAAGAAAGTCTTGGAGGGAAACTGGGTTGCGGATGGAGAAGGGGGGCGCCTGTGAGAAACGGCCAGAAGTGGGGCAGGGCCGGAAGCCATGGTGATGGACGTGCTCGCAGAGACGGGTACACAGGGCGTGGGGGGCAGTCTCCTCACGCTCCTTGAGCTGGGCTAAGTTCACAGCAGCAGCGCCTGGGTCCCTGGGACATACCTGACGGGAGCTCCCAGAAAGGCTGCTGGTTCCGATAGAACAAGAGAGGCTGCGTCAAGCTCAGGCTGTCCCCTGGAGACCGTCGGTGGGGGCCCCCTGCCTTGGCCCTGCCAGCCCCAGCCCAGGCCACCGTGTCCAGCCGGGCCGGTGGTGGGAGGCCTGGGAAGGGGCCTGCCCCTCTCTTCACTGTGGCTAATGTTTGCTAGGCCAGTTATGGTGAACCAATGATACAGTGTGTTTTCCTCTTAGGTTTCCCTTCCGGGTTCCCCTCTTCAGGGTTTTCTGGAGGATTTGGTGGTGGTGGTGGTGGTGGTAGTGGTGGTGTTTTCCCTCCACTCTCATTTGGGTTTGAGGATCGTGGTCTGTAGAGGCCTACCTTTCCTTGGAGGGGGCCTGTGGTTCTGTATGAGAGGCACCTGCTGCCCGCTTGGATGAGGGGCAAGATCCTTAGGTCGCTGTTTGCTTAGATTCATGCCCCCAAGGCTGCCGCCACCACCACCACCGTCACCATGGGTGTCGCTTTAAACTGTTCCAGAGAAGGATTTGCTAGGTCTGCAGTTGGGCGTCAACATCAGGACCCCACAAGGGTCCTTCCCACCCGTGCGTCCCCACCGGGCACCTTGACTCTTCGAACCAAAGTTCCTTAAAGGGGCACAGCCCAGCCTTGTCGGCAACCTCAGGGGCCTGGGATCCCCGTGGTGCTTCCTGAAGTCCGGGTTGGCAGAGACCATGGGGTCCGTGGCCAGCCGGAAGGAGGCCTCCTCCCACAACCCAGGTGCCAGCTGGTCCCCGCCTGGGGCCCTCCCGCCCAGCTGGGGTGGTGGGGGGGGATGCGGGTTCCCAGGCGGTGAGCCAGCTCTCGGACTGGCATGGGGCTGGGACTCGCCAGCCAGGAGAGAGAGGACCCGCCAGGCAGCACGTCCAGGGCCATTCAGATCCCAAGCATCAGGAAAATCATTTTGTACAACCACCCGAAGCAGAGATATTTTTTAAGAAGCGTTAAATTATTTTCAGTTGTCTTCTGATCCTGCCTTTTTTCTTTTCCCTGCAACTTCGCATTGGTGATTCTTTCACATCAGGTAAAACTCAAGAAAGCCTTGGTGCCCCTCCCTCCCCGCACCCCCGCTCAGTAACCACGTGCGTGCACCCCATCCTTTCTCAGTAGTGAAGACGTTCTAGGCAATACCATAGGCACATCTGACTGTGTCTCTCTCTCTTCGAGTGCAAGAAACTCAAGTCATCTTAAAAAAAATACAAAAAAAAAATTTACAAAAAAACAAACACAAAAAAATATCTTTTTTAGGCCAGAGTTTTCTACAGGTATTAATGAATATTTTTCTTAATCCTTATAAGTTTTATGTGTTTAATATTTCTTAATACCGGTAGCATTAATTTATACTTTTGTAGCAACACAATATTTTTATAAACAGCCAGTGCTTGGCTCCAGTCTCCGCGAGGGGTTTATGCAGGACCATCTTGGGACCCTGCGTACCATGTACTGTATTTAAAAAAAAAAGTTACCTAGTGTCACCCTTGCTGTGTTAATTAACAAAAGACGTTGTTCGCGGTCTCCTGTGTCGTTGGTGTGGATCCAACAGCTCTCCGAGGAGTCACATTGCATGGGGATTGAGTTGACGGTTCTTGTGATACATAAACCCCCGAGACCCAACTTGAGGGTTTATTTAGGGTTTTTTGTTCGTCCTCTGGGATTTTCATTTCACTTCGTTTTGGTACCGTATCTCCATTTACAGCCAAATCCGTTTCGTGATGTTTAAAACTTTTTCTGATGTGAAATGGAGGGAAGGAACAGGAAAAAAAAAAGATTTTTACAAAGTAATAAAATTTAAAACTGAGCTGTTTAAATGTTGCTGTTTTTACCTGTCTGTTCTTGTCCAAACGTGGGACATTCCCAGGAAGAAGAGGAAGGTTCCGCTTGGCTCCTTAAATCACCAAAAGCCCCGGCCCAGGATTCACCCCCCACCCCCGAATTCTTGCAACATTATTTCCCAGTTGGTTGATGCCAAGGTAAAAAGACATCCTTTTAATGGTTAGAGAGGATCAGTTACTTAAATGATTTCATGTCAGTGTTGTATTTATGGTTTTACAATAAAACAACCTTTAGGAAGATGGCGGTGTGCGGTGTTATTTCTTGGGTCTGCTGTTGGGCCGTGTCGTCCTGTGAGGAGCAGGGCCCTGGTGAGGAGAGAGGGACCGGAGGCGGGATCCCTGGGGCGACAGAGCCAGAGCCCGTCCCGAGGGGGCACGGCAAGGCCGGGGTTGTCCGCGTCTTACCTGAGCCCATCACTCAGAACCAGCACCGGACCCGGCGCAGATGTCTTTATAAATGAGGGAAAGACGTGGCTCCTGTGGGTCTCACTTTAAGGACCACTGTCCCTCAGAAGAAGGAGGACTTCATCGGAGTCCTACAAGCCCAGTGCCTAAGGGACACATCCAAGTGTGCCTTGTCCAGTGGTCACTTGTGTGCCTCTTAGGACCCTGAACCCGGCAACATCAGACTCCCAAGTGACACCTGTGACTATGTGTTGAATCATCCTCAGGCTGGGGAAGAGAGTCGTGGCTTTGCCAAATTCCTGAGGGCATGTGGGACTCCAAACATGTTTATAATCTGTGCCTGCCACAGTGAGCCTGGCGGCACCAGCCCGGGTGGACTTTTGCAGGGCACACACCAGAGACGCCAGTCACTGCTTCGCTGAATAGGGGACTCAGGCTCTGGCACGTGGAAGGAGACAGGAGGTCACCAGAAGGCAAGCAGTGGCCCGAGCGAGCCAGAGGGTGAGCGGCTGTGAGAGCAGTGTGTTCAGAGGCAAATGCGGTCTTGCTGTGTCTTTGCCCCAAACAGATGACGAGGTGCTGTCCTTGAAGAGGCGGCGGTGCGTGGATCGGGGGACAAATTCCCCCCCGAATCGTGGAGTATCGCGGGTGGGCTGCCGAGCTGGGCCATCAGCCCTGCCCTCAGCACCATCGCGTGGGAATTGCCCAGGAAGTGGGCCACGTGGGCATTCCCTAGAGCGGCTGGCGGACGTTGAATCGAGGATTTTCCATGCGGTTTAAACAAGTCTGGAGCCCACCGTAGCCGAGGTTGCCTCCCTCCCCACTGCTCCAAACATGAAGGTTACAGAAGGACCGGGCTTGGCCCACAGCCTTTGTACAGCCCAAGGGCCTGCCTTGGTTTTTTAAGTTTTTAAGGTTTGTTTATTTTTGAGAATGAGAGAGATGGAAACACAGAATCCAAAGCAGGCTCCATGCTCCAAGCTGTCAGCACAGAGCCCGATGCGGGGCTCAAACTCAGACCAGGAGATCATGACCTGAGCCGAAGTTGGACGCTTAACCAACTGAGCCACCCAGGCTCCCCTAAAGTTTTTTTCTCAAGGGGGTATGTTTCTTTCCTGAGCAGGCACATCGATTGTGTAGCAAATGTGACCAGCATCTTTCGGAGAAAATTTGAGGTGAGGCTATTTAAGAGCCAAGGGAGTCTTCCGGGAAGCCACTTGACAGAGAATGATTGTGGTGCCCACCGCGACAAGCACCCTGGGCTCCTGATGCGGGGTCATGGGGTGCTTCAGCCCAGGTGTACCTGTCCACTTGTCCCACCTGTCACTGGGACCTGGCAGGCTGCCAGAGGCACTGCAGGGGAGGCTGCGACTAGAGGGACCGTTTCCATCCCCAGAGCTGCTGAGATGGATTTCAAGGGAATCAAGAAGCTTGGATTTTTTAATGGAAGGCCCATTTCTAATGTTTTTTTTAATGTTTATTTTTAAGAGAGAGGGAGCATGTGTGTGAATGAGGGAGGGGCAGAGAGAGAGAGAAACCCAAGCAGGCTCTGCACTGTCAGCACAGAGTCTGGTGCAGGGCTTGATCTCACAACCATGAGCTCATGACCCGAGAGGAAATCAAGTCGGATGCTCAACCAACTGAGCCCCCCAGGCGCCCCCGGAAGGCCCATTTTTAAATGGTGAATTCAGAACTGTAGAAAGTAACATTACGTGCCAACATCGCATCTCCCAGCTCAGCTGGCCTTCCCACCTGCTGCCTGCTCCCTCTGGTGTTGGCATTTGTCCTTTAGGTCACTTCAAAATAGCCCTCTTCGAACTGCCGTGAGTGGCCAGCCCGGGTATGTGAGGCACGTGTGGAGGGAAGCAAGGTATGGATGTAGGACATGATGACATTGGTTAGTTACAGGCTGGAGAGCCTGTCCTTTCTCCCCGAACAGTCACCTGTGTCTCTGCCCCACCTGCTCCTGCCCAGAGTCTGGACATGACCACAGATGTCATCCCTCAGGACAGTCCTCTGTTGGAACCTAGAAGCCCCCAGCTTGGGACTTCGGGGGAGAAGCCGGGGGGCTTCTTCCTTCCTAACAAGTCTCTTAAGCAAATGGGTTAACGTTGTGAGAGGCACCGTTGACCACACCCTTGACCCTTAGTGCCCTGCTCGGCCCACAGGGAGGAGGTGTGCCTCCTTGGCTGTCAGCACTGCTGGGTCAGCGTGGGGCCGGGGGTTTTGGCAGCGGCGGCAGCGGCGGCGAGAGCGGCACCCATCCAGGCTCTGTGGACGAAGCTTGCAAGATGGATTTCTAAGTCAGGTGTTTGTAAATCCAGCATATCTCACCTGGAAGCCTCTGGAGTCCCTTTCTCCAGCTACGTTGCTCACCGAGCCACCCTGGACAGTCTCCCTGTCCTCTTCCTCAAGGGAGGACAAACCCGGCCAGGCTGAGGGCTGCCGGCTCTGGTCCTGTGCCTCGCTTGCTGTGAACAAAGGTCAGTGAACATTCTCCTGGGGCAAAGGGTCAGAGTGACAATCCCAGGACCCGGGATGCCCAGTGTGGAGAAAGAGCCCGAGGCTCCTTGGCCCCTGGCAGCTGGTGCTGGCACGTGGCTGTGGCCTCGGCAAAATGCTGGTGTGGGTGCTGGTGCTGCGGAGGGCAGGGGTTGTTGATGCGGGCACGGTGGCCGGGGCCTGCCCAGGGCCTGGGCGCAGAGGGCACGGGCCTCTCTTCCGAGCCCCTGTTCAAACCTCTCCCACAGACAAGTCCCCACAGCTTCCTCTCCTTTTCGGGGCGCAAGTCCCACTTGACGGTGTCGTGGAGGAAACAGAATGGATCTGGGTCTCCGTCTGCACGCCCGATTTCACGTCCTGAGGGCCGTTCTATCACACGTTTCCCTTCCGGGGAAAGCAGGGTGAGTGCTGCCTGCCCAGCTTTGTCGCCCCCACCACCACCCCTTACCCTTCCCGCTGACGACAGACAGTCACGACGCTGCGTTTCAGGAGTCCATGATTTGGTTTTTATTTGAACCTGGGTCACCCAGCCTGGCCTGCTGGGGACCCCGGGGCAGACGCGGCCCGCGCCCTCCCCACCACCATGTGGCCTGCAGACCGGTCAGCTGGCCATGGGCAGCGGCTCCTTGTCACCTGTGGACACAGAAACTCAGCGAGTAGGTGCAGGGCTCGCCCAGGGGGTCTGGGGACCATCTGGGGAGCGGGACACCTCATGGAGGAGGGAGGGCAGCTTGGGCCGACTTGGGACCTGAGCTTGAGGCCAGAAACTTCTGCTTGCTGCATGACGTGCTATCGCCAAAGCACACTCCACAGGATGATCTGGTCTTTGGCCCCTTCTCTCAGTGGGGAGACGGGGCACAGAAATCAAATGGCCGCCGTCCCCCTGGCACGCTGTTACTGCGGTCATCACAGCATGGCCATCGGTCCTAGTGACAGCTGCCGACAGCTGTGTCCTCACCGGCCAGCCACTGTGGAATCAGCCACTTCTGCGGCAGCCCCAGAACTCAGGTCTGGCCAGTGCCTCCCTGGGCTCCCCGTCCCATTAGGGTTTAGCCCCATTTTACAGACGGGGAACAGGCCCGGAGAGCGGATGGGCTGGTCATCTGGTGCAGTCTAGAACTCCCCGCTCCGGACCCCCACCTCCCAGCAGGGCTCTCAGCCTGGACCCAGCGGCGCCCAGGGGGCTCCTACCATCGCCAGGGACGCCACAGTACTCCTTGCACTCCTTCTCCGAGTAGAACTTGTTGCCGTTGCCTTGGCAGCCGCCGTAGACGAAAAGGACGCACTTCCCCTGGACGGCATCGAATGCCCAGAGCTTCTCGAAGCCGCGGCAGGGGCCGGTCACTATGGGGAGGTTGCAGGCCGCTGTGGGGGAGAGGGAGGTGCAGAGCGTCGGTGGTCCTTCTGCGCGGCTGACCCAGGACGCCCCGCAAAGGGCCCGAACCAGGGCGCCCGCTCACGCAGAGCACGGGGTCCCTCTGGACTGGGAAGCTGGGGCCCAGGGAAACCCAACGCTTCCTGGGTCACCCGCATCCAAACATGCGATTCCCGTGACTTCAGGAAGCGTGCCCTGGGATTCCACCCCTGGAATGTCACCTCAGGGTTGTGGGGTGCCACACGCATGGAGACGGGGGCCCCGGGCTCACCCACGGTTCGGCAGGTCTGCAGACACTCCTTCTCTGAGGCGAAGTTGTTGCCGTTGCCCAGGCAGCCGCCATATTGGAAGGTCTCACAGGCCATGGAGGAGCCATTGTAGAAATACCTCAGGACCATCCCCAGGCAAGGGCCTTCTGCGTGGCCCAGCTGGCAGGCGTCTGGGGCGGGGCAGAGCAGCAGCTCTTACTGAGTGCTTACTGTATACCTGTCACCAGGCGGGACGCTTCACATGCACCGTCTAGTTTGGTTTTACCCTCTGCACTCCGAGGAAGGCTCGTCAACTCATTTTTATAGGTGAGGAAATGGACACGGAGGTAAAGTGACTTGCCCAGGATCACACAGTGCTGAGATTTAAAACCCTGTGGACTCCAAAATCAGTGCCCATTCCACTCCATAACCCAGCGACCCCCTGACCCATCACCCCCTGTGTTGGTCTTGTCTGTTCATGCCAGCCAGCCTGACCTCCTCACTGAAGTCCCACTCCCAAGCCTCTGCTGCCCTTGCTCCTGGCCCTGGAGTGCCTTCCTCCATAGACCCCTGCCTGGGTAACCTGGACACAGCATGAGTTTCCCTTCATCCAGGAAGTCCTCCTTGATTCCCTGACTCCTCCGTCCTCTGAGCTCCCCCACTCCCTGAGCTAACTCTGCCTCTTGGGTTCATCAGTTTCTTCTCTGCCTGCCTCCTCTATCCGACCACATGTTCCAAAAAAACACTAGTTTGTCTCTGTGACCCCCCAGTTCCCACAAGAGGGAGCAGGGCTCAGCGTTTGCTGAGCAGGTTGGAGGATGAGTTGGTCATGAACACTGTCACGGCCCAGGGCATCCTCACATCCTTCTCCAAGTCACTCCCACAAAAGCCCTGATAGTGAGGGCAGCAGGCTGTCATCCGCTTCAGAGAGGAGCGAACGTAGGCGAGGAGGCCACACGGAGGCACAGACAGGGCCAGAACTGCTGCTCCTCGTGGAGTGGTGCGTTCCTGAGCCTGGGGGCCACGCCTTACCCTCCTCTCTCTCCCCTCACAACCCCTGGCACCACGCAGAGGCCTTGGTTTGCCTTTCCTAGTCCCAGTCCTTGGTCAGCAGACAAATAAGAAAGAGACTTCGTGGTGGTGAGGGCAGCTTGTGTGGGCCCTTCCTCTCCGGCGTGTGACAGACGTGGGTGGAAAGGTGAGCGGTTGTTACCTTCTTTCTTGCTGAAATCAGTGTCTAGCTGCCCAGTCCCTGATCCTTCCTCTTCCTGGGGCAGCACGGCCCGCCGGGCTCTCTGGGGTGGACAGAAAGAGAAGCTGTTGTGGGGACCTTGCCACTACTGCTCACCTGTACCCCTGGAATATGGAAAAACCATTTGCTTTGGGAATCAGGGTGTAGACAGAAGCAGAGTTACTACACTGCTTAATGGACTGTTTTCCCAAAAGCATCAACTTGAGTCCCACAATGGGCATCACAGGATTGGCTTCTAGTCTGAAAGGAAAATCAGAACCATGAAGTAGAACAACACCCCTGCATCCCAATTCTAGTTGAAGCGCCCAAAGGAATAAGATGACGAGGGAAAGAATCTATCCGAATTGGAAGCCAGGGAAGAGGAGCATTTCCATGCTAGGAGCTTGAAGGTGTTTCTACACGTGGAATGTGGATGTGACTGATTTGCAGGAAGGGTTGACCAGACCATCATCATTAGTTGCTTGCAAAGGAAAAGCCACCTAGAAGGTATGGAGAAGGGACCCCCAGACTGACCCTGACACTCTTAGCTGTGGGGGTGGGGACCAAAGGGCAGGGCAGGCTGCCGAGGCTGCCTGAAGGTTCTCTGAGTGTAGAGGCCACTGAGGCAGGATCCCAAGGCCATTAAAAAGGGGATGAGGCAGGGAAACTGCCAGCTAGCAGGCATGGGAGAGACTGGAATCTAAAAAAGTAAATCTGTAGTAACACTGTAACCTTCAGTGCTGCCCTTCTCCTTTTAAGGTGCAACCAAAAGCTGTGATCAGGGACTCCCAACCGTCTCTCAAGCTGCTTGCACATAGGCCTTCCTTGGTGAGGATGAAGGAAGAGAGAAAAATCATGGAACAACTGAAAAAATGCAGCTGCTCAGAAGAATCAGGTTGATCTGGGGAAATATCTCCATCACACACAGAAGGATTGAATGAAACAGGAGAAAACTTAACACCGTAAATTCAAGATGACACTGCATCAATATTGGGCCAAGAGCTACGGAAATGAACAGAATGAAAGAAGAAGGAAGTTAATGGAAATGGAAAGGACTTTGTTGAATTTGCCCACACCATAGAGACAATAAACTGGTTAGTGATTATAAGACACAAATTCACATAGTAGGAATTCTAGAAGGGAGGAAATCAATATAGAAATAATAGAAGAAAACTTTTTGGAGTTGAAGACAGACTTGAGGGGTCAAAGAGAATGAGGCAAGATTGAGGAAGAGCCCCACCTAGACATTTCCTAGAGACAAAGGATAGAGAGCCCAGTGACCTGTGGAGTAAACAGCAGCATTAAAGGACAGAAACTCCAGAGCAACATCTTACGTTTATAAGAGAGAAAAGATTGTAACCCGGGGATTCTGTACTCGTCCAAGTTGTTGACCATGTGATACACAGACAGTTTCAAACATGCATGTTTGCCACCCATGTGCTTATTCAGGGGGAAAAAAAAACAAACTACTTATAGAAATAGTCCAGGGCACCTGGCTGGCTCAGTCAGTGGAAAACGCAACTCTTAATCTTTGGTTGTGAGTTTGAGCCCCACATGGGGTATAGAGATTCCTTAAAAATAAAATCTTAACCATACAAAAAAGAAATATCCCACCAATTGAGAGGGGAACCTAAGTACAACAAAATGGATGATGTGATAGCAAGAAATTATGGTAAACAATAAAGCCAATAAAACACAGTTGAGGTTAAATGACTGTTACAATGGTCACATAACTCAATGTAAATGTTAAAAGTAATTTTCAAAACAATAGGTGGAAAATATACATGTCAACCTCGGATTACATCCACAAAAACAGACATGTGGAAAGCCTGGAGAGAAGAATGGAAGATCTGCTAAATTTCCCTCAAAATTGCCTTCTCCAATTCCTAATAGCAAAAAAATGAATTCAGAATACCGATCTCCAAATGTTCATCAGCATTACTCAGTCAAGGGAAGGGGCATAGTTTAAAGCAAAAAGTAAAACTTGATCTAGGAAAGAAATCAAGTATTTTGGAGCTGAACAGGAAGGTCAGCTTCTAACTCTACCCTCTAACTCCCAAGTCATTGAACCTGACTGTTCTCTCGAAGACTCCTGAATCCTGAGAGAAGAAAATTAAGGGACCCTATCTTTTTCCTCTTCTGACAGAGGAATAGTGAAGATGATTTCTGGGATGAAAAGAGGAAACAGACTAGAGGCTGTGACGGTTCTGGGGCCACACGATCTAATGCACCAGGGGTTTCGACATGGGACAGCGTGCATCACTGCCCTGACCAGGTGGAATGAACCCCACGTAGTTCTTCAAAAGAGAAAACCAGCAAGGGCATTCCAACCAAGATGGCGCACCTTAGGAAAGCTCTTCCACCCCTGCTCCTTCCCACCCTTTCCTTGGACTTCAGAAAAGTAGATGGAACACAAAAGAGGGGATTCAGCTCAATTTTATTGGGTAAAGGGTTAAGGAATAAGTGAAACCCCCACCCCACCATATCACAACAGACAGGCTAAAACTAGCAGGAACAAGATAAAAAGAAATGGTACAGAAACTATCCAGACCCGTTTCTGAAATTTCAGGCTGCACTAGAGAAAGTGCCCGACTGTGGTGGCCCCTGTCATGAACCCCCCTGAGGACTGCCTCAGCAGTCAGCCCCTGCTGGAAACCGCCTCAGCTAGGGGGACCCCTCCACTCAAGGTCATGCTTCCTCCCCAGACTGATCCCCAAAACATGATCAACATCCAGGTATGAAGGCCTCACTCCTCAACACCATCATGGGACAACTCCGAAGCCTGCCCACCCCCCCAGTTCTGGAGCTCCCACAGGGGAGCCTGAGGCCTCAGGACCACATCATAGCTCTGCTTCTCCTGCCCAAGTCTCCCCTCACACCTTCTGTTCCACAGGTGTTGGTCTAGGAAACCCCACCAACAACACCAATGTAGAAGGAAATACAACTCAAGCTGAAGGAAATTCTTCAGTGGCCTCAAGCTATAGAATTCATGGAAACATGTATTTATGAAAACAAGACTCAAAGACAAAAATGGTAACAACAGAACACAATAAAAGACAAAATTCAGGCCTAGATTTAAAAAAAAAATTGAGAACGAAGAGAACACACAGTCAGAGCTAGTGAATAGGTCAGAAATGGCAAGGAACAGAATAGATGCGGCTAACTGGAATGAGTATCCCAGAAGAAAGACTTAGTGAGAACCCCGGGAGAAGCCCGTGAATACAGATGAAAGCAACTGAGAACACCTAGTATGTGTGGAAGACAAAGATGCTCTAGGATGAGAAAACAAGTGTTTCCCAAAGAGGGAATAGAAGATGAATTTCCACATAGTGCAAGAGGGCTC
This sequence comes from Suricata suricatta, assembly GCF_006229205.1. Lineage (NCBI taxonomy): Eukaryota > Metazoa > Chordata > Mammalia > Carnivora > Herpestidae > Suricata > Suricata suricatta. The sequence continues at coordinate 19,215,576 of NC_043712.1, read as the reverse complement.
CCTAAAACACCGAAAAAATAGACTCTGTGGATGGGAAGGGTGGAAATTCCGATATGGAATTCTCAACACCAAGACCTGTCCCTGTTAAGTCTTTGGGGTGTCTTGGCCGGCTCAGTCAGTAGAGCATGTGACTCTTGATCTCAGGATTGTGAGTTTGTGCCCCAGATTGGGCTTAGAGCTTACTTAAAAAAAAAACAAGAAAAAAAAAAGATACAGAGTTCAAGGATAAAGTTTGCCCAGGCATCTGGGCAGAAGAAACAAATTGCTTACAAGGAGAAATACCAGGCTGGCCTCAGGCTTTCCCAGAGTGATAATTAGGGCTTGAGGACAATGGAGGAGCGCAGACAGACAGCAGTTCTGAGGGAAAAGAAACATGACCCAAGAATGCGATGCCCTATGGAAACCAATTCGACAATAAACTATTAAAAAAAAAAACAACAACAAAAAAGTTTCTTTTTGATAAAAAAAAAAAAAAGTGACGCCCAAGCAAAATGCCATTCAAGTATGAAGGAAATGGGGAGGCTTTTCTCAAATGGAAGAACTCCGGGATTAAAACACCCATGAGCCCTCCCTGAAAATACCACTTGGTAAAGAAAGGGCGCTAACGAAGAGATTAATAGAAAGAAGTCACTCAGGAACAGAGAAGCTGTGACTTTGTTCACTAAGTGATGTAGGATCCATTACAGGACTTTTGCTCAGTGACAGAAAGATGGCGACAGATGCTAATTTGAGGTTCAAAACGTCCGCTCATTTTTTCATCCAAATAAAACTACAATGAATGCTTTTTAAAACTCAAAATAGCATCTGTAATATCATCCCATTTAAGAATAGTATGCCTAAATCTGTGCCTGCATTCTTTTTGTCTGTGTGTCCCTCCACATGCACACATGCCCAGTTTCTGGATTAATGTGACTAGTGGTAGTTTTTGGGTGGTGGCTTTTTTTCAATTCTTATTTTATATATATCCTTTTCGGCATTATTTTAATTCTTTATTTTTGTTATCTTTTTTATTTTAATTATTTATAATGAGCATATGTTGGTTTTCATAAAATCAATGGTAATTTTTCTTTAAAAATAGAGAAGCAAATGATATGTTAACAGTGTTGGTTCTATGTAGGAATAAGGACACTACTATCTTTTTTTTACTTTCTTGTATGTTTTAAAATTTTTTGAGACTATGTGTCTAATATATTTATAATATATATTTGTTTAGAAACATGACCTTGAAAATTTAAACATGTAGAAACACACGTATATCCACGCCCACACACACACATGCACACACATCAGTAGAATAAATCCAGACATATAATTTCCAAATCATCAGAGACTAAAATGAAGAAAGCTTACATAATATGGTAAAGGCAGGAAAATAGAAGAGTAAGGAAGCCCAAAAACTCAAAAGGCAGAATTAGAGAGGAGTTGGCCAAGAAGCGGCCTGCTCTCAGGTTTGCTGGTTTTTTAGAGATCAATTGACTTGATCTTTTATTTTCTAAGCATTGAGTATCATCATTATTATTTTACTGGTTTTAGGCACTATGCTAAGAGTTTTTGCAATATGTTACTGAATTTTAGCCTGTGGAAGGGGTAAGTGTAACTACCCCATTTCACAGATGAGGAAAAGTGAGGTTTGGATGGGGCAGCAACTGGCACAGATGGTAGATCTGAGATTGAGCCCTGGTTGAGGGGGGCGGGGTCCTGATGTCAAGAGCCCATGCCTACCACTGCCTTCTCTCAACCTCTCTCAATGACCTCACGCACCACAGGGGGGACCTAAGCAAGGGCAGCAAAACTCAAGCAGGCAGGGTGGGGGGTGGGGTGGGAAAAAGAGGTGCTCACCGTGAGTGGAGAGGGCTCTGGTTCCTGCTCCCCAGGGACACACTCACCTAGACCAGGACAGGATAGAGAGGTGAATCAGAGGGCCAAGGCCCAGAGAGGGCTTTGTTTCTTTCATCCTGCTGATGACTGCCAGGTGGTCACTCCGCTGGGAACTGTCTTGTACATTAGCCCACTTCATGAAAGGCTCCACCCACATGGCTTGCTGAAGGTCATTCATGGGAAAAGCGACAGGCTGGCAGCTGCACCGTCATCGCCATCAGCACCATCAGGAGAACAGCAATGGCTAACACTTACTGAGCACTTACTAGACACTGGGCAAGCGCTACTGTATTTAAAGGCTTTATCTCACAGACGTCTCACAGCAACTTAGAAGAGAGGCAGTATTATGCCCCATTTTACAGATGAGGAAAATAAGGGTCCGGAAGGTTGACTAGCCAGAAGTTATACAGTGCAACTTGAATTTCGATACTCTTAACTCAGGCCCATACTTGACCCCAATACTGGATTGCCTTCTAAGAGGCACCTATGGATTCTGGCTATAACCTCACTTTAACAGGCGGCACCACACTGAATGCTGAACTGGTTCTAATTTCAGCTCTGCCAAGGACATTTGCTCTGTGACTTGGAGCAAATCTGGGGCCCCCAGCTACCTTCTCTGTAAAGAGGGGAGGGGGACTATAATCCTACCGACCTCAGAGGGTTATAGGAAAGACCCAGGGCCTGGGAAGATGTTCTCTGAGGGTCGTGAAGGGTGAGGAGGAGACAGAAATGTGAGGTGGGGTGGGGGTGGGGTTGCACTTACCTTTGTCGGCCATCATGAAGATGGAGTCCTCGGGGATACCCACACTCAAGGCAACCTCCCTGAACTCCTCCAGCAGACTTTCTCGAAGCTGTGGCTGTCGCCCTGCAATGGGAAGCAGAGAAGACACCTAGACACAGGTACTGAGGCTAGCAAGGCCTGGGATTATTGTGCCCAGTGATCATCACTTAGAAGCTGAAAGCTATCCACCCAGCGTGATCTCGTCAATACACTTATGGAAAGACTGGCTCCACCAAGAAGAAGAGGTGTCCCTCCCAGACTCCCAGCCGGGTCTTGCAAACCTCCATCCATGGCTTTTTCTGCTGGTTCTGTTAGGGCTGGAAGGCCTGGAACTCTCTGGGTCTACAATAAAGACCCAGAGAAGAGGCTTCTACCTCAGATGGGAGACTGAGCCCTACGTCCTCCAGGGAGAGTAAACGTTTCCACCTTTCCCATAACTGGAGTTTTATCAGGAGGACAGAGCAAAACTCCCAACTCCTCCCCACTCCACTGTCCCTAAATCACAACAGGCCTCTCCCACCCCAACTCCTGCGGACTTATCTAGATCCACGCCTTTACCATAGAGCTTGGCGGTAATGGTGGGCCCATGGTGGTGGCTGATTTTCTTGGTCAGAAGGATGGCGTACTCATCATAGTTGGTGTGGACCACGTAGGACTCCATGGTGATGTTCCATCCTGCGTGGGAGACACAGGAGGCCAAAGGAATCAGTTTTCAGAAGGCTCTTCTAGCCTGGGATCCTTCACCTGTTCCCCCATCATCATCTGGTCACCCATCCTTCCATCTGTCCATCCATCCCCTCCATATATTTATCATTGATTCATCCACCATCATCCCCTCCATCCATCCTTCCATCCATCAAACCATTTCCTTCTTCCTCCCTTCCCTTCTCTCCCCACTTCTTTCCTCCATCCTTTAATCCATCAATTTATGTTAGATGACAGATTAAATCACTTATCTGCCATCCACAAATGTGCTCATTTACCAATCATCTGCTTATTTTCTCATTCCTTTCTTTATTCAACCAGCCACCTACCCAAACATTCATATATTGCACTTCTAACACGGGTTATTTGACACATAGTCAATAAACATCTGCTGGGTGAATGAATAAATCCACGTCCAAGTCCGTCTGTCACTTAGCACCATGCACACTGTACATGGTAGACGCTTAGCACAATTTTTATCAACGGGTTGCAGACGCTACCCATGAACGCTGATGAAATCTTGATGCTGTCCTCAGAATTCAGTGACATCCCTTTCATTCTGGATGCTTATGAGTACAGAAGAGAGAAGGTGAGAGAGGGGAACAAGGAGGAATATATACAGAAAGCCCAGAAGACAGGTCAGGAAAATGGGAAGGAAGGCTGTAGGGGCACAGAGAGCCAAGGCACAAAGAAAAACAGGTTAAGGCACATCAAGGTCTTTTTCAGCAAAGGCAGAGCTCAGAAGATGCCTCCAATTCAACTTACTAGATTTATGATAGAGGAACTTTCCGTCAGTGTCGGTTTTCTCATAAGCCCCCGAGATCTCCTCGCAGGTGCCTCTCCTGGAGATGTACAAACCAAAAGAAAGGTAACCACTGGTAGAGACCGTGGTCCCCACACCCACTCTCCCACGGGTCCTCTCCACATGTTTTCCTTTTGTAATTTGGAAACTAGCACTTCAAATATCTTGTTTAATCCTCATGCCAGTCCTAGGAGACCCACTCACAAACAAGGGAACAGAGGGACAGAGGAGAAAGGGACTAATTCATGCCACCCCCTTAAAGCCAGCCCTAAGCATCAGCTAGCTTCCTGAACCAAATCTGTACATCAGACTGACGCATGGGGAGGGGAGAGTGATGAATGAATGCTTTAACTCATTTGTTACCCTGTGTCTCTCTGGCCCCAGGTCCCTCCATGAAATGGGGCTACTGACACCTCACATGGTGGTTTTGAGGATCCAATGAGACACTATTAAACAGCTTTGGGGCACCTGGGTGTCTCAGTCCGTTAAGCATCTGACTTTGGCTCAGGTTGCGATCTCGCGGTTCATGGGGTGGAGCCCTGCAACAGGCTCTGTGCTGACAGCTCAGAGCGTGGAGCCTGCTTTGGATTCTGTGTCTCCCACTCTCTCTGCCCTTCTCCCATTTGCTCTCTCTCTTTCTCTCTCAAACATAAACAAACCTTTAAAAAAAAACAGCTTAGAATGAGTACTATGCACATACTAGCTGTTGTTACAATTGTTACTTATCTTATTAAAATTTATCGAGCAGCATCTATGTGCCAGGCACTGTGCTACAGGCTGAGGACATAGAGGAGGGCAGGATGGACTCTGTCCCCTCATGGGCCTCAGAACTGAGCAGGGCCCATGGGCAGGCCAGAGGCAGATGCAGTCAGGGTGCTAAGTGCCAAGTGGGAGAAGCATGAGGTGCTCCAAGAACACAAAGGAAGGTGTGTAGCCTGAGCCTTGGTGGTGGTGGGGGAGGTGGCAGTCAGGGATGGCTTCCTGGAGGAAGTGACATAGAACCTGCATCCTAAAGGATCCATAGGAATTAGCCCTGGGAGATGGGGAGGGGTTTCGCCAATAGAAAGAATGTCGGTTGCAAGAGGGTGGAGGGCTTCAGGAGCTGAAAGATCTACATGGCTGGGTCACCGAATTCCTGGCAAGTGCTGGCAGGGGCCTGGAAGGACTTGCATGTTCCTCCCAGGGCACTAGGGAGCTATGGAAAGGTTTGAGCAGATTTGAGTTTTCAAGAAGTCTTTCGTTTGCTGGGTAAAAGGTTTGGGATTAGAGGCGGGGAGAAGTGTAGAGGTGGTGGTGTAGACGGCCAGGGATGAAAAGCAGGTGGCCTGGCAGCGTGGGGATGGTAGAGATGAGACAAGCGACAGCTTGGAGGGACTTAGGAAGAGAATGGACAGGGCTTGATCGTAGACTGACGAGTGGCAGCAGAGAGAGGAGTCTCAACCCTTCCTTCCCACCCCGGTTTCCAGGTTGGGTCCTGGGATCTGGGAGGGTGCTGAGCTAAGGGACACTGCACGATCGAGGGCAGGTTGCAAAATAGGCATGTGTTGGGGAGGGCAGCAGAGGGCCCTGGAGTCAGGGGCAAGGTCCTGGCTGGAGGTGGAGACCTTAACTCTCAGGGACAGGGTGGTGACCGGAGCCAGGCAGGGGTGGCTGGGGGTGTCCGGTCCTCCTCGTCCCTCCCAGCCCATCCCCACTCTCACCGCCAACGAGTGCTGGTCATGCTGATCTCCTTGTCCGTCGGCCCCTCGCCCAGCACCAGCGTGCTCATGGACATCCTGTGCATGAACTTCTTCAGCCATGGGCAGGTGGAGCCCACGGCCACGTGGAACCATTTCCCATAGATCTAGGAGACAGCCGCGAGCTCTGAGGATCTGGTTTGCCTCGCAAAGACGACTGGCCAGGCTCCCCTCCCTCCTCTCAATGCTAAGGAGAAGTCGTGACGTCCAGTAGCTAATTGGAGACCATGCAACTTCAAGATGGGATGGGGCCTAGTGGTGATCATGGCAAGCCGAGGAGGGGCCCCCACCCCTGCTCAGGGGAAGGCCTTCCTCTGCTTCAGCACAGGATCTGTGCTGCTCACGTGGATGAGGCACAAACCGCCGTGCTCAAAGGTCATGGTCAACCACAGACCCCAGAGCAGCACTCCTGTCTTTCACTCCTCCAGAGACAGGGAGCTCAGCACCTCGGAGGTTAGAAATGACCTCCTTTCCTTGAACTGACAATTCGGGACAAGGCTGCCGCTGCTTCCTCCTGCCCACAGGGCAGAGGGCTGGAAGAGCTCTCACGCCCCCGGAGGCCCCAGGGAGCCTCCCACGCTTCGCCATCCCCGATGACCACAGGACCCTGCTCCTCCGGCCCCTCCGCCCCCAACCCTGCTGGTCTCTGAGCATTGACAAAATCCACCGCTAGGAGGGTCTGAGAGCCCCTCATACCAACGTGGAGACTGAGCCCCGGGTGGACAAGGTCCTGCTCAAGGTCACCCAGTGACTGGGGACAGAGCTGGGGCTGGAAGGTGGTCCTGGGGCTCCCCCACACAGCGCTTAATGCCCAGCCCCCTTCATCCCACCGGCTCCATCTCCCTCCTGTTCCCCTTCTCCCCCCATCCCTCATGTCTGCCCTGTGCCACCCCAGATCTGCCCACAGCCAGGCCTATGAGGGCAGAGCGCCCAGGATGGTCACGGGGGAGGGGGAGGGGGAGGGGGTGTCAGGGAGAAGGGAGTGGCTGAAAGGTGAGGGGCTGGGGGAGGGGCGCAGGAGTCACAAAGAGCTAAGGCCCGTGAGGGGAGCCGCAGGGGCAGTGGTCTGCACGAAGCCTTTTCCAGGCTGGGCAGGAATTGAAGCACAGGGTCCCCCAGCCGCCCAAGGGGGCAGGTTCACACGTGGGGGCGTAGGGTTCAGAGACTGTTAGCCAAGAGGCCCACAGAATGGCAGAGGCATAAAGCTGTAGTTGCGAGGAATCCCGGATGGTCTGGGGGGAGCCCCCTCCGAGTTCCAGATAGGGAGGCTGGCCCCCTGCAAGGCCCCCCTGCTCAGACGCCCTGGCCTCCAGACAGGCCAGCCTTACCCTAGAGATAGCGAAGTTCTCTTGCACTTGGATGTCTTCGGGCGGCGTCAGCACGGGGCTGGCACTCACCGCCAGGCAGGCCGTGAGCAGCAGAAACAGGGCCCTGAGACCCCACATGGTCCTGGGCTCTCCTGCCTCGGGGTCACTCACAAGTTCAGTCAGTGTGGGGACAGCGGAGTCACCGTCCCTCTCCCCGCAGCAGCTGTGAACTGAGACCGGGGAGGGGGACTTCGGCTTGTAGGTGACCTTGCTATTTGCCCCGCTCAGCCAGAGCCAATCAGGGCTCCAAGGCCAGGTCTGCGCTCATCGATCCCTTGTAAAGCCCTGCCCGGGGTCAGGAGTCCCAAAGGGCCAAGGTGGCTGTTTCAGAGGAGGCGCTGACCAAACACAACGTGGTCCAGACGCAGCCCTGGGTTCAGGCTCCAGAACAGACTCCCGGAGAGGCCTGGCCACCTGTAGCCTCTCCCGCCGGCTCATTCATTCCGCCTGGACCTCACACTACGTGAGCCAGCAGGGCAAGCCTGACTGGGCCCCTTCCCCACGTGAGAAATGAGACCCAGGGGGAAGAAATGACAGAGCGGAGACCACACAGGAAGTCCAAGGCATAGCCCAGACTGGAACTCAGCTCCCTGTCTGACTCCCGGCTTCCCGCAGCCCCAGCAAATACCAGTAGGAAAAACGATGAGAGCAGCTTCCGTTCACTGAGAACCTACTATGCGCCCGCTTTGTACCAACACTTTCCCCACACCACAGAACCGAATTCAGTTCCCACCACGGCCCTAGAAAGTCAGTGCTATTTTTCCCCTTTGAAGACAGGGGACCTGAGTCTCCAAGAGGTTAGGTGCCTTGCCCAGGGCCCTTC
>NC_043712.1:19192187-19207384 GCF_006229205.1 Suricata suricatta | reverse complement strand
GTTTTATTTATTTTTGATACAGAGAGAGACAGAGCATGAGAGGGGGAGGGGCAGAGAGAGAAGGAGACACAGAACTGGAAGCAGGCTCCAGGCTCTGAGCTAGCTGTCAGCACAGAGCCTGATGCGGGGCTCAAACCCACGAGCGTGAGATCTGACCTGAGCTGAAGTCGGAGGCCCAACCGACTGAGCCACCCAGGCGCCCCTGGAGCCTGCTTTAGATTCTGTGTCTCCTTCTCTCTCTGACCCTCCCCTGCTCGCGCTGTCTCTCTCTGTCTCTCAAAAATAAATAATAAAAAAAAAAGAGAAATGAGAGGGAGACTCAGACACACAGACACAGAGGGACATACAGGGAAGATGCCATGTGAAGACCGGGGCAGAGATGGGAGTCAGCTACACGTCAAGGAACGCGAAAAACGGCCCGCATCACCAGAAGCTAGAGAGAGGCGAGCAAGGATTCTTTGCTTGCCTGTCATGTGATAGGTCCTCTCCTTGAAGATCTCTTCCCCAGCAGTCAGAGCTGCTGTCCTCACTTCCTCCCTGTCCTTGAGGTAAAAAATTCCGTACTCACTGTAGGCCCCCTGCTACAACTGGGCATGGCCCTGACAGACAGGGGGTTCCAAAAGCAAGACCTATGCTCATGTAAGAGCCCAGAATTCCTCTCCGCAGTGGCACTGACAAACAGTGTCACATCCCTCTGTAAGAGCCATCCACTACCACCTTCTTTCACTAGTATCAGGAGCAAACACATCTCTCTTCCTGAGTGTGTTTCCTTTGCTTCCTCACGAACAGCTTGGCTACTGATGGCATTGCCTTTTTTGCCTTGGCTGCCAGGGAGCTCAAAGCCATGTTACAAGTTTAATCACAGCAACCGTCTCTGCCTAGATTTCTGGGACAATTGACTTTCCTCTTGTTCACAAAGGTTCTCCGTCTTTTATGGTTTGGCCACTGGTGGTAGGAAGAAGGCAGGCTGACTTAGGCGTTCAGAGAACTGGGAACCAGAAGCCTTCGCTTCCTTTCTGCCAACTTCGTATATGACTTTCCCTCTCTGAAGCCCACTTTCCTCGTCTGTAAACTGAAGATAACAGTCCCCGTTCTGTCTGCCAAGAGGTCAAGGGAGGCAGTGTGGGAAAGTGCTCTGTAAACTGTCCGCTGCCCTATATGTGTCATGGGCCCCAGGCCTCTGTCTTTGGAGAGACCGAGCTGGTCCAAAATGCAGAGACAACAATGACCCGATAGGAACCGAGTCCTCCTGTGAAGGTTGTCCACACCATCATGGCTCAGCTGACCTTCCCAGCAGCTCTGCCTTAGGGCTGTCAGCCCCACAGGCCTGCCGGGAAGGCCGGAGCACCCAAGGGTAGACGCAAACCCTGGGCTCTTGGACAGCACTGTCCATGCGGTCACGCAACCTCTCCCAGGGGAGGACAGAGACACGGATTGATCTCCTTGCCTGCCTCCGGGGGATGTTTGCCCTCCGGAGATTATTAACCAGAGCAAACAGCCAGAACAAACCTCCCAGAGCCCATCTGGACTTTGGGCTGCTTTTTAAAAATTAACCCTGGGCCACAGGATGCAAGGTTGCTGGCGGTCTGGGGGTGCTGACCCCTCTTCCCCCTCTGGTCATCAGGGGGCGGGCAGGTGGAGGCTCAGGGGCCCCCGACCTCCTGGGAGGCCAAGAGGGCACAGACACAGGCACCTCTGGAACCAGGGGGAGGACCGACCTCTGCAGGAGGCCCCCAGCCCCTCAGATGTGCCCCGTGCAGCAGGAATGGAGGCTCATTTTCAGACGAACACTTCGGGATTCAGGGAGGGAATGGGACTTGTTCAAAGCTGAGCGGGGGGCCACACGGGCCTGGCTCTAGTGCCCAGGCTTTCCTCCATCACTCATGCATTTACTCACTCCCTCACCAAGTTCGCACTCCATGCTTGGAGCTGGGGGGTGACGAAGCAGCACGTGACAGACCCCCCCCCCTGCCCCGCGCTCACTCCCCATGGGGGCGGGGGAGGGAGGAGAGGACGATAAGACAGCCGGTCCCTGCAGTGATGGGGGAGCAGCGGCCAGGGAGGGAGTCTAACCCGGAGAGGGGTTCACCAGACAGAAGTGCACAGGGGCCGTGGAGGCAAGACGGGGTGTTCTGAAAAGAGGGACAATGACAGCCTTTGAGGTGGCCCGTGGAGAGACACAGAGATGCGTTCGGAAAGCAAAAGCCAACCAGCCAACCCACTGACCATCGAAACCGCGGGGCTGGGCTTGGGGGGAGAGATAAACCGAGTCCGGGGAGGGGGCCGAGGCCCAGCCGGCAGGACGGTGACGCCTGGCCGAGGGGTCTGCTCGTTCATCCGGAGCGCAAGGGGAGTGCCGGCAGGTCTTCGGAAGGGAACGGCCGGTCAGATCTGTAATCGGAGATCTGTGAGGCGGCAGTGGGGGTGGGAGGCCCAGAAAGCAACTCCCTCTAAGTTTTTCCAGGAAGAAGGAAGGACCCAGTGACTGAGCCAACAAGGACATCAGAGACACCTGGTGGGACGCAGACCAGAGAGCGTGGTCAAGGGTCAGCCTTCTGCTGATGATGGAAGGGGATGGCAGGGCGAGCTTCCTTGCCCACAAGGAGGTATCTGGCCTCAGACCTTTTCCCAGATCCCTGACTCCGCCCAGTCCCCTTGGATCCAGAGTGTGACCTGTCCGTTCATGGTGAAGTTGGAGGTAGTCAGCACCCGGGACCCATCGGGAGAAGGGGCGTCCTCACAGCTCAGCTATTTCTAGGCTTTGTTACTTCTTCCCCACCAGAGAGCTGGGTCACCGACACATGAGTCCCAGCCCTTGTGACTTGCTTGGGTGACCACGGGGCAGTCGTTTCCTTCCCTGGCCCCACCTTCCTCATCCAGACCAGCAAACTGAGGGTATGACACCACACTTGACACAGCTAAAATAATAGCTCATCGAGGGACATTGGTGAAGTCCTTCCTGCTCCCCAAGTGCACACCCTGGAGGGGCCTGTGAGCACAGCCTACTTGAATTACAGGGCAGGAATCCCACTGCTGGAAGGCATAAGCGTGCCATGGCCACTAGAGGGCAGCAGAGAACTTCTGGAAAGCCCACCCTGGTTTGCTCAGTGGGCTCCCTACAGACCAGGAGCCTGAGGCCTAGAGCAAAGGCCCTTAGCAGTTGCAGCACCAGCTCTAGAACCCGGCCTTCCTTGCCCACAGCCGCTGCTTAAAACTCCCTGGGGAGTGTAAAGCATTTAGCTTCTCCCATGCCCATCCCCAGCCTAGCTATAGAACTGGAAGCTTAGATGGGGCCCTTTTAGAAACCGTTTCCCCAAAAGATTCTCCCAGTGAACCAGCCCGGGTATCCCTGCTCTAGCCCACAAAGGCTGATGACATTCCTAGCGACATGCCAGGCCCCATGCTGAGTGCTTCACGAGCACGTCCTACTGAATTGCATTAAAGGTCCCCTAATTTTATGACAATGGTTGCTCTATTTTACAGATAGGCAAACTGAGGCCAAGGGCTCAAGTAAACAGGTGTCAAAGAGTCACCCAGCCAATGAGTAGTGATTCAAGCTCTGATCTGGGTCCCTGACACCTCCATCACTCTGCTGGCCTCCCAGGTCGTATCTGCTGATAAACAGGACCTTGGGCCATGCTCTTCCAGACACTTGGGGCAGAGGGGAGGGTCATCTCCCTTCACTGGGGTCCTCAGTGCAGGAGTGAGGCTCCCAGAGCCTGCGTCTCCCATCTCCGTGCTGGTCGCACCAACACCTGACCCGCTCTTCGTCCCCGGGGCCCAGCAGTATGCTGGGTGCTCAGCCAACGGACTCACTCAGAACTGAGGAGGATGGAGGTCAGACCCCCATGAAAAACCACCCAAGTACAAGGCAGCTGAGGGAGCTGGAAAATTGGAATCACTACTCCAAGGCCTTAAATAATGATCAATGAGTGACTAGGAGACTCCACAGCACAGTCCAAAAAGCAAAGGGCCTTCGCTCTGTGGTGGCTTTTCCTTTGTCCCCAGTTTTGCATCAGTCTGTACATCATGGCTGGGAAGACTCCCAAGCTTCCTGCAGCAGAGCCGTGGCGGAGCAGGTGCACCGTGCTCCCAGACAGACCTGGGTCCCGGTCACGGCTGCACCCCCTTCCTCCCTGCCTGATCTTGAGTGACTTCACCTTTCTGGATCTGAGTTCTTCCCTCATCGATGCGGTTGATCAGAGCTCGTGCGGTGTGGCAGATTCAATGACAGGGGACAGGTCGTGTTCTCCTCCTTGAAGGGAGCGCAGGAAGAGCGCCCTTGGATGTTGTCAGCCTCGCTTCCTGCTTGTGGGGGCGGCGGGCTGAGCCTGGAGAAGTGGCTCGCAAGGTGAGACACTGTGGAGCTGAGGGTCCTTGAGATCCAGGGGACAGTGTGTGGCTCACTGTCTGCCCACTGAAGAAAGGGCTTTCCCTAAGGAGGGAACTTCCAAAGACCTGTCTGTGTCCAGGAAGAGGACGGAGGCGTTTTCCTGCTCTTTGGAGGCTGGTCTTATCTGCCCATTCAAGCGGGACCTCCAGGGACCTGCCCTGACTCCCGGCTGGCTGAGCTGACATCCCCCCATGTCCTCAGATGGACTAAAATAGCTCTCTTCCGAGACCTTGGGGGCAAGCTGGACTCTGGAAAGTCCCACTGGCTCTTACTCAATGAAGACAAATGAATCTCTCTCAGGGGCCCTTCCCTGGGTGTAGCACCGGGCAACGGTCCTGAATGGCCACCCTCTCCTTGCAACCATCCATGTTAGAGGAATCAGTCACCAGGGTGCCTGGGTGGCTCCGTCAGTTAAGCGTCTGACTTCAGCGCAGGTCATGATCTCACAGTTCATGGGTTCGAGCCCCGCATGGGGCTCTGTGCTGACAGCTCAGAGCCTGGAGCCTGTCTTTGGATTCTGTGTCTCTTTTTCTCTCTGACCCTCCCTTGCTCATGCTGCCTCTCTCCATCTCTCAAAAATAAATAAAAAACATTAAAAAATTAAAAAAAGAAGAATCAGTCACCTTGTAAGAAGGTGCCGGCAGAGCGGAAAGCAACAGTTCATGAGTCTGAAATAACCAGAGAGCAGATATTGACACAATTCCTCTTCGGCAAGTCTAGGAATGCTGCATGTTTGGGCTGAGGGCACCGTTACTAATAGTCACGGTAATAATAATCAGCATTTACATAGCACTGACCATGGGGCAGTCCCAAACGGTTTCTATGGATTCGTTTAGTCCTCATATCATATCCTCTAAGAGCACTTGTTAACTTCTCACTGGGTAAATCAACCTTATCCCCACTGTACAGAGGAGGAGACTGAGGTCCAGACAGGTAACCTGCCTTGCCCAGGCGCTCACAGCTGTGAGTTGGGCAGACTGAGGCTGAGAGAGGGTGTGGGTCTGCCCAACATTCAGTAGCCTGGAGACCGCCCAGACCTCCACCCCAGCCACCGGTAGAGCAGGCCTGGCCTTGAAGCGGGTCCTAGTAAGGGTGTGACAAGTGAGAGACTGTGTGATCAGAGCCTGGGCTAAAATGAAGGCTCCTGAGGATGACAGTGCCAGCCCGCCTGCAAAGGTCTTGCTGGCCCGCCAGCGATGGCCAAGTTGGGGTTCATGTGGCTCACACAGTAGGTCTGTCGCGAAGCAGGCTTGGTACCCCGGTCTCCTGACACGGGTCCTGGTCTCGAACCAGCGCACGGCGGCCTGTTTACAACTCCCAGCGGCTGCCGCTCCTCTCCTGGCCAGACTGTCCCCACCTGCACAGCCCTGCTCCCACCATTAACATAAAAGAAGCTCAACAAGGAGATGACTGTGGAAAAAACCATCCAAGGGCACACAAGATATCCCTCCTCAAAGGGGCCGAGATCAACCTGCTGTTACAAAACTGAATAGGAATCTGGGGCAAATGTGTCATTAGACAAAGGGAAGAAAGACCCGGAGACAAGGCAGGGCACCTCTGAGAGGTGACAGGAGGCTGGTGTGGCCAAAGCAGAGACAGGAGTGAGATGTCCTTGGGGGTAGGGTCTTCACACTCTCTCGCGCCTTCTGCCCCTTCCGGGGTCTATCGTGGGGTGAATCGCCCAGAACAGATCTCCTGGCCCTTGGAACACAAGGACCCCAGGCACAGGCTTCCTAAAGCTTGTCCTTCAGTGATGGTTCTAGTCATGCTCCTCGTCCTGCAATGGCTGAGAGGTGGGGTCCCCAAGGATCTGGAGGATTCAGCCAGGGCTCCAGACATCGAGACTGACCTCTAGATTTGCCAGCTCTGCTGAACATCTCCACCCTGAGCTAAAGAGGCCAGAGACTCCCTCCCAATTTCTACACAGAGTTTTAAAATTTCCAAGAGGTCATTTAAGGATTTGGGATTCTGGAAAATTTCTACAGGGCTTCAGGATTTCTAAGAGCATCCCTCAATTCGGATGTACCAGAGAACTTCTAAGCTTCTGGAGATTGACTACCCTATTTCATGGGGCCAGAGAACCGCCCCCAAATCCTAGGGAAGGCCTATAGCTTTCAGGGTTCCAGAAGGTTCCAAAAGGACTCTTTTTCGAGTTCTCAAGCTCTCATTAAGGATCATTGGACTTGAAACTTCTGGATACGTTGCTGGGGTCCTCTGGAATTCCTCCCGGGTTTCAGGATTCTGGACACGAGTGGTGCTTCTAGAGGGGGAATGTAGACCAGGAGACAGACACGTGGCCTGGGTAATGGGGTGCTGGAGCCTGGGCCCCTTGAGTCTATCTCCAGGAAAGTTAAGTTGGGGGCTTGCTGAGCTGGACTGAGACTGGAAAACCGTGGCTGGCTCCAGCAGGAGGAGGAATCGTCCAAACACGAATGAACCAGAAACAGCCAGGGTCCCCCTGGGTGGTCCCGGTCTACCCTCCCAAGGCTGCGAGGAAAGTTCTCACGCTCGGTGCCAGGGGCCTTCCCCGCCTGGGGCCGGAGGCCTCCCAGCAAGCAGCGGTGATACAGTGAGTGAGATAGGGCTCTGGGGAGGAGGAGAGCCCACGCTCAGACCTGCTGAGCCACCCAGGCCGAGGTGGCACCAAAACTACCTAGAGCAGAACAACGTGACTTCATGGCATGAACCAGGCTCACCTTCCCGCCCTCCTTCGGTCTCTGCATGAACGTCCCCTGCATGAGCCGCTTCCTGACCCCCCTCTTTAGAACTGCACCCGGCCTGGTCGAGGGACCTCCGGGCTATACTGTGCTCTGTGGCACTGATCACTGGGTTCCCGTACATTCTGCCCATTTTCTCGTTTCCTGTGTGTGTCCTGTGAAGGGAAGGATTCCTATGCCGCATTCAAGGCTGGCCTAAAGTGGGTTCTCGATAGGTATCTGCGGAACGCATTTTTTCTAAACCCAGGTTGTTGATCGCATCAAATGGTCCTACTGGCCGAACCCTGCTTTGGGCTAAATGGTCTGCAACAGGCAAAGCCCTGTGCTGCCCTCATGCCATCTGTAATGGACTCAGTCCCCAGGACTGTCCAGGGAGGAGGGATGATGGCTGCGTCCATTCTGCTGGGAAGAGAACTTGGGCTCAGGGCAGTGACCCAGGGTCATGCACGGTGAAGCAAGGAGGTGGGATTTGAACGCATGTGGCCCCGTGTGTGAACTGAACCACAGCCCAGTCTGCGTACCCTGACTGTCTGTGGTGTCGCGTTAGTTCGCCATGTCTGGACTCTGTGTCAGTGAGTGCCAGCCTTCCACTGAGTCTCCACTATTGAGCCCCCCTAATGCCCAGTCCCATGCCTTCCCTTTCACTAGCTGGCCGCAGAGAGCCTCCTGGACAAAGCCAGCTGTCCCGTCGGTCCTGTTCACTACCCTCTGTGCCTTGATGCCAGTAGGCTGAATGAATGAATGAGTGAACAAAGCAAGGAACGAGCCCTGTGGGTCTCAGTTTCCCTAATTATAAAATGGAAGAGAAAGATGAGTCCTGAGTTAGACGCGTCCCCTCCTTCCCTGATGAGGTCCTCCCACGGCGCCCCCAATTTCTTACATCACATCTGGCTGTCCCCCTAAACATAGCCCCTTTGCATCCTACTGGGTACTTATGCCAGGAATCCTGATATTCGTCACCTCCTGACCCGCACTTGAACTCAACAGACAAGGAGCTTCACCCCCACTCCCCCAAACTGGCCGAACACCAGAATGTGATCCCAGGCGGGCTCAGGGTCTGCCCAAGGTCTCAGCAAGTCTATGGCATCAGAACTCAGACCCCAGGACCCCCTGGCACCAGCACACACACAGCTGAGTGAGCCTGAGCGCGTGTCCCTCAGGCCTCTGCCATGGGGACACTCACCATCCCATTTCCCCACCTCAGCCCAGTGGCATGTAGAAGTTGCTCAGTTAAAACTTGTGTCCTATATGAAGGACATGGGAACCTGGAACATTCCTGATCAGCAGGGCACACACCTCTGCCGAGAGTCCTTGCCTCCTCCTCAGACCCCCGTGAGGACCCCTCCTCTCTGCAACTCCCCCACACAGAAGTGCCTGGCCACCTGGAGACAGGACTGACCAGTCTCGGAGCTGACACCTCTCTTTATTCGTCTGTTTGATCACCTGCTGCCTGGTTTCTCCCAAATCCAGTCACATTTCTCACCGTCCGGGGTGGCACCCTCCCCCAAACTGCCCAACAGCCCTGAGCCGCAGCCCTCAGGAACTCTCCCCTGGCCCAGGTCAGTTCCAGAGGGAAGCAGATGGGGCGGCTGAAGCCGAGGAGTGTGGAGCCCAGGCCAGGGCCACACGGTGGTCTCTGGGGTTCTACTTTGCCCTCAGCAGGGAGGGAGGACTCGGCTGGGGCTCCGTGCGCCCTCGCTGCGGGGTGGCTGGCTCCGGCCACGTCGCAGGGAGCTGCCGATCTGGTCTCTGAGGGCCTCCAGCCTCTGGGCCAGGTTTGGACCTGCAGCCCTGCCTAAGGAGCACAGTGGGGCTCGAGGCCTGTGCCCCCCTCCCCCCGGGACCCCCACCCACCCAGGCCCCTCAGCGCCCTAACACCCTTTGGGGAAGCCTCAGGCGGTTCCCCTCCCCCTCAACAGACCCCACGGGCTCCTGCACGCCTCTGGGCATCCAGGCAGCCCTGGGAAGAGAATCCAAGTTTGGAAACTATGAGGGTCTTACAGCTTGCCTCTCGACACACACCCTGTTTCAGAAGGGAAAAGACTAAGGTCTGGGTAGCTGTAAGACCCTCATAGCTGTGGCCCAAGATCACCAAAAGCTCTAAGGGCCCCTCCCTCTCTCTCTCCTTCACCTCTCAGCACTGGTGACGCCTTCGGGGGCCCCACGGGCAGGGGCGGTGCGGAGGGTACCACCTCCTTCTCCATCAGCATCTCTGCCAGGACTCGGGTCCTAGTCCAGTCGCTATGGCTCCTGGGCCGGGGTGGGTTGGGTGGTGGGAGGTGAGCCTTCGAGTTCCCAGGCCTCCTCCTCCCCCATCCCAGGGCCCCAGGGCTGGGCCCACCTCTCTCTCGGACACTTGGCAGAGCCAGGATAGCACGGGGGTGCCCAGGGTGCGGCCTGAGCAGACAGGGGCATGCCACCTGGGGCCTCAGGGCCAAACACCTACAGGAAAGACCAGAGCCTGCACTGGGTGACCCTGCCTCTAGATGCCCCACCTTCCCGGTGCCACACATGCCCCATGGGACACCAAGGATGTCAGGTTGGCATCTAAGTGCAGAGTCTTGGTCACTCTCTCTGCGGGCAGCCCTTGTAATGTCCTCCCTGGGGATAAGAGACTCCCTGAGGCCAGGAGCCATGTCTGTTGTATGCTGGAATCTTCGGTGCCCAGAACAGAGGCCTGCACGACGCCAGGAGCTTAGGGGACAGGTACCGAGTGAGTGAACACGTGTGTGAGTGAACACGTGTGTGAGTGAACACGGAAACGAGTAACGTGCAGGTGCATGAATAAGCGAGTGGGATGGGGGGGGTCCTGAAAGAAGGCAGGATGGGGAGGGGAGGCAAGGCAAGCAGGCTTTCTGAGCCCTGGGTGGGAGCCCAAAGCCAGGCCCCTGGCCCCCCAGTCCAGCCTGGGGCCCTGGAGCTCCAGAGCCCCCCAGGCTGTGGACCCCCTGGCTCATGGCCCCCCACTGTCCCAGCCTCCCTCACTCCACTGTGGCCTTTCCTACCTGCGGCAGGTGGAGCCCCCTGTGTGGGCAGGCCCAGTGGGCCAGCGGCGCTCGGCACAAGGGGCACAGGTGACAGCAGGGGCAGGAGAAGAGGGGCGGCGGGGCCTGCAACAGGGCCCGTCAGAGACTTTGTAAAGTCCCCACCCCTCACCACCACCCCACTGCCCGGGCTGGGCAGAGACTCACATGGCAGGGGCGAGCTGGCACCGTCACGCAGGGGCACGGTGGGGCTGGGCTGGGGTTGGGCTGATGAAGGGAGCAGGCACAGAGGAGGCGCCTGGAAAGAATGGTGGGGTGTGTGCCCGCAGTCCGAAAGCCAACCACGAGGCTGGCCCCCAAGGCCCCCTTTGAACAAACACTCATGTAGCGCTTACTACCCCACCAGGCACCATTCTCAATGCTTTATGTGCGAGCTTGTTCAATCCAAACTCGAAGACCCCTCTATCAAGTAGGAACTATAGGATCCCCATTTCACAGAAGAGGAAGAAGGTCGGGCAGGGAGAACTGAACCAGGTCACCCAAGGTCTCACTGCCAGTAAGGGACGGAGCTGCAGTCTGAACCCAGGGGGCCTGGACCCAGGGGACAGACTCCTGCCCCGGTCACAAGGCCACCTGCCCTCTCCCACCTGCCCTCTGCCCCGGGGCCTGCCTCCAGGCTGCCCGACAGGCTCACCGCTCCAGCTCGTGCACCTGCTGGGCCAGGACCCGCTGCTCATCCCGGGCCCGGTCCCGGCTACTCTGCAGCTGGCCCTTTTCTTTCCTGGGAAGAACAGGCCCCAGGAAGGTGACAGGAGACAGAGACACCAGGAGGGATAGCAGTCAGCCCTCCTCTTTGCGGTGGACTACAAGCCCCAGGAGGCAAGGGGGGGACAGCAGGGTAGCCATGGACGACCGGGGAAGGAGGCGGCCTGGCAGGAGCGGTGCAGAAGTGAGCAGTGCAGAAGTGAGGGGCGGTGCAGAGAGTCCCCTGGCTGGGGGTGGGGGGCCCTACCGCAGCCTCTCATTCTCCAGCATGAACTCCTGTAGCATCCCGTAGAGGTTCCGCTGGGCCCAGGCTACCCGGGGCCCACTGAGCCCTGAGGCTGCTGGTGGAAGGAGACGGTGGCTGGATCCACGGGAGCCCCAGACCCTATCCTCACCCCACCCCTGCCCCCAGGGAGCTCATACCCTTGGGGTCTATTTGGCCCAGTTGGGACCGCAGGCGACGGTTCTCCTCCTGAAGCTGCAATATCTCCATCTCCAAATGCCGGGGTTGCTTTGCCATAGGTGACTGCCCAGACAGAGGCCCAGAACTGCTGTTTATGTCTGTGCAGGGTGTGCACAGTACTGGGGTTTTGGGGTGGGTGAGCAGAGCCTGAAATCCAGCCCGCACTTCACATGCCGGCCTTGCGTCCTGGCACAAGGCTACAGCCACCTGGAGGAGGCACTCTGGCCTAATGGTGTCAAAGTGCCAGGCAGCCGTAGGCAGTTGCCTGGACCTCGCTCCAGATCCAACCTTAACCTCAGTTCCATCCAAGCCTTGACCCAGATTCTGACCCCAAACAAGACACGACATCAGATCCCAAGTAAACTCAGACTTAATCAAGGTACCAACTGGGATCCTGGCTATCCCCTGAATCATATTCTAAATCAGATCACACCCCTAGACACGCCCTAATCCTGATCATGACCTCTGACCCCACCCTACCCAATCATGACCCCATCGCCAGGACTCTGACTCTAATGCCAACTGTGACTCTACCCAGACTTTCCATGACACTGACTCAGGCTCCAACTCCTGCCTGACCCCCGACCATCTCCCCGACCTGTCCCCTCTGCCCGGGTGTCCCTCCATTCACCTGGGGGGCCTGTGGCCGAGTGGTGACCCGCTGAGCTCGCCTTGCATATCGAAGCGTGCTGAGAGTCTCAGGAAGGCACTGGGCTGAAGGCGACACACAGGCCACCTGGGGAGAGTGGCCCCTGAGCCCTCTTCCCTGACTGGGACCCCCCTCAGGAGCCTTCCCTCCCTGCCAGCCCTTCTCGGGTACCATGAGGGTGACCCCGCGCCCCCCCAGAGAGTCTGCCAGCAGCTTGGTGAGCTTGCTGTCCCGGAAGGGGATGTGGCTCTGCTTCCGCTGCGGGTCCAGCAACACGGAGATGCAGTGACCTGGGCGGGGACAATGAGGCCAGCAAGGTTACAGCTCTTGCCCAAGGCCACCCAGCTGCTGCGTGCAGAGCTGGGGTCTCCACCCAGACCTGTGTGACTCGAACATCTCTCCGTCCCGAGATCTGGGTCCGCAATCAGCCTGGCCTCCGCCACCAGACCGGGGCTCCCGGCAGCACAGATGGGCCTGCCCGCCCCTGATCCCCAGGGCCACCAAAGAACCTGACCAATGGGCCTGGCACTCGGTGGGACTCAGGAAATGTCTGACAAATGGGCTGAATGAAGAAAGATTCCCTGAGAATCCCCACACACGCCACCGAGGAAGGTCAGCAGCTCAGCCCTGAAGGTTCCCAAGGCCCAGTGACCTGGGGTGGGGCTGGGAAGGTCCCTTCCCCTCACTGGGCCTCAGTTTTCCCAACAGCACACAGGACAGGGCGAAAATCTGAGGGTTCATACTGTGCACCTGAGTGTTTCCACCTCCCCAGTTAAACTGTGCCCTTACGACCCTCGGGGTTTATAGACTCGAAGAAAGTGCTGGAGGGGAGGTACCAGTCAGTAGCCAGCTGAGGCCAGGAGGAGGCGCGTGGCCCCCAGGTCCCAGCTCCTGACTCTCCCGCACTACAACTCCTCTGCTTTCCCCCACTGTGCACAGTTCCGGGTCAGGCTCGGAGGAGGGACTCGGCAGGCCAGTCGGGCTGGTCACACGTCTCACCCAGGGCCAGGAGGCTGCGGTTGATGCTGTTTGCCTCAAGCATCAGCTCCCCCCGGGATCCAGTGGACGCCACCTTCTCACTGCCGGCCAGGTCTACAAAGCACAGCTTTCCGCCAGTGGGGGGCTCCCCAGGGTCCGCTGGAGGCCCCTGCGGGGTGGGAGGGTCAAGGTCGATGGGGACTTGGAAGGGGCTGTCCCCATCAGAGGCACTATTACCCCCTGCATGTGCCCATGTTGGTTTTACACCCAGAGGCAGACTCTTTCGGGTGGTCCTGGGCCAGCTTCTTCCCCCAGTGGGGTGACTCACGGTTTGGCGGCTGATGTGGAGTGTGAGCAGGGCGTGGCTTCGGCTGGAGGCCTGGTTCAGGGTGTGAGCTGAGGTCCGTCGCCGGCTAAGACCTACAGCGGGGAAAGGGCAAGAGCTGAGTTGGCCTTGGTAGGAAGAGCAGGCGGTCACCAATTAAGAAACAGTAGCAAGAGCATCCTGGGAGAGGGGCCAGCCCGAGCAAAGACACAGAGGCAGGAGAGTGGAGTGACGGGCTACGGGGCCTGCCTCCAGCACGGACAGGTGAAAGAACGATGGAGAGAACTGGAAGAATGTCCATCAGGTTCACATTTTATAAACATCTCTCCTGTTGCCGTGTGGAAAGAGAGAGAGAAACCCAGGTGGAAAGATCAGCTGCCAGGCGTGGCACAACTCTGGGGCCAGACCCCAGAGTCCCCATGTCCTTGCAGCCTGCCACAGGGTAGGTGCTCAATAAATATTTGTTGAATAAATGAATGAGGCTGGAACAGAAGGGCACCACGGGCTAGCTTAAGAGGTATGACCTTTCCTTCCAGAAACTGGAAGGGTCTGGAGGGCTGGAGAGGAGGAGGGATGTGGTGTGCTGCCTGGAGGGGAAGAGATGGAAGGAGAGAGCCTGGAGTTGGGGAGACCTCCTCAAGGTGGAAATATGGAACCGGATGGAGGCGGAGACTTTGGGCTGGAGA
The DNA here is from genome assembly GCF_006229205.1 of Suricata suricatta. Lineage (NCBI taxonomy): Eukaryota > Metazoa > Chordata > Mammalia > Carnivora > Herpestidae > Suricata > Suricata suricatta. The sequence continues at coordinate 19,193,424 of NC_043712.1, read as the reverse complement.
AGAGACCGTGACCCTGACCCCTACCCAATCATGGCCCCATCATCAGGATTTCAAGAGTTTGGACAGCCGTTGGACAGCAGACTCTGCAGGCCTGGGGTGGGGTGAGGGGACATTCCCGGCAGTGCCTGAATTGTGGTCTGCTGGCCCTTTCCCCCCCACAGCCCCAGCCAGGGGCTCCAAGTGCACAATCAGTGAACAGCTGAGGAATGGGTGCCCCGCACCCTAAAGCGTCCCTGAAGCAGCACGCACCCATTTCCATTAGTTCCATCAGGGCCCCCAGGGTCCCAAACTCCACCACTCGAAGCTGCTCCACATAGAAGCCCCGCGTCTTGTTCCAGCGAACAGGGAGCGGCCTGGGAGATCCGCTCAGGAGGTCTCGAACCTGAGATGAGAGTGGCCTGTGAGGCCAGGGGCCCTGCGCCCGTGCTCCACCCAACCCCTGACCTTACCAACAACAGTCCCCCAGCCTCTTCTGTCCCTTGACCCCAGCTCCTTGGAGAGAAATGCCTCTTTTACCTGGAGGGCTGTCTATTCAATCGCAGTCCCCCACCTGCTCATTGTAGATCTCCAAATAGGAGGCGCGGAGGGTGACCGGGGCACCCAGCTGCCGCACCCGGTCTAACAGCCAGGCGAAGGTCCTCTGCATGATGCCGGCTAAGTTGGGGGGGACGGGCACCCCCTCGCCCTGGGAGCAGAAACAGCTGAGCCAGGGGGTGGGTCACGATCATCTCAGCGCGCGCGCACACACACACACACACACACACACACAGAGTCTTAACTACCACTGCCCTACTCTACGCCAGGAACCGAGGGCCCATGCAACATCGAATGTAATCCTCGATCAGAACTATTCACTTCCATCCACAGACAGAGCAACTGAGAGCTATTAAAGAAGGCGGACAAAAGGAGGTCCATATTGGACAAGCGCCTTCTACCTCTCTGGTCCTCGGTTTCCTTGTCTGCAAATAAAGGGGGCTGGGCCGTACGAAGGCCCTTCCCCCTGGAAGTCTATGCCACCTGCCTGCGAGACCCCATTCCCGACCCGCGGGGGCTCGGTGTGCGCCCGGCCCACCTGCGAGGGCGGCCCGGTCAGGGTGTAGGTCTTCCCGGAGCCCGTCTGGCCGAAGGTGAAGACAGTGCAGGAAAAGCTGCGGGCGGCAGAGGAGCGGCTGGACCCTGGCGCCGGCCGGCAGGGGGCGGGGGTGGCGGGCGGGGGGCTGCGCCGGGGCCCCACTCA
>NC_043712.1:19144968-19192087 GCF_006229205.1 Suricata suricatta | reverse complement strand
GGGGGGGGGGGGCGGCCTGGGACCTGGTTGCCCCGGGGAAGGGACTGAGGGGTCACCGGGTAGGTTTTTGAGGGGCTGGGTCGGTGGGTGGGATTCCTCACTTGCAGAGTCCGGGTCCCCGAGCAGTGCAGCGCGCTCTGTTCCCCTCGACGCAGCTCTGCCGCGCTCATGGGACGCACTCTGGGGTCCATCGGGAAGGCAGGTGCCCATCCCGATGACGCCATTGGCCTGTCCTCGCTCGCCCCCTCCACCCCCACCTCGCTCCCGCCCAACCAACCTATACCTACCTGAGTACCACCTGGATGGGCGTTTCTGGCCCCTCTGGCCCCTGCTCCAGGCTCTGCGCGGGGTCCCTGTGGCAGCAACGTGAGTTACCATCCCTGGGCCCAGTGGCTCCTCTTACCTCCCAGAACTTCGCTTACCCGTCGGGAGACCCGCGTTCCTCCATGTCCTGCTTTGCACACGGAGTTAGCTCCGCCCGAGTCTTGTTCCTCTCTCTCCCCACCCTGCTGGGACTGGCTATGCACCCCGTACACCCCCCACCCCCTTTCCCCTTCTCAGGCAGCCAGCCATCCGGAAAGGCTTGGGCCTGCCCAGAGCTAGCTAGTTAAAGATTTACCCACCCCCACCTGTGGTGGAAAAAGTCTCTCTCCAGCGAGGGTACCCCGAGCTAGGGGGGTTCTGGAGTCTGAGGGACCCTTGCTCTTGCCCATTCCTATCAGGAGCGACCACTCAGACCAGCCTCCTGAGCACACCGGTGGGGATAGGGAAGCAGGGATGGGAGTGGCCCACCAAGGCCTGGACAGAGCACCGACCAGGTCCTACTCTGCACCTATGCCTCCTCCACCTGAGTTGTCTTCTTCCCCCACTTCCCGTCCCTGGCCGGCTCCAGCTACTTGGTGTCAGGGGGCCCAGGGAGGAGGGCTTCAAAAGGGGTGAGAGGGGCCAGGTTTCAGCTCTAGGAAGACCTGGCCGGTTGAGTTCCTTCGCAGAACTGAGAACAGGCCTGGAAAGAATCTGGTTAAACATTGGGCCACCTGCTTCTCCAGTGCCGAGGCTGACTTAAGGCCAGAGCAGAGTCGTTTAACCCTCTCCTGATCTGGCTGAGAGGGCCACATGGGTGCCCGGTCAGTGGCAGCGTCCGTGCTGGGCACCAACGCAAAGGAATGCCGGAGTCCTGTTAGGGAGACAAGAAAGGACAATCTAGTATGCAGGGAGGGGGGTGTGGAGTTGAGAGGCCCGTAGGAGCAGGCAGGTAAAGGTGGTGGGTGAGGGTGTTCTTGGCAGAGAAAACATTGCAGGAAGGGTGGGGTGGGGTGGGGAGATGCGTGAGGCATGCAGAGGTGGGCCGAGGCTCGGCTGTGCTCATGCAGGGCACGTCACGGAGTCTGGACTCCCTCCTCAGGGAACCAGGAAGCCACTGAAGGGTTATGAACAGGGAAGTGACACCATCAGGCAGGCACGGGCTGTTGCTGTATGTTCTCTATTTCCAGAAACTTCTCTTCTCTCTGACACACATTAGCATGAACGCCTTAACAACCAATAAAACACGCTCTATCCCACCACTAAGGATAGCCAACGATCACCCAGCTAAGGAGTGGTTTATCTTAGGTGGCAGTGAGCTCCCCATGCCGTGGAGGAGTTCAAGCAAGAGCTAGTTAAGCTTTTGATTATGGGGCCTTCTAGCTGGATCTATACGGAGACTTAAGTAGAGCAAAGAGTCACTGTCCCCAGCTCTGTTAGTTGAGCAAGTAATTCCACCTTTCAGGGCACCTGGGTGGCTCAGTCGGTTAAGCGGCTGACTCTTGATTTCAGCTCAGGTCATGATCTCACAGTGAGTTCGAGCCTCACATCAGTGCTGTCAGCACAGAGCCCACTTGGGATTCTCTCTCTCCCTGTCTCTCTGCCCCTCCCCAGCTCGTGCTCACTCACTCTCGATCTTTCTCAAAAACAAATAAGTAAACATTTAAAAAAAGAAAAAAAGTCTTAACCTGTTTCCTTCCTATCAACAGAGATTAATGATTTCCCATAGTTATTCTGAGGTTTCAGTGAGACAGTGTTAATGAAAGTGATTCATAAACTGGAAAGAAGTAAAAATAAAAGTCCCTAGATGATCTCCAAGATTTCTATCAACTGTGAAGTTCCTTAATCTGTTACACATTTTTAAAAAATCCTCGAGGTGGTTAGGACAAGAATGACTCCTTGTGTCTTACAGATGAAAAATGGAAGAAGAGCGAGGTGGGCCCGGGAGGTTTTTTAGGGAGAAAGCAGCTGTTAATGGCGGAACTGAGCACAACCCAGAGCTACGGACTGGCTGTAGCTGCTCTCGGCTCTTTCCAGCTGTCAACCCAGTAAGTGAACAAGTTGTTCCTTTAACTGTCCCTGAGGGGCACCTGGGTGGCTCCATCAGTTGAGTGTCCAACTTCAGCTCAGGTCATCATCTCATGGTTCGTGAGTTTAAGCCCCGCGTCGGGCTCTGCGCTCGTGGTACAGAGCCTGCTTGGGATTCTCTCTCACTCCTTTGCTCTCTCTGTCCCTTCCCCACTTGCATGCATGCATACTCTCTCTCTCTAAATAAACTTAAAAGAAATGTCCCAAAAGGGCTTAATCAGATTGCTGTCCATCTTCAAGCTGGACCAAGTTGAGCCCCACTGAAGGGATTTTGAGAGAAATGCCAAGACAAGAGATAGGTGCGTGATGGCTGTGATCGGCTGTCTGGTGTGTGCACAAGGATTCCCAGCCTGGGGCAGAATGTGTACAGCCTCAGTGTCCATGAGCAAGAGCGAAATTCTAGTTCTGTTCTCCAACAGTGAGTAAGAACAGTGGCTAACTTTAGATTGTGAGTTCATTCAGCAGAGAGAGAGAGAGAGCAGGGGAGAGGGGCAGAGGGAAAGAAAGAGAGAGTCTTAAGCAGCCTCCTTGCTGACACGGGGCTCAATCTCACGATCCTGAGATCATGACCTGAGCCACAATTAAGAGTCAGACGCTTAACGAACTGAGCTAGCCAGACGCCCTTCGCAGATTTTATAAAGCCTCCCCTACGTGCCAGGCTTCTCGGTCCTTGAGATCCGTTAGTGAACAGACAATAGTAAGCTTTTGTGGGGACCTGGAACCTCTGGAACTCTCTCATGTATCAAGACATCCGTGTTCTGGAACCTGGCTTTATCTAGTAAGCTAGACTTGTGGCTCTCCGGTGATCCGGAACTCTCCCTGCTGGGTGTGTGCTGATGGAGCGGCGTGTACCCGCACCAAGGTCGGGGCCAAGGCTATCTGAGCCCCCATGCCCACCTCCACTACCACCATTCCTCCCCCCTCTGTGTCCTCCTGCCGTTGCCGCCTCGGTGATCCCATCGCCACTACCCACCCAGATCCTCCCATCCCCGCCATCGCCGCCACCATCACCACCATCATCACCGCTGTGATCATGGTGCTGGTGACAAGAGTAAGCGCCATCTCTGTCTGTTCATTGGAGAACGTGAAAGACACCTGCCTGCACCCCCAGCCAGCGGTGCCCCTCACTGACCATGGCGCCGCCTGTGCCCACAGCTGGGGCTGAGTCCGTCTGTGTCCCTGTCCCCTCCTCACCCGGTCCTGGGCCTGTCCTGAACTGTACCTTTTTCCTAGGAGCAGTGGGGACGCCCGCGGATGAGGGAGGGACAGAGGGGAGGAAGGTCTGGCAGGTGGCTGGGGTGGGGGTGGGGGGTAGGAGGTAGTGGGGGTGGGACTCAGTATCTTGGGAGCTGGCGGCCCCGCAGGGGTGCGGCTCCAGGCCTCACTAGAGGGCAGCAGAGCACTGTGCCGCTGGGGCCAGAGGGCTCATCACAAAGGAGTTCTGTCAAGCATGGCCCTGCTCTCCCCCTGCGTGTTCTCCAGGCGTGTGCACCACGTGTGCACCGCCGAGGGGCTGGCTGGCCTGGTGCTATGAAGGGACGTGAGCAGGCCTCAAGAAGCAATCCTTGGGGGAGTAAATAAAATCAGTGTTGAGCAATCAGGGACACTCCTCCACACACCCCTACTCCTACTACCAGCCCCTTTGACCCACTCACCCCAGTTCGGCCCTAGACATCCCCTTTGGGGAAACCCTGCCCTGTCTCTCCCTGGAGCCTCAGAATAACGTCTGAGCTCCCTAGGCTGGGACGTCAGGCCATCCAGGCTCTATTGACCCCTCTGGCTGTCCTCTCCTTCCCACTGCCCCCCACCCCTGCCTCTTACACCCTAGCCCAAAGCTCTCTAGGCTTCCCTTTTTTTGTTTTATTTATTTTTGAGAGAGAGAGTGACAACATGAGCAAGGGAGAGGCAGAGAGAGAGGGAGACACAGAATCCAAAGACAGGTTCCAGGCTCTGAGCTGTCAGCACAGAGCCCGACGTGGGGCTTGAACCCACGAACGGTGAGATCTTGACCTGACCCGAAGTCGGATGCTCAACTGACTGAGCCACCCAGGCGTCCCCCCTAGGCTTCCCTTTGATTCCTCTAAACCTTTGCCCCCGCTGCTCCCTCTGCCAGGAGTGCTCACTTCTAGCTGGTGAGCTTGTCCTGCAAGCCTTACTAGAGGAAGCCTTCCCCCTGCCCCCACCCCTACCCTCCAGGTCAGGCTGGAGCCTCCCCATCCCCCACATCCCCCCGGGCCTCCCTCTGTCACAGTACTGATCTTCGGCTGGTTCTTCCTATCTGTTGGGGGTCAGGGACTCTTTGGCCTCACCCCTGTGGTCTCTGAGCTATCGAAGGGCCCTGCCGGCAGAAGGGGCTCAGCAGATGTTGGTGGAAGGGAGGGCAGGAGGAAGGGAGGCCGGTGCGCAGGCAGTCAGTGCATCCCTGCATCCCTTTCTAACCTCCATCTCTCCTGGCCTCCTGGAAAGGCCAACCACAAACACTCCACTTCATGATGCGAGGATTCATTTAGGGACTCATTTATCACGGAGCTCATCAGCTCCTGCCACAGAGCTGCTCTCGAATGTGCCCAGAAGCTGAGTGACATTCTCTCAGCCCCGGCCAAGCTGGCCTCTCGGACCCAACCATCTGCTACAAATTTAGAATTCCAAGAGGGTGGGGGACAGGCTTCCCTGGGCCCTGGGAAGCCCAAGTGTCAATGCCCTCTGCTCTACCCAGCACATTTCACAGAGGAGGACTTGCCCCCATTTGTCAGGTGCAGAGACTGAGGCCCGGGTAGGAAGAGGCCCAGCCCAGTCTGGGGCTCGCCCTGCCTGACAGCCTCGCACTGGATGGAGGTGGAACAGAGATGAGAGGATCATGAGGAAGAAAGTTCTCCTTTTACCACGTGACACACTCATCTTTTCATTGTTCTCCCTGCAACCCCCACCCTACCCCCACCCCCAGCGCAGGAAAAGCCAGATGGGTCCAAGGCCTGTTGTGAAATTTTCCAAACAGTGCTTGATGTAATCTTGAATTAAGATGTGAATGTGGGCCAGAGGACTCATTCCACAATATTCTCCCCAGCAGGAACCTTCAGGGATTATTGGATTGACTTCTGTCTGGCCCCCTACCCATCCACAGATGGGAGAATGGAAGAGGGGGCTGGTAACGGCATTGTGAGGGATGGTGATTTTACTTTATTTATTTTTTTAATGTTTTATTATTTATTTTTGAGACAGAGAGAGACAGAGCATGAGCAGGAGGGGAAGAGAGAGAGGGAGACACCGAATCAGAAGCAGGCTCCAGGCATTGAGCTAGCTGTCAGCACAGAGCCTGACATGGGGCTCTGTGCTGACAGCTCAGAGCCTGATGCGGCGCTCCAACCCACAAACGTGAGATCATGACCTGAGCCGAAGTCGGAAGCTTAACCGACTGAGCCACCCAGGCGCCCTGGAACGGTGATTTTAGATCAGGGCACAGAGAGCCACATAACCCACTGGCACCCGCAGGCCACCTGGCTCCTCTCCTCCGAAACCTCGCGTGGCCTCTTGTGCCAGGTGTGGTGGGTCTTGGCGGCCACACTGGGCTTCCCGATAGACAAGGAGCTTGGGGATGGTAGGGGTCACGTCCTGACGCCCGGCACGGGACCTGGCACAGAGACACGCCCACTAACTGCCTGCATGAGGTCCGGCAAGCGGAAATAAAGCACCCTGAAGCCAAGCTCTGTGTTTTGGTGAAGATGAGCCTCTCCTGGTCAGTGGTGAAATCCAAGGACCCGGGGTGATTGAAACTCCAGGACCTCAGCTCTTCTTCGGAGAAACATAAACAGCTTCCGCTGAGTCCGTCTACCCCAGCGTCCATCCTGGAGTGACTTACCTATGAGCTGGATGTTTTCATCTCAACACAGTAATGTTGATACATAAGCGTGTCAGGGTGTTACATGTCATCTGTTACACAGCGATGCCTCATGCGTCTGGAACCTTCTATGTCAGAGGGTTGGGAGTTAGTATTTACTGAACACGGGACACTTTTTCCACTTCACTTTATAATTTCAAATTCAAAGGGATGCCCTGGGACTGGTTCTACAGATGAGGAAACTGAGGCTCAGGGATTTTCAGTGTCTTGCCAAGCTCAGGTACCCACTAAGCCACGTAGTGGGCATCTGTCTGTCTCCAGAGCGTGTGCTCTGTCCTCTACTCTCTGCAGCTTCCTTCCTCTGCACTGTTTTGCAGAGTTGAACTTGGATGACTGACGTTGACCTTTTGAGTACACAGCTTGCCTTCGTCCAGTCGTGTCTGCCGAAACCCGCTCCCATATTGGCTTCCCCGCTGCTCTGCCTTCTCTCCTGGGGAATGTCAAGTGCTACTTTAAGGCCGGGGAGCCCCACCCCGGCATCCGGATCCCCACCCCGCGGGATTCATTGGTTTGCAGGTGGGGCCCGAGTATCAGCAGTTTCAGCGCACCCAGATTCTTCTGACTCACAGCAGGGCTGACAACTTTGCTTTCAGTTTTTCTTGGTGCCCAAAGCCATCCCTTCTAATGTGTGTGTTGGACGTTTCTCGGGTTGTGATGGGCGTTTTGAGACCTCGTGTTAGCTTTTTCTGGTACACCCGCCTTTCTCTTGGGACCAGACTTCCTGGTGAGCCATGTCACTGCAGTCCTCAGATTCCGTCTTTTCATTTCTACCTTGGAATCCACCACGAATCATAAACCAAACAGAGCAGAACTGCCTTGTAGGCAGGGCCTTGTGGGATCCGTCAAGAGTTTTCTAGGCTTTTCTTCCCGCTTAGGTTTCTTCCATACAGGTGACAGGGAGCTGGCCAATGTGTGAGCAGCTGCTTATTCAATGTGAATGTTAATTAAGCATGGCCAAGGCACCTACTATGGGCTGGGTCACAAACTAGGCGCTAACAATCCGCCATGTCATTTGGTAATGAACACGGTGGCTGCATCCTCCCTCAGGAAGCCCTTCTGGATTGGGGTGTCTCCTCTGAGGACCTGCAGATCCCCACACCTACCAACCCCCTGACCTTTACCCATTTGGCTAAGCTGAGGGTAGGGTTCAACCTCTGTCTGCCTCAGAAAACTGTAAGCTCTCTGAGGACAGGGACTGATCAGTGAATCTGAGTAGGGCTCAGGACATGTCAAAGTGAATGCTCATAGCAGCTGGAACCAAATGGCATGGGAGCACAAGCAAGGAAAGTGAGTCCTGACCAGAAAGCAAGGGCTGGAGAACCTAGGAAGTCTTCATGGAGGAGGTATCATTGGGACGGGCTTTAAAAGATGGGTAGAAATTGGGGCAGAAAGAAGCAAGAGGAAGAGCATTTCAGGCAAAAGGAATGGCATGAGTAGAGGCCCAGGGGTGCGGCAAGTTGAAGAGTAAGCACTTGCTTAGTGGGATCGAAGGCCAGAAAGATTGGTGGGGACCATACTCCAGAGTGTCAGAAGACAGAGGTTTCCGTGGAAGTCTTGGCGACAGTCCTGGCTAAGAACTTGTCTCTAGTCATTCTTCTGGATGAGCAGAGCCTGGGGATGCCCCGTCGCCCCCTTGTTGTGACACTTCAGGCTCTTCCCAGGAAGTCCTGCCCACTGTATCCTCAGGACACCGAGTTCCCGAGGCCTGGGTGGGTGCCAGGCCTGCTGCTGACTCGCCCCTCTGGCAGCCGAGGAGCTGGGACGCGGAGCTGGGCCTTCCACAGAAGCCAAGCCCTCCAAGAATGTCCCGCTGGGGCTGAAGGCACGTTCCCAAGTGTATGCCATCACCCCTGTCCTGTTACCCAGCGATAGCCCCCCCAACATCCCCCCAGAGCCTCGGTGTCCCCGTGTATAAGTGAGGATGGGGAACTGAGACGCCCAGGACCCTGCCTGCTCCAGGGCTCTGGGACGTTTGGGAGCAATCAGCGTTCCTGCCACCCGGGGGAGGTTGAGGGAGGGACGCAGCTCCCATAACCCCAAGGCTGTCCCCAAGACAGAGCCATATTCTCACCAGGACCAGAAGGATTTGATCAGTAGCAGTTTCTAGGGCCTTGTGCCCTTTCATTTCTTCTTCCCAACTTGTCTACGTGGACCCCTCTCCTTCCCAATCTCCAGGAGTAGGACCCTGTCCCTCCTTCCCCGCATTAAGAGGGGCTGGCTCCTAGCTCTACTTTGCCCCTGGCGCTCATGCCCATTTTGGCAATACTACCACCATTGTCATACTGGTATGTCCACTAGGTGACCGCTACTGCTCCTGTTACTTCTGCTGCCACCGTCCCCGCACCTGCCACTCCTGGTCTTCACAGCTCGACTATTCCACTACTGCTCCTGCGCCCACCTTGAATGACTCCGCGGTTACTTCTAACAGCAGCGGCCGTGATGAGTGATGCACATGAACCAAGGGCTGAGCTCTCCTGGCAGACTTCTGTGGCATTGATTATCGTAGGGATGGGGAAACGGAGGCTTGCAGAAGCTAAGTAACTTGCCCCAAGTCATAGGGACAGGAAGAGATGGAAGCAGGTTTTCAACAAGCAACCTGGCCGTGGGGCGCACGCCTCAGACTTAGAATCCGTCTCCCTCCTCTGTCCTTTGTCTGGTTTTCTGAACACTTCCTTGGCTTATCATGAGTTCTTGGGAAGAGAGTTGCTGAGAAAAGGAAAGAAGAGGTGACCTTTGCAAGTTGTCTAGAATGTCACGAGCAATGTACATGGCAGGTGCTTGATACATCTATTGTTTGAATTAATTGGATCCTAACAACCTTTCAAGGTCGGAACAAGGCCCCACATGTTATGGTGGGGGAAACTGAGACTCTCAGAAGTGCTGTGGTCTATCCAGAGGCAGAGATGTGCACCGGAACTGTCATTTCATGACCTCGACTACAGCGTGAACTGCTCACCCCAACCACCAACTCTTCCATGAGCATTGCGCTTTATGCTTTATATTCACTTTACAGTGACTGTTGATTTAATTTTCTCGACAACCCTCAGAGAGGGTGAGCAAGTCCATTTTACAGACAAAATCACTGAGGCTCAACATACTAAGGCAGCTTTTGAAGGGCTCCTGAAGAATCAGTGACAAATCTAGGATTTGAACCAATACAGCATCCTGCTCCCTAGCCACGGCCTGAGAGAAGGGGCCTCCCAGCTGGAGGAATCCGAATGGCCTCTCTGGAAACAGCCCTCGTGCCCCACTCTGCCCAGCCACCTTGGCTCTTGTGGTGGGTGAGCCCACAACCCCCAGGGTGGAGAACTCTAGTTATTTCCAGCCTGGTACTTAAGGGCTGGCCAGGGAGTGGGGTGTGGGCTGGCCAGAGGACTCTGTGCTCCCAAGAGGGTCTGGCCTTTGGCCGATGAGAGCTAGGCAGGGGATCAGGGATCTGTCCAAGCTGCTTAGGTGAGCCAAAGCTGGGCGGGTGTCCCAGGAGAGGGCAGGCCACCCCCTCCCCAAAAACGTATGGTGTAGGTAGCCAAGTTGCACACAGGGAGCTCATTCACCCCCCTCCAGCTCAGCTGGCCCTGTTCTGAGCCATGACCCAGGCTGAGGCGCTCCCCCTGCAGCTCCCGAGAGATAGAAAGAGCAGGCGACTGTCCCGATAGGGGTCTGATGCAGCCACAAAAGGCTGAAAACCAGGTAAAAGCAAACGCATTACACTCTGCGCACTTACTTTGTGCCATCCTGCCTCCCAGCAAGTCTGTGAGGTGGAAATTACCACCCCCATGGGTCCCTTTCCCTCTTGTGTGAAAAATGCTATTGCCACACTGACCTCCTTTTCAAAGCGTCAAACATTTTCTGCCTCAGGACCTTTGTACATGCCCTTTGGGAATACCCTTCGCATGATTGGCTCCTCTGTCCTCAGGTTTCAATTTAAAAAGTCACGTCTCAGTGATGCCTTTCCTGACTCCCCTAATAGGTTCCCCCGAGCCCTAAGACACACACACCTTATCTCCGTCACCCTCCTCTGCTTCCTTTCCATCATTTTATATATTTTTTTTGAAATGTATTTGTTTGTGTCTCTCCCTGTGAGGAGAAGGACAAAGTCTATTTTACTGACCATCATGTCCCAAGCTCCAGCAAAGAATCTGACACATAGAGTAAATGTTTATCCCACGAACAAATGAAAGGAAAGTGAAGGCATTCGTCCACACCCTCGCTGTGTAAAGGGGCATCGACTGCGACTGCACCGGAGCTCAGCCCCGCCTTTCTCAAAGGTGCGTCCATGCCCCGCTGTGAGCACGCTCAGGGAGGATGGCGCAAGCCACACGCCGCACTCCCTCGCCCCAGAGGCACATCCTCCACCCATGGGGCTCGGTGCCTTCTCCAGCAGCCCTCCCAAGTCCTCCTGTTTCTGCTTGCCTGTCTCCCAAGACAGGGAGCTCACTCCATGCACTGTGATGTGAGAGCTTCCTTCCAGAGCCCTGGGACCTTCTGAACGACAGAACGGACTGCTCCGCAGTTTCTCACGGGCCGGAGTGGACAGGTCTCTGTCATTAGCAGGAGACCGCAGACTCTGGCAACATGCATGTCTGCGTATTCTTTTACTTCCTGTGCACCAACCATGGGCCAGGCCTGGGCTCGCAAAGTACAGAGCGCAAGAGCCGTGCTTTGCCTTCTCGATGATGTTTAAGGCCCGTGATGGCCTTTGAGCCACAGAACAGCCCCGATGGCGACAGCGGGGCACACGCAGCACATCCGATGCTTCTGAAACTCTGTCCGGCACATGCATCGCCCAGGGATCTGAAGGTGCAGATTTGAGAACAAGCAGATGTGGGCAGAAAGTCTGCACAGCTCCCGGCTCTCCAGTGCCGCCACCGCTGTGGTGCACGGACAGGGTGTAGAACCCACTGACAAAGGAGGGCAGGAAGGCCCGGAGTGACTAAGGGATTTGCCCAGGGACACCCAGCCAGGCAGCGGGGGCTGAGGGGGGACGTCCGACTCCCAGGGCCAGGGCTCTGGAATTCTCGGCGCAGGCCGGGCTCAGTGTGCCTTTGTGAGGCGCGGCATACCTGAGCTCACCCAGGCTGCCCAGCCCGGCCCATGAATAGCGGGCCTCTTTCCTTCCTGCACCAGGCCGGCCAGGCGGGCGCACGCCCCGCCGCCCCCTCCCCGGCACACACACACTCGCACACACTCACACACCCCTGGCCGGCCAGGCTGCCCGCCCTGTTTGGGGAAAGTCAACAAGAGCATTTGAAAAGTCTTTCTGTGTGGAGAATCTGTTTGTATAGGGGGAGGAAACGCAGAGCTGGCCAATAGGTAGAAATATTAATGAAGCTTGTTATAAAGGGCCCATTCACGGCTCTCCGAGTAAATAGGGCTCTTGTCGGGCTGCCACGTTATCTGCCAAGTTCAAGAATGTGGTTTGAAAAAATAGAATTTAAAGGGGTGAGGTGGAGCCTTAGCCGGCCGGCCTGCTGGAGCTGGAGCCGCGTCCAGGGGGAGCCTGCCCGGAGGGGGCTGGGGCTGGGGGCACGGGCATGGGGCGTGGGGCACCGGGCTGCTCAAGGACAAGGGCGGGGAGCTGCGGGGGAGGAGTCAGCCGTGAGGGGAGCCAGAGAGAATCCAGCCCACCAGTGTGGCAGGCCCAGTGCCCCCCTTCCTCCCTTGGTGTCTGGCCAGGGCTTGCGATTCCTTACTTTGGCCCCCAACTTGGTGTGGGTCGGGAGCAGAGCGAGGCTGCAGGACCGTTTAGTCTCAGCGCACCCTAACTCCTCGGGGGAATTTTGCCCCTTGGGGTGTCGGTAATGGGGCCTCTGTGCCCTTCCCCAAAGCCCAGCCTTCTCTCAGCTGCTAAGCTCTGTTTTGCAAATTATTGCCCAAACAACACGTAAGAAAGAACACAAGAGACTGAGATGGTCAACCTCCTCGTTTCGCATCCAGTAAACTCCGTGCTCAGAGAAGGAGAGTGACCACCCCAAGGTCACTCAGCAAGTCTTCAGCAGAACTGGGACTTGAGCCCACCGATTTCTTTTGGATCAGGGCCCTGGGACTGAGCACGGTGCCAGGCACAGAGGAGGCACCTTGTCATTTCACATGCACGACATCTTATTGTTAGCCCCGACTTACAGTGACTTGTGAGCAAGGGTCCTGTCTTAAACCAGTTCGCCCCCAGCGAGCTGCATGGCCTCAGGCAGGTGATGTTGCTTCTCTGAGCCACAGCTTCTCTTTCCATTGTAAAATGGGGTCATCAGGACCAGCCCCTCCTGCCAAGAAGACTCAGCAAGGGCATGTTGGTGAGGTGCCCAGTGCAGCGCCAAGCCCTTGGTGGGTGGCCCAGGAACTGTGGCCACGGAATTTCTTTTTCTGTCCCAGTCTGTGGCACAGGGTAGGGTCCCCAGAAAGACTGTTCCCTGAGCTCTAGGTTTCAGAGGGTGGTTTCTTCTTGGGTGGATCCTAGAAGGCTGGCCTGTACCGCGGGTCATAGGAAGCTGGTAAACTGGGGGTCAGGGGCTTCTGCCGCAGGTGGCATGAGATGGCGCAGCCACACATGTGTGTGAACTATGGCGAGGGTCCGCGAAAAGGCCCTGCAGGAAGTTGCTGACCGTCCATTTGCTCCTTAGACGGCTGCACAGAATCCGCCTCTGTCAGGCAAGGGTTAACCTGTGTGCGGGGAGAACATTTACATTGGCTTTTCTTTGCAAATGAAAAGCAGGGAAAATTCCTATAAAGCAAAAAAGGAAATAATCAATGCAAAAACTAAATGGAAACATTTTTTAAAAGACTCTGCCAGGAGCTCGCTGGGTGACTTTGAACAGCGGGGATTTCAGGAGATTTGGAGAGGGGAAGTCAGCCGCAGCCCTTTAAGGGAAGGTGGCATTGGGTCTGGTCACAAGCACAGTCTTTGGGGCTCACAGACCAGGGTTCAAATCTAGTGTCTTCTCCTTGCTGGTTGTGAGACCTTGGCCAAATGATGGGCCTCTCTGGGCTTCATTTCTTTGATCTGTCCAAGAAAAGAGAAGAGAGAGTTAAAGTGTGCAAAGGCCCTGGCACATCGTGGATGCTCATTAAATGTCAATTTCCTTTCCTTTTTGGGCCTCTTGGCAGGCTGAGGGGAAGTGTCTGACAGGTCTCCTGAGCCAGACCCGAGACACCGCTCTGCAGGCCTCAGGGCCTGCCACCAGCTCAGCCGCCTCATGGCTCACTATGTCTGCACAGCCTCTTACAACGTGCAAAGCACTTGCCCACTTCCCATCAGGGCCTCGCAAGAATCCTGGAAGTGACCAGGGCAGTGTTTACTACCCATTGCACCAAGACTGAGTGAGGGTAAGGGACCTGAACCCAGGGCTCTTAGGGCCCACATCCGTCTTCATTTCTTCATTTGTTCAGCAAATATTGGTTCAGGGCTTGTTATGCGCTAAGTACCAGACTGAGCATGGGGGATCCAATAGTGAGTAAAAATAGACACAGGTGGATGGATGGATGGATGGATCAATTGATTGATTGAGGTATGATGGATGAGTGGATGGATGATGGATGGATGAATGAATGGCTGGATGGGTGATGGATAGATGATGGATGGATGGATGATGAATGGATGGATGGACAGATGGACAGATGAATGGATGGATAATGGATGGATGAATAGATGGATGGATGATGATTGGATGGATGGACAGAGGGATGGATGGATGGCTAGATGATGGATGGATGGATGGATGGATGGATGGATAGATGGATGATGAACAGATGGACGGATGGATAGATGGATGGATGGTGATTGGGTAGATGGATGAGTAAATGAAGGAGGAATGACAAGTCTCTTGAGGGAAGCCCCTTGTCTCTTCTTTCTCCACCACTGGATCCCCAGTACCGGCACGGAGGAAGTACCACACCTGCTACACAGTGTCGTCTTTGGTGGTGTGGGCTCGAGAACCAGGCTGCCTTTCTGTACAACTCTCTAGCTTTGTGACTGAGGGGAAGTCATTTAACCTCTGGGTGCCTCAGTTTCCTCATCCGTAACATAGGTCCTAGGCGGTACTTTTTATAGGTTGGTGTAAGGATTAACTGAGTTGAAACATGAAAAGCCCTTAGAACAGGACTGTGCTGACTGCAGAGTAAGGCCAAACTGCCCCGTCTTCTGAAAAGGACCGTGTATCCTCTATAGGCAGGTTTGTGGGTGCCTTACCTGGGGTGCCTGCTGGCAAAACAATCCGATATTGCTGTGATCTCAAAGATGGGATGATCTTGAGTCCAAAGCAGGGTCAGAGAGTCAGGGCACCCATTCCACTGGGGCCCAAGGCAGAGGTGGCTTCTGCCGGAAGGAGGCGGGGCGGCAGAATGGCCAGACCCTTGGGCTGGGAGGTAAGGGGTCGCATTTCTATTCTGGCCCACCGGGCCCGGCCTTCTCTGAACCTGGATCTCTTCAGTTAGACCTCAGGGGAGATCATCTTTTTGTGAACCTGAGGAAACACGAATCAGGCTATCTGCTGCTTCTCATCCTCCATTTTCCTCTCTTTGGACGGATTTTTCCGGATCGGAAAAACTGAGCCTTTGCTAGCCTTGGAACACACACACGCGCTCTCTCTCCCTGCTGAAATGCTGTGTCAGCGTCAGCTCGTGCTTGAGGATGGCACCAGATGGAGCTCTCATTAACGCCCCCGAGCAGTGGCCTGGGGTCCCCCCGGGTCATCTCCCCAGAGCACACAGGCTGAGCTTTCTCTTTGAGGGCCGCGGACAGTCCCACCTTGTCCTGGCCCTGCGATTTACAGGAGCCAGTGGTTGACACATGTTCCCGCCCGGCGTGGGCTCGTGGGCCCGTGGGCTCAGCCTGACGCCAAGAGCCCCGGAGACAGCTCCCGCCGGCCTGCCCTCACTCTGTAAGTGAGTCACTGGGGTTTGGAGTGGGCCACCCTGGGGGTGGCTCCCTGTTGGAAGAAGACAGTCACCCTCGAACAGAGCAGGCTAAGATGGCATGCCAAAGCCTTCGCTTGGCAAAGCATCTGCCCAGAGGGCACTGACACATCTTTCAGCCAAGGAATCGCAGGGACTCGGGCCGGCATGGCCCTCGGGAATCTTGAGCCCAACTCCTCCAGGTGGAGACGGGGAGACAGGCGCAGCCAGTGAGGGGAGCCGAGAGGCGCCCTCACACAGCAAGTCAATGACGGCACTCGGGCCCTGGGGACCAGGTTCAGGACAGCTCGTGTTCCCTTGTGAGCCTTCAGTTAAAGGACAGGGAGCAGCCGAGGGGTTCCCTGGCCGCCAAAATGGATCCCCAGCTGGTCTTCTGGAAGCCAGGTGTGTGCCTGGACATCTGACCTTTGGGACAGGTTCCTGGGGCTCCCAGGCTTTTAGGCCAGCCAGTTTGGTGCCCCTTTTGTGTGACAGGAAGAGAAAGAGAGGCAGTGTAGGAGAAAGGCCTGAACTTTGCAGCTGCGCTCCTCTGGGTCCCAGCCTTGGCTCAGTCAGTCACTGGTAAGATAGTCACAGGTACATTCCTCAACCTCTCGGAGCCTCGACGTCCTCACCTATACAATGGAAACATCATCGCCTACACGGTGGGTCTCCGGGAGGATTGCATGGTGTCAAGTGTCTGGCGCATAGTAGGTCTACAGTAAATGGCAGCTATGGCAGCGGCGATGATTTCTGCCCCAAGTAGCTCAGACAGCCAGCGTGGAGAGCACGGCTGGGACAGGCCCAGACTCTGGAGTCAACGGGCACAGGATGCAAGAGCTGGAGGGCTTTCCCGGGTCACCGGCTTGCTAGGGAACGATTGGGCACGTACTCTCTAGGACTCAGGTTCCCGTCTGCACAGTGGGTGTTGGGCCGGAGGACTGAGATGACTGCAGCCAATCCAGGCTGGCCCTGCCGGCATGGCCAGGACGGCACCCACACCGGGGCTGTGCCCCACCTGAACAGGGCAGGGGTGGCTGAGTGGGTGGGAGGGAGGGAAGGGGCTGGGCTGCACCTGTCTCGGGCTGATCGTCCAGAAGGCTGTGAAGCCCTAACCAGTTCTCTGGGGCAAGGCCCAGGTGCTAGAGTTCAAGGCTCCTTCAGAGCAGAGAGGAAAGAGCTCAGCCCCTCCCTGGGAGATTGGGTGTCCAGGGCACTACCCACCCCCGCTCCGGACTCTGATTTGCTCCTTTGCATTAGTTCCAAATGGCCCTGCAGAACACGGAAGACACTTCTAGAAGCTTCAGCTCCTGGGGCCAGGCTACTGGAGCCTCTGTGCCTGACAATTAAGGCCACACTTTTGTAGATTCACCTAACTGAAGTGTAGCTTCAAGTCTGCCCTCTTTTCAGCTCAAAAGCCCTCAATGGCTCCCCAGGGCTCAGAACCAGCTTCTTACCCTGGGGTGTCTGTGGTTCATGGAGGAACTTCAGGGGGTCCCCAGAAGCCTTGAACTGCAGGCCAAACATTGGGCATTTGTCCGGGGAGGGTTCCAGAGTTTCATCACATGCCCATAAATAGCCAACACTCTGTGGGCTGAAGTCCAGGCTCTTGGTCAGCATTCAAGGCTCTCCTCAAGCTGGCCCAAGCTGAAACTCCAGATCTTAGCATCTGCCCCTTCTTGCCCACCCCCACTCCACCTTCTCCTGAAAGGCCTGAGTTCAGCCTAAACAGTACCCTTGTAAATGCCTGTACTGAGGTACTGTTTTTCATCTCCCCTCCCAGAAGTATTCCTAGACCCGGGCCCTACATCTCCAGGACTCCTGCTATCTTTCTCACAGCCGTCCTGTCCTCTTCAGCCCATAGCTTTCACAGGGCTCACACCGTACCAACTCTTGCCCGGACTGTTGCAGTAGCCTCTTGTCCATTGCCCTGGCCTCCCGGTCCCCAGGGCTAGCCCTGCTGTGTCATTCTCTTCCCCAAGGCCTGTTATCTGTACCCAGACAAGCCAGATGCCAGGGCAGAGGGCAGCCAGCGAAGGCAGACGGGAAAGGAGAGGAGGGAAGAGGGAAACGAGAGGAGCAGGAAAGGGGAGAGATATACCTTGGATAACAGAGAAATGCAGAGTCAGATCAAAGAGAGGCAGAAGCAGAAAGATACATGGAGAGAGACTGAAAGAAGAAAAAAGAGGGGGATCAGTGAGACAAGATATAGAGACACAAGGGATGAGAGAGAGAGAGGGAGCCCAAAAGAAAGAAACAGAGATGCAGAGTAAGGCAGGCACAGGGACAGAGATACAGCGGACACAAGACAGAGAGGGGCAGAGCAAGACATGAGGCAGAGACAGCAATGGACAGTGAGGCTGGGAGAGCCTCGCTGTGCGGGAGAAGTGGCTTTCCAGTGCCTTCCAAATCTGCAGTCCCAGCCCCCCTCCCATCCTCTGAGCAACTGATCCTCCCAGGGGAGCAAAAGGAACAGGGCCAGGTACTCGATCCCTCTGCCCAATGGCCCTCCCCGCCCCACCACACACACTGGAGGCCCTGGCCCGGCTCCCTGTCTGAGACTCATGTGAAAAGCTCCAGGAACCCCCATCATTCCCCCCCTGCCCCCCAAGAGGGGACCTTAAGCCGGGCTGGGTATGAGGGTGTCACAGAATGTTGGAATTAGGGACCTCCAGGTTCAGAAAGTCCAACTGGCTGCCAGAGAGGCTGTGTGATATCACCTTGGGACCTTAGCCTCTCTGGACCTCTGGGGGAGGTCAAAGGGCAGATTCAGTGTTGTCTGCGCCGGACATTGAGAGGGGTCGTATCACGCCCCCCAACCCACCTGCTCCAGCCCCAGTCCCACCGGAGACTGATCTTGTCTCGCTGTATCTTTGTCCGCCGCTCTGGAAGGCAGGAGGAGAGAGGATTTTGGCCAAGCTCTGGCCACTTTGCTGGGGAGCACGCGGCCCAGCACCCGTCTCGCATTCCAGCCTCCGCCTCTGAGATGGGAGTTCAGTTACCGGTCCCTAGAAAGAGACCGGTTAACCATTCTTTGCCCAGGAGCAGGGCCCGGTCCCTGCAGAGCAGCGGGTGTGTGAGGAAGCCGGGGTGGAATTTGGAAGGACAGCCTGAGCATTGATGACAAGGATGCAGACATCCCCGAGCTCTCAGTGACGGCTCCACTGAGCCTTGTGCATCCTGATTCTCCCCCCGGCAAGCAGGGAAACTGAGGCATGGGGCCAGGAGATAGTGGTGCTGGGATTCCACTCCAGGCAGCCTGACTTGAGAGCACTCTTCTCCCGCTCCGGAGCGACACGGCTTTGACAGCACCCTCCAGGCCTGGCCCAGTGCTGGGACCTGGGAGGCAGGAACCTGCAGTCTGAATCCTTGTGGTGCTCAGTGCCCGGCGAGGGAGGAGAAACCACTATGCCACAGGCAGAGGACTGACTGGCCCATTAATGCTTGCTGGGCTCCACAGAACACAGCACTGGCACTGGCTCAACCCCACGTTACCTGGGTTTGAATTCCCACCACTCAGCTATCAGCTGTGTGACCTTCAGCAAGTTACTTAACCTCTCTGTGCCTCAGTATCCTCATCTGCCATGGCTTCCTAGAGTCGTGAGGGTGACACACCGATTCGTAGCTCAGAGCTGGGCCTGGCGTGTGCTGGGGGCTCGGACACGCTGGCCACCATCCTCCTCCTCTTCGTCAGCCCTTTTTTTTAAGAGCCCATGCTGTTGAAGTTTGCTCCGAACCTATAACTTGGTACGATTTTCCCCATTTTGCAGATGAGGAAGCTGAGGCCCAGAGAGGCAAAACAACTTGAGGTCAACCTGTAAAAGGCTGAACGAAGGTTTGAAAGCAAGGCTATGGAAACAAGAGCCTGTCTTTTTAATCATCTTTGTGGTGTGTCAGAGGGGAAACCGCTTCTTTCCTTTCCCCGAGGACTGTTTATTGAGCACCTTCTAGGTGCCAGGTCTCAGGCTGTGTGCTGAGTCCTAGTGCTGACCCCAGGGGACAGAGAGACATCTCCTGCCGCTTCCTGACTGGCCGGACTGGGCCTCCTCCCAGGCCGCTGGCTGCAGCTGCAGAGAGCAGCAAGCTTTGGTTGGGCCCCGAAAGGTGGGTGGCCAGGCGGGCCTGGGGGACACCCAGTTCCAGAGGCAGGTGCCCCGGGGACACACTGCCACGCTGTTGCCCACTGTCTCTGTTTATCTTCATGAGAAAGTGTACTTGTTGAGCCCTGGGTAAGACTTAGTGGAGCCCACGAAAGGACGTCTGTGAGGAAAGAGGGCCACGGGTCACAAAGGAGAGCGCCGGCCCGAGACCCAGGAAGTGGAGGCTTTTACCAAGATCCGCTTGGGCTCGTAGGGGGGTCTCAGGCCCAGGGGGACAAGCATGAGACGCTCGTGGGCCGGTCTTCCGCCCCCCCGAGGTGGGAGAGGGGAGCTACTTGAGGAAGGTTGTTACATCCTTCCTCGTGGGTCATCTTGGTCCCCGGCCTTCTGCTTGCACATCCCTTCCTTCTGGAACCTTCTCAGCCTGGGTTCCCACAACCCCTCAAGCCCCTGTGGATCACTGATGTCTGGCTGCCTCACGCTCACCCCTGGGCCCTGGCCCGTTTCCTCCCCTTGGGACTTCCGGCCCCTGGGTTTGCTCTCTTCCTCACCTCATGCAGGCTCTCTTCAAATGTCATCTCCTCAGAGGGGCCTTCCCCGACCCCGCTCTGTAAACTGGCCTTGTGGCCATCTTAAAACAGGGCTGCAAACTCAGCACCCCTTCGTCTACAAGAGGTGGTGCCCCGTCCCTTCCCCAAGAAGCTGGGTGGGTTTGTGGCTGCTTTGACCAACCATGGATGGTGGAAGTGACACCAGCGCATCTGAGGCTCCCCGTGATACAGTGAGACCTCTGCCATTTTTGTTCTTGGGAGTCCTGAAGCACCATGGGAAGTCCAGCCGCCATGAGAACTCTGCGCTGTGAGGAAGCCCACGCCACATGGGGAGGGGCCACGTGTGGGTATCTGGGCAGCTGTCCCTGCTGAGCCCATTTTGCAGTTGCCTCAGCCAAGGCAGTGGGCAAGATGTGCTGCGTGAGCTCCCTGTTGCTGCTGGAACAAATTACCAGACTTACTGGGCAAAAAGCAAAGTGCTGGCCCGCCTTCTTTCCAGGAGCCCTGGGGGAGCATCCATGTCCTTCCCCAGCTTCCATCTTCACAACCAGCAGAAGAGCATCCTTTTAAGGTTTTATTTATTTAAGACAGGAAGAGAGAGAGAGAGAGAGAGAGAGAGAGAGAGAGAATCCTAAGCAGGCCCAGAGCTGGTGATGCAGGGCTTGAACCCATGAAGCGTGAGACCACACAAATGGAGCTGAAATCAAGAGTCCAATCCACAACCATCAGCCACCCAGGTGCACCCAGAACAGCATTTTTTACTCTCTCTCTCTCTCTGACCCCTGCTTCCATTGTCACATCTCTTCTTCTGCTTTCCTGCTCCCCCTTTCCCCTTATAAAGACTCCCGTGATCACATCGACCCCAACTGGATAATCCAAGATACTCTCCTTACTTCAATGCCCTCAATTTAATTTCACCTGCAAATTCTTTTTCCTGGGCAAAATAGCATACCCGCAGGTTCTGGGGATAGGGACGTGGGTGTCTTTGTGGGGTGGGGGCACATTCTTTGGTCTACCACTCATGAATGCAGATACTTCTAGATGATTCTGGCATCCAGCTGTCCGAGTCACTGTAGTCGTTTGCATCCTCCCAGCTGAGGCCGCAGACCTGACGGGCCGACACGAGCCTCTCCCCTGTGCCCTCCCCCATGCCCTCCCCCATGCCCTCCCCCGTGCCTTCCCCCGTGCTCTGCCCAAATTCCGAGCCCGTTGGATCTGCAAGCACAGTATGGTTGCTGTGCGGTACCACTAAGCTGGCAGGTCACATTTTTGGGAAAGAATTAACAAAACTGATAACCCCCCAGCCAGTCTGAGCAAAAAAAAGGAAAGGGCCCAAATAAATAAAATCAAGCATGAAAGAGGAGAGATCACAACCAATACTCTAGAAATACAAACAATAATAAGAGGCTATGATGAGCAATTATATGCCAATAAATTGGGCAATATGGAAGAAATGGACAAATTCCTAGAAATATGTAAATGACCAAAACTGAAACAGAAAGAAATAAAAAATTTGAACAGGGGACACCTGGGTGGCTCTGTTGGTTAAGGATCTAGCTTGGGCTCAGCTCTTGATCTCACAGTTTGTGAGTTTGAGCCCTATGTCAGATTCTTGCTGACAGCTAGCTCAGAGCCTGGAGCCTGCTTTGGATTCTGTGTCTCCTCCTCTCTCTGACCCTCCCCTGCTCACACTGTTTCTCTCTCTCTCTCAAAAATAAATTTTAAAAAAACATTTAAAAAAATTGAACAGACCCCTAACCAGTAAAGGAATCGAATTAGAAATCAGAAATCTCCAAAAAAACAGAGTCTAGGACCTGGTGGTTTTCCAGGGGAAATCTACCAAACATTTAAAGAAGAATTAACACTTATTCTTTTGAAGCTGTTCCAAAAAATAGAAAACTTGAAAACTTCCAGATTCATTCCATGAGGCCAGCATCACCTTGATTTTAAAACCAGGAAAAGACCCAACCAAAAATGAGAACCACAGGCCAATTTCCCTGATGAACAAGGATGCAAAAATTCTCAACGAGATACTAGCCAACTGGATCTAACAATACATTAAGAGTTATTCACAGTCCAGTGGGATTTATGCCTGGGATGCAAGTCTGGTTCAATATCTGGAAATCAATCAATGTGATGCCTCACATTAGTAAAAGCAGGGATGAGAACATTATGATCCTCTCAAAAGATAGAGAGAAAGTACTTGACAAAATACAGCATCCTTTCTTGGTAAAAACCCTCAAGAAACTAGGGATAGAAGGATCATATCTCAAGATCATTAAAGCATATATGAAAGACCCAGTGTTAATATCATCCTCAATAGGGAAAAATTGAGAGCCTCCCCTAAGGTCAGGAACACGACAGGGGTGTACACTCTCGCCACTGCTATTCAACATAGTACTGGAAGTCCTAGCCTCAGCAATCAGACAACATGAAGGAATAAAAGTCATCCAAATCAGCAAGGAGAAAGTCCAACTTTCACTCTTCGCAGGTGACATGATACTCTATATGGAAAACCCAAAAGATTCCACCAGAAAACTGCTACAACTGATCCACGAATTCAGCAAAGTCACAGGATATAAAATCAATGCACAGAAATCGGTTGCATTTTTATACACCAACAATGAAGCAACAGAAAGAGAAATCAAGGAATCAATCCCATTTACAATTGCACCAAAAAACATAAAATACCTAGGAATTAACCTAATCACATAAGTGAAAAATCTATACACTGGAAACTATAGAAAGCTTATGAAAGCAATCGAAGAAGGCAGAAAAACTGGAAAAATATTCCATGCTCATGGATTGGAAGAATAAATATTGTTAAACTGTTGCTACTATCCAAAGGAATCTACATATTCAATGCAATCCCTACCAAAATAACACCAGCATTCTTCACAGAGCTAGAACAAACAATCCTAAAATTTCTATGGAACCAGAAAAGACCTCGAATAGCCAAAGCAATGCTGAAAAAGAAAACCAAAGCTGGAGACATCACAATCCCAGACTTTAAAACGTATTCCAAATCTGTCATCATCAAAGACAGTATGGGACTCGCACACAGACATTTAGATCAATGGAACAGAAGAATAGAGAACCCAGAAATGGACCCACAAACATATGGCCAGTTAATCTTTGACAAAGCAGGAAAGAATATCCAATGGAATAAAGACAGTCTCTTCAGCAAATGGTGTTGGGAAAATTGGACAGCGACATGCAGAAGAATGAACCTAGATCACTTTCTTACACCATATATGGACATGAACTCAAAATGGATGAAAGACTTAACATAAGACAGGAAGCCATCAAAATCCTAGAGGAGAAAGCAGGCAAACACCTCTTTGACCTTGGCCACAGTAACTGCTTACTCAACACATCTCTGGAAGCAAGGAAAATGAAGCAAAAATGAACTATTGGGACCTCATCAAGATAAAAAGCTTCTGCACAGTGAAGGAGACAATCAGCAAAACTAAAAGACAAACTGACAGAATGGGAAAAGACATTTGCAAATGACATATCAGATAAAGGGCTAGCATCCAAAATCTATAAAGAACTTAATCAAACTTAACACGCGAAAAAACAAATAATCCAGTGAAGAAATGGGCAAAAGACATGAATAGACATTTTCCCAAAGAGGACATCCAGATGGCTAACAGATACATGAAAAAAATCCTCAACATCACTCATCATCAGGGAAATACACATGAAAACCACAATGAGGTATCACCTCACACCTGTCAGAAGGGCTAAAATGAACAACTCACGCAACAAAAGATGTTGGCAAAGATGCGGAGCAAGCAAATGCACTGCTGGTGGGAATGCGAACTGGTGCAGCCACTCTGGAAGACAGTATGGAGGTTTCTCAAAAAATTTAAAACAGAGCTACACTATGACCCAGCAATTGTGCTACGAGGTATCTATCCAAAAGATACAGGTGTGCTGTTTTGAAGGGACACATGTACCCCAGTGTTTATGCCGGCACAATAAAGAAGATGTGGTATATAGATACAATGGAGTATTACTTGGCAAGCAAAAGGTATGAAATCTTGCCATTTGCAACAGTGTGGATGGAACTAGAGTCTATTGTGCTCAGTCAAATAAGTCATCAGAGAAAGATATCACATGGTTTCACTCATATGTGGAATTTAAGAAACAGAAAAGATGAACATAGGGGAAGGGAAGGAAGAATAAGACAAAAACAGAGAGGGAGGCAAACCTGAAAGGACTCTTAAATGCAGAGAACAAACCGAGGGTTGCTGGAGGGGTATTGGGTGGGGAAATGGGCTAAATGGGTGATGCGCATTAAGGAGGGCACTTGTTGGGATGCACACTGGGTGTTATATATAAGTGATAAATCACTAAATTCTACTTCCGAAACCATTATTACAGCATATGTTAACTACCTTGGATTCAAATACAATTGTAAATATTAAAACATTTTTAATTAAATTTAAAAAATGTTTGTATTTGAGAGAGAGTGTATGTGAGCGGACAGCACAGAGCCTGATGTGGGGCTCGAACTCACAAACCAGGAGATTTGGCCTGAGCCGAAGTCAGTGGCTCAGCTAACCCAGGTTCCCCACCTGTTCACTTTTTATCCAGCAATTGATAGCGTTAACAAGCCCGTCTTCCTCACTATATTCCAACCACTTAGCCTGCTTTGTTTTTCCCCACAGTACTTATAAAACTCTATTATACATTTACGGGCTTCTTTATTTATTTTCTGTCTCTGGCAGCTGGAAGACAGGTCAGAAGAGGTTTGTGGCTGTATCTACAACACCTACTCATGCCTCCCAGGCATTTGTTCAATGAAGAAGTTCATGTCTCCCCCGTCAGACGGGAAGCTCCCTGAGGTTGGAAACTGGTCTGTTCTGATAATCGCTGGGTCCCTGGACCCCATCAGGGCCCCCATACCAGAGAGGGGGCTCGGTACAGGTTGAACAAATGATTCTTTTCTTCTGGGACACAAGGAGTCAGAGGGGGCTTGGAAGGCACCTCCGAGTTTGTCTTTTTCCAGGGTGTCATACTCAAATGCCCGTGGGAGCCAGCTGGGAACATATGTCCAAACCGGGCCAGTCGAACTAGAAGGCAGGTGGGCATGCTGAGGCCTGTGGCCAAGTGGAAATTTTGCGCCCTACCACACAAGGCATTTTTTTTTTTTAAAGTGGGCACGTTTGAACAACCAATCACAGCACATCTATTCTTATTATTCTGTTCTCTATCTCTGTCCTCTCTCTGCCCTTCCCTGTCCTGCCCTTTGCCCTGGGAAGCTGACCTCTACAGGCTGGACGGCCCCCTTGGCTCCTTGTCCCTGAATGGGTTTGGTGTGTTGGAGGTGCCGGCCGATGGGAGGGCAGGAGGGGAGAGACGGTGGGGTGTTTGTTCCCTTCCTGCCCTGCCTTGGCTTTAGCCGTGGCTGCTTTCTTAAGGCTGCAGCTCCTGCCTAGGTCCACTAGCTCGTTCCTTCTCCCAGTCCCTTCAGGCTGGGGTGGCGGAGACTCCTCCCTGTCCCCAGCCCTAGGGACTTCACCAGCCCTGGCTGGTTCCCAAAACCCGGCCCTCTCCTCTGTGGATGCTTCGCTTTGAGTATTTCCCCTGAGAAGTTCGGTTCTAATCTTTTTCTGTTATTATTATTATCAGTAGTAGTGGCAGTAGTATCATTATTTATAAACTACGAGGTCTTTTTTGCCCAGGGCAGCAAGTGCTCTTTCCGTTGACCCGCACCTTACTGTGTGCAGCCTCCTGCCAGGATCCTGGGTTCTGATCCAATCCCTTTACCAGGCCAAGACTTTTCCCCACCAGCCTCTCTGCCAAGGAGTCATTGATATCTGCTTGTGCTGCCCCTCCCCCCTCTCGGGTGCCCTCCGCCCCAACATCAGTTCTTCACCACCTGCCACTTTTGCCATTTTGTTGTTTGAACCTGCGCCACTTCCTTTTCAGCGTGTGCTGATATCTCCCTCAGGCCACCCAGACAACGTAGACTCTTACACAGTCTCCCTACCTGAACATCCCACCAGGACATACACTGGTGTGTCTGTATGGGTTGACTTTGTTCCTGGGCATTGGAGACCAAGAGGGGGGTGGGGATGGGATTAACAAACAGAAAGAGCTCATTAGCCTTGGAGAGAACTCTCTCATACACTTGGCTTTGATCACGGTTGCTCGATGAGTTCCCCATGCCCCCATCTTCTCCATGTGGCCCCCAAGATCAGGGACAAGGCTGTCAGGATCTCATGTTCTGTCATGACCTGGCCACAGTGTGGGGGGTGGGGCACAGCTCCGGCTCTGGCACCTTTTCTGGGTCCCCATGAGTCTCTGTCCCTCTCTGGATTATTTTTCTTCTTTTGAAAAATGAGGCGTTCCGATTGGGTAGTTAAAAAAGAAAAAGCAGAAGAAAAGCCAGAGTCTGACATGGCCTGTAGCTGCGCCTTCTTTTCCAGAGCACTTGGTCTCGGCGGTAGGTTTCCGTTCTCGTGTGTGATTCTCTGATGAATGCCCTTCTTCCTGCTAGACCATGGGCTCCGTCAAGGTCAAACCGATTGTCCTCCTCTGGGTGGGGGTTCATCATCCGTCAATAATAGGTTCTCAGAATGAGTTGATTAAATGAATGACCACCGGGGTGAATTTTAAAATCTTGTCCTCAGCTCAGCATGAGCAGAGAGAGAGAGCCCAGCTCAGCCTCCCAGATCACCTGGGGACTCCGCGCTGGCCCCCAGCCCAAAATGAGACATTTAAAAGCTTCCTTGAAAAACATTTTTTTTTAGTTCTTTTTTTTCCTCGTGGCCCGCCTGACTGCCAGGCCCCCTTAAATGCCCCAGGAATATCCCTCAGAGGCTGCCCTGGTAGAACAGCCCAGAACTCTGTGAGGAGCTGCCTTGGGTTGCCTTTTTTCCTGCTGCCTCCTAATATTAACCTGGCGCGGGGCCCCCAGCCCCCACGCAGTGATGGGAGGCCCTGGATGGAGCCAGCAAACAGATCCATCTGGAAATAGAAAAATAATCCCAACACTAGCGGTTTTGTCTGGCCTCCCCAGTGGGGTGTGGAACAGGCCCATGAAAGGGGCTTTGAGGGCCAGGGGGTGAGAGTTGTGGGAGGGAGAGCTTCTGCACCCAGCCCCAGCTGGGTACCTGTGCCCAGGCCCCCAGGGCGAGGGCCAACTCCACAGGGAGCAGGGCCTGTGTCACAGCTGACTCCCTGAGCTGTCAGAGCTCTGCAGCACTCCAGCCTGAACCTGGATCCGTGTGACCTTGAGCGAGTTGCCCAGTCTGTCTAGGCCACTCTGACCCTGTGTTTAAAATGGGGGTAACAAGACTGACGCCTAGGAACGGATCCCACAGCCAGTGTATGGTGCTTGGGGTAGAGAAAGGGCTCTCTTGCAGTGTTATTTCTGACATGTGTTGACCACGCACTGCGTCACCCCCCAGGATGACCTTGGGAGAGCCCATGGGGCCTCTGTCTTCCTACCTGCACAATGGGGAGCGGCCCAGGGCCCTCCAGTCCTGCAACCCTGGTGAGGTGAGGTCCAGGCCTGCTCTGAGGATGGACAGCGGTGACACCTCCTGCAGGGAGCCTACCTGAGCGTTCAGTGCCTGGGTAGGTAGATGAGGCAGAAGGAGCCAGAAGCCTCCGCCAGCTTCCTAGGAGAGCCCATGAGCGTCCCGGGGCCTCTGCTGGTGCTGCTCACTATTTCCATAATTCAGGAGGCTGGGCCTTGGCAGGAAGAACCTCAAAGGGCCCAAGATGGGGCAGACACTTCCTTAGGCTGGCCCGTGGCAACTGCTGCTGCCGGCTTTGCCCGTGGGAGGCTGGGACAGGAGGCCGGGCTCTGGGTTCGTTTGCACCATGTTTGGTGTGTTTGGGGGAAGGTCGTGTCCTTCCTTCTTGATGTTTCCCAGGGATGCACTTCATTCATTCATTCATTCATTCATTCATTCATTCATTCATTCAGCACACGTGCACTGACTGTCCCCTGGACTCCAGACCCTGTCCTTGTCATCAGAGTTTTCAATAAATGAGCAAGTGTTTATCCCTCATGGGGGCAGAAGGTAGGAGAGGAGCACCTGGGGGGAAGCAAACTGGGGTAAGAGAGGCGACAGTTCGGTTTTGGACCGGTTGAATGTGTGGAGTCCAAGGGACAGCTGGGGAAGACCCGCAAGGAATTGGAAGGACGGGTAGGGGAGTCGTGGGAGACAGAGGGATCCGCCTGGCCTGTCTCCCCACTTCCCCACACCCCTCCGTGGTGGCGACGGTGGTGGTGACGGTGCTGGCGCTGACGCAAAACATGTCTCAAGGACTCACTCAATGCAGGCGGCGATATGCAAATATCCAGTGATGTGCATATCACCTTTCAGTTAATTATCAGAACGAACTGAAGCTGAGAGGTGAGTGTCTTCAATGAGAGAGAGAGAGAGAGAGAGAGAGAGAGAGAGACTCAGATGTGTGTGGTTTACTGGGAACACCTGGGCAGAGCGAGGGCAGGAGTGGCAGGGGGAGAAAGGACCGTGGAAGCAGATGTGGGCTCTGTGACTCAGATCTCCAGCGGGCACGCTCGGGCTTTGTGACCTGAACGGCGAGCCTTGGCCTCCCAGGGCCATACTCTGGAGCAGGCCAGCTGGCTCGTGTCACTTTAGGCCGACTGCACAGCAGGTACAGGGGCCAGCACTGCAGTGGGGTGGTCTCGGCTGACTGGGCTGGCGGCCTCTGGGGGCTCCAGAGGGGCCCCTGGGAGTCATCAAGGGTGTCTGGTAAGTGCAAAGGTTGCTCCCGGCTAGAGGTTCAGTCCCCAGGTCTTCCAGTGTCTCTCCTGTCCTGTCTTTGGTGTGTATGAGACTGTGTGTGTGTGCATGCATGTGCATGTGTGTGACTGTGCACATGTGTGGCTGTGTTTGCGTGTGTGTGGGTGACCGCTTGTGTGCATGCATGTGCATCTACGACTGTCCTGCCTACCTTTGGTCTCCATCTCCATCTCTCGTTCAGTCTCTGTGCCCCGCTGTCTTGCTCTCCTCCTGTGGCCTCTCTCTCTCTCTGTCTCTTCCCTTCACAACAAATCTTTCTCTCAGGGCCCTCTGTCTTGCTCTTTTTCTATCTTTACCCATTTCCCTCTCCTTTCCTCTGTCTGACTCTGGCTTCTCTCTCTCTACTTCTCTCCTTGCTTCCAGTTTCCTTTCTGTCTCTGTTTCTCTCGAACTCTTTCTTCTACCTCCATCTCTCAGCCTCTCTGCCTCTTTCTCTCCTTTCCTGTTACTGCCCGCAGTGGGGCCTGAACCTACGTGGCTGGCCCGCCAGGAGCACAGGCGGGGGACTGGTGATAGGGCTGCCAAGGGCCCGCTGCCAAGGGCCCGCTGCTCACAGGGGAGCAAGATGCCTTGACCGTGGCCTCTGGGCTCGGAAGCATCATCTCCTATGTTGACCTCCTTGCTGGACAGCGTACATCCTTCCCCAGAAGGCCAGGCTCTGCTCTGCATGCGCGGGAGTGCACGTGCGTGTGTGTGGAGGCTGGTGGACTACTGCGTGGTCCCCGCTGCCAGGATAAGGGAGCCGGGAGATGCGGCCACTTCCGGCCCCCCTCCCAATTTTATTGAGATATAATCGACACATAGCATTCTGTAACCTTAAGGTATGGAGACTAACGATTTGCTAGATGGAGATATTGTGAAACGACTACCACAGTAAGTTTGGTTAACGTACCTGTCACCTCACACAGCGCGAGGGTGTGTGATGAGAACTTTCAGGATTTATTCTTTTCAACTTTCAAATAAACAGCATTGTTAACAATAGTTATCCTGCTGTATGCGGCCTTCCCTGGAACGTACTCCTCTCCCAGTGAGAAGTTTATCCCTGCCGGCCACCTTCACCCGCCACGGCACCCCTGCCCCTCACCTCTGGAAAGCACCCATCTGTTCTTGCTCTCCGTGAGTTCTGAGGGTTGGAATCCACATAGAAGTGAGGTCATACAGTATTTGTCTTTCTCTGACTTATTTCACTCAGCATAATGCCCTCGAGATTCATTTGTGTTACCACAAATGGCCAGAGTTCCTTCTTTCTCGCGGCCAAGTGATATTCCACTGTAAACAAAGATGCAACCACTTTAAAAATTTTTTTAATGTTTTCATTTATTTTTGAGACAGAGAGAGAGACAGAGCATGAGCTGGGGAGGGGCAGAGAGAGAGGGAGACACAGAATCTGAAGCAGGCTCCAGGCTCTGAGCTGTTAGCACAGCCCCGACCGGGGCTCGAACCCATGAACCGTGAGATGGTAACCTGAGCCAAAGTCAGATGCTCAACTGACTGAGCCACCCAGGTGCCCCTAAATGCAGCTGCTTCTCACGGGCTTGGACCCCACCCCATCCCGGCCATCCTTGAGCTGTGATTCCAGTCCAGATTCCTCTTCGGTAGCAGCCCTTGGCCAGCTGCATTCAAGATGGCAGGAGGGGCTCAATGGAGACCAAAGTCAAGGATGCTTTTAGACCCGGAGTTGAAGATACAGTCATCAGCACGAGCTACTCAGGACCCAGCCCTATAGGAGGGAAAGCCCAGTGCTCATATTTTCAGAGAACCAAGGCATGGATTGAAGGTGGGGGGATAGAGACTTGCTTAAGGTCTCACAAGGTCAGAGGTCAGGGGTCAGGGCTCCAGATGTCAAGCCAGGTGCTTTTTGTATAAGTGTCAGCTGCCTCCTCAGACGGTGTGGCTCTCCTCTCTCCCCAGCCATTCTCAGGACCCTTCCCAGGACCAAGGGAGCACCGAGCCAATCAGTCCTCCCCAAATACTACTTTCCAAACCCCTCCCTGCAACACGCCACATCCAGCTTTAACTTTCCAGAGGCGACTTCCTCACTGACCTCACAAACCATGCCCAGGTCCTTCCTCCAGGGTTTTTCTCTTATCTTTGTCAGCAAAGGGTCAGCCAGCTGCTCCAATAAATCTCCGAGGATTGGTGCAAGCAGATGTGCGTGAGACAATGAGCCAGGGAGGTACTAACTGGCACTGCGGTCTGTGTGCTTCCTTCTTCACCCCCAGTTCCAGAAGGTGTTCAGCCCTCAAGATGTTCTGGTTGCTGATGTTTTGGAAAAGCTGAAATCTGGGGCTGCTTGATATGAAGTCCTGCGTAAGCTTAGAGAGGGGTCGAGGCTCGGGGACCCAGAAGGGAGGGAAGAGGTGAGTGCCTCTGAAGGCAAGGAGGAGGCGAAAGTTGGTATTCGTGAGTCCTCCTTGGTGGGAAACAGATAAAACCTCAAGAGGAATGCTCCAGGGTATTTCTAGGGAGGCGGGGCTCAATGCATCAGGGTCCCAGCTTCCTGTGTCCGAAGCATGGCACCAGGTCACTGGATGTAAAGGGACAACGGACACAGACAATGAGTACCTGAATGGCCACAGATGAAAGAAGGACAGAGAAACCTCTCAGAACGTTATTCTGCATAGGACCCCAGGACCTTTGCATGGCCAGGACCATGGATGCGGGGTGTATAGGGAAGCCTCAGTAATGATGAACACTGAACTTCCTGCCAGCATGATGATACACGGACCCGCAATTGGATTTTAGTTTATTCAAAGATAATCAAGGAAGGTCCTCTTTTTTATGCCCTGAGTTGTGGACTGAGATTCAGCCTATGGGCATGTCGAATAAATGAGTAGGACAATAGAAGAGGAATGAAGGGGACCCCTTTCCCTCCAGCTAGCACGATCTTGCCAGAGACCTTCATCTAAAGGAGCATCTCCAACAGTTGTGATTTCCAACAAAGGAAGGCCATTCAAAGACATATTTTGAATCCAATGGGAATTTCAGTCACCCAGATACAGTCGTTCTGGTGCTGGTTGGGTAAATCAGGATGGAACAAGTTAGAACTGGGTCTAGGGACCGGCTCACCTTCTCTGGGTGCTCTGGTTCTGAGTCCCCAGGGGATATATGGTCAGGAAAAGGTCAGAAGGCAAGCTGAGCTCTGGGAGGCTCCAGCCATGGACTGCTGCCCTTGACGGAGGAACAGTCAGCTGGCCTCCCGGACTCCTCCATATGTAAGCACTGCTGGGAATGAATGCCTCCTTGTGTGAGGTCCTTGTCTGTCCTGAAGTAGGTCACGGAATTGAAGGATCGCAGAAATCTTAGCCTCAGAAGCATAGAATCATAGAAGCCAAAAGTCAGTGCCAGGGAGGATTCCAGGATTTTGGAGCCTCAGAGCTGGGCACCAAAAGGCATTAGAAGCCTGGCACATTGGGCACAAAATTTTGTGGTTCAAGTGATCTAGAACCATGGAAACATAGAACCTTGCACTTGGATGACTCTTAGGCCCTTAGGGAATCTGACGTACTCCTTAAGTACAGCAATGAAGGGTTCCCTTCTAGAAAGTTCCAGAAGGTAACAGTCTTCTTTGGACAGGCATGGGGTTTCCAGCAAGGAAGGAGGATACAGGAGGAGGCTTCTCTGTGGGATGATTAGAGGAGTTCTGATCCTGTATGCCTTTGTCAGCGGCTATCACATTTTAGAGTTTGAAAATCTACTCTTCACGATTCTTTCTTTGAGTCGTGAAAATTCTTTGATCTCCAAGGACCTACTTTGCTATAAACTACTTTCTAGGTCAGTAATGTTCACAGGGGCTCTTCTGTAAGAGCCCTGTGATAAGCAAGGCAATTCAACATCTAGACGTCACCCTTGGGCGTCTTTTTGCTCCAGCCCCGGGACCCTCTCCCCAGCCCTGACCCCCAATCCCTGTGCTTTCTTTTGCCTTGACCACCCAGCTTTTGGCAGCGAACCAGCTGGCTGGGAGAGGCAATCCCAACAGCCCCCAGGGCTGGCCGTGGTGGTGGACAGTGTGGTCCCACTTCTAATCCTACCACCTCCCAGGGGCAGGCGGCATGGGCAGCAGCCTGTAATTTGGGGGTGGGAGATGGGACACTCAGGTCAGTCTTGACCACGGGGTCCCTAGCGGAAGGGAGGGGTCCAGGCGCTCGGAGAATCAAAGCTTTCCTCTCAGCTCCCTTGGTGACCATGAAGATAAAAATATTTATGGACAATTTTCCTCACTCCGGGGATGGCCAGGCAGAGAACGGGGCTGTTTTTTTCCTTGGCGATGGCTCTGCTGTCAGGATGCAAGGAGCTGGGGCAAACACACAGGTTGTTTACAAGGCTCACGGCAGTCCCTGAGAGACGCGGCCGCATACACTTTCCCCTTTTTCAACAGGGACGTGAGCTTCTGGAAGGTTGCCCAGAGGAACAAGGGTGGGTTTCTGTCCTCTGTTAGCTTAGTTCTTGGTGGGGCTGGAGGGATTTTTTTCCCCTGAGAGATGGGGCGCGTGTGTTAGGGTGAATAACATGTTTCCCATAATTTGCCTTTTGAAAACAGAAGGAAATTTGCGTATGTGGCTGAAACAGCCCGGGCAGAGAGCCTTTCTGAAGAAGCCAGCCCTTCATTTCCCCACCGTGTCAGGCTGCTCGAACTCAATAAACACTTGTTGACTGAATGAATGGGTCATAGAAATGGCAAGCCGGAGCTGGAAAGAAGGCCCCATGGACATCCTCCGAGCCAAACTGCTCAGATTTCAAGGCAGGGAAACTGAGGCCCAAAGAAGGGAGAAGGGACGGAGGCTGCATACAGTTAAAGATTTCACTGCCGCCGCTGCCGGTGATGATAATGATCATAAATCATCTTTTCTGGGCATTGGGTGTTTTCCAATTTAACAAAAGCTTTCTCATTGGCCAGATTCCCAGCAAGACCAGTGGAGGAGGCGAGAAAAAGGTTAGAATTCCCTATAGCGTGGAGAGGGGAAGAGAAACTCAAAAGATGTTGAGCCGCTTGCCCACTCGTCCAGAAAGGGGTGTTGGGTGCGGTTCAGCAACAGATTCGGGCTGTTTTTTTAATCACTCAGCAGAGGGCCCATGCAGAAAGGAGGGATCTGACTCTGCCTGAGTTTAAATCCCAACTGTACCACGCACCGGCTGCCGAAACAGCTCCCGGTGTCCATCCAAGCCACAGTTACCCACCATCTAGATTGTGAGGCTTGTGCTCCCCATTTACCGTGCTGGACTCCCAACTTGGGAAGAAAACGGCATCAGAGAATGGACGTGACCCCACTTGGAAACTGTCAAGCGAGAGGAAGGTCCTGATGCTAGAATTATGTGCCAGTGGATCGCTCCATCCATCCAAGGGAGACGGCATTCTGATTCCAGCTCTTGAGATAAAAATAGCTTAAGGGGAGGGGGGCAGCTCCCCAGGATATCTGGGCAGGATAAAAATAACCGGCAAGAACAGCTGGCTCTTCTTCTCCACTTTGGTATTCACCCGCAGTCTTCTGATCTCTTATTTGGTTTCCCAAGCCGACCCACCATCCCAAACAAACAATCCTCCTTGTTCTGGGGCCAGGCGGTGGCAAATATATTCCAGGCTCTGAGACTAGAGGCTTGGGAAGCAAGAAATATGGGTCCCATCCCTGCCCTGTTTACAACTCGCTGTGTGGCTTCAGCGAGTCATTCTCAGCGTCCCCATGTCCCTCGATACAGTCTGTCCAATGGAACTTCCTCTGGGGGTGGAAATGTTCCCGAGTTGCACTGTCCAATCCAGTAGCCCCTAGCTGCATGTGGCCATGAACTCTTGAAATACGGCCAGTGTGTCCGAGAAATTTAACACACCTCTTTTATTGTAAGGACTTTCCATTTAAACAGCCACATGCATCTAACGGCTACCATATTGGACAATGCAGGCCTTGAAAGGTGAAGCTGGGAGAGAGCATCTTCCCCTTGACATGCGGTGAGAAGGATGGATCATGTGTATGTAGAGCGACGAGAGGCACTCTTCACTTCCCCCGCTCCTGCCCCCTGGAAATGTGGATTTATGAGTCCTTGAGTCAAAGAGTCCCGATGTGGGAACGCACAGCTCCTCTTTGGTGGGAGGGACATGGTGGTGGGTGCGAAGACTAGGGAGATTCTGTGATGGGTGGGCTGGGAGATCAGGGAACGTGTCTGAAGCCTAACAAGTCCAGGTCAGAAAGACAAAAACGGCTACACTTCCCATTCCCCTCACCCCCTTTTTTTACTTTCACATGAACTCGTACTCAAAAAGGGGGTTTATCTTAGAAATTCCCTCTCTTTGCCTAGATGTGGTTAGGATCATGGCCTCTTAGAATCAGATGGTTCAAGGTGAAAATTTCAGTGCCATCACTTGCCGGTTGTGCTGCCTTGGGCAAGTT
This sequence comes from Suricata suricatta, assembly GCF_006229205.1. Lineage (NCBI taxonomy): Eukaryota > Metazoa > Chordata > Mammalia > Carnivora > Herpestidae > Suricata > Suricata suricatta. The sequence goes on along the minus strand of NC_043712.1, from coordinate 19,157,089 downwards.
GCCAACCTCTCTGTTTTGCATCTGTAAAATGGGGAGACTAATGCTTAGCTCTGGGGGTGAGGGTGGTGGGGAATCAGTGCATTAATGTGTGTGGAGCCCTTGGAAGTGGGTCTAGCACATACAAAGTGCTTAAAAAATGGAGGGTGCATGGCCAATCTTACAGAAGTAAAGCCATTTCCCTCCCATCTCCACTCCTACTGGAGTCCAAGGAGATGCCTTCGGAGCCAATGATAGGTACCTCTAGAAGACCCTTTTTGGTGGTCCTCAGGCTAAGGAAGGGCCTGGGCACGGGAACAAGGCAGGTGATCTTCAAACTGTAGAGCAGGAAGTTAGCTCGAAGTATTTACTGCTTGGATCTCCTTTCCGTTGATCTAGCCAAATGACAGCCTTCTGGGACACGTCCGGAGACAAGAATGTTGCCACTTCTTAGGGTAGCTCACACAAGCCAATAGAAAAGCCTTCCTGGGATCTAAGACAGCTGCCTCTCGGTGACTTTCCATCCTTGGTCCCAGCACAGTCTCCACTTTCCAGATTCAACTTCCTTTCCTCACTGTCCCAGGCTGGAGACTTCTGCAGGTTGGTCCCGGTGAAAATGCCCAACCCAGAGACTGGCTCACCAGGTCAAGGGCAGGGTTAGTTTTTATTGAGTTGGGAGAGAGCTGAAATGTAAAAACTCAAAACCTACCGTAGTTAAAGAGCGGAAGATGTGCTTCGTACACTTGTCTTTACTTTGTGGGCAAAGGAACCAAGAGACTGATGAATCCATTGATTAATCCACTCCCTTGTGGGGTGATCGTTATTGAGCACCTCTTGTGTGCCAAATTTTAGGAACACAGAAATGAACTGCTATATCCAAGCCTCATAGTCTGGTAGAGAAGACATCTATCTCAACAGTAGGATAGGAGTTTCTATGTCAGGGCGGGGACCAGGTAAGGTGAACACAATTTCAGGAATAAAATTTCATCTCACAAACAAAATTTAACGCAGTGCTGAAAGAACTCAACAATCAAGACAAGTAGGAATTGATTGCCATATCATTTATTTGTTTGTTTGTTTAATATCTTTTTCAGTTTATCCTGAGAGAAAGAGAGAGTATGTGCGTGTGCATGCAATCAGGGGAGGGGCAGAGAGGAAGAGAGAGAATCCCAAGTGGGCTCTGCACTGCCAGCGCAGCGTCCAACGTGGGGCTTAAACCTACGAACTGTGGAATCATGACGTGAGCGGAAATCAAGAAGCAGATGCTTAACTGACCCAGCCACCCAAGCATCCCTATTGCAATACTTTTTAAAACAGGAAAATTAGTGCCAGAAAAGCATGGACAAACAAAAGATAAAACTTTCACATGAAGACAGAATCAATATTACTGAAATTTTCCTTTTGCCTCGGACTCCAATCTGGCTTGGCATGGCACTGTGTTGGGATGGGGGTGGGTGGGTGCGGGAGGCATTTCACCCAGCCAGCAGTGTGTTTGAACTGACTCACATCAGCTTGCATATCTCTTCCCAGCTTCTTGCTCAGGACTGCACATGGGTAGGTCGAAACTGGTCATGATGGGAACATTTTGCACCCTGCTAATGGGTCGATGCTAAAAATCAGGACTTTCCCCCACCCTTTCTGGAGACCTGGTTGTTAACTACATATCAACACCTCATTCTATCCAGCCTGCACTGGGACAGCAGCACCTTCAAAAAAGGGCTCCCAGAGGAGACACCTTCTGAATTTTGCAGAATAAGAATCTAGAAAAGAAGAGAAAGAACATCCCTGCAAATGAGGAATTCAAAATGCAAAGCACCAGAGGAATGGAGGTGGGGGGGGGCGGGGGGAGGAGAGTGTATTTTTTTTAAGAAATGGCAAGGAGCCGAGCATTGCTGGGATGAGCGATGTCGCAGAGGAGGAAGGTTCAGGAAGGCAGAGACGGTGGTAACACCAAGTGATGCCCTGGGATTGAGCAAGATCGGGGGCTCTGCCCTGGGACAAGGTTGCAAGGCTGTAGGAGGAGAGGACTCCATACTTCTGCAGGTCCTGACCAGGCAAGAGCCGGCCGTGGTGAGGTCATAAACGTTTCATAACAGGATCTCTAAGCAGAAAGAGCCCTGACTTACAGCATTTGCGGTCCTACCATGGCCAATGTCAAGCTACTTACATGATGTAACCAAACGCCGAGGAGAGATGCTGACTGGCACACCGTTGTATGGCCTCTCCACCATCTACTCACAGTAGAAATAAGTAACGTCAAGAGCACAGGTAATAGTAAAGTGTAATGAGATAACTAGAAAGAGATGAGTTTTGAGAACTCATTCTTTTTGCTTTCAATTTTGTTAATGTTTCGGGGCGCCTGGGTGGCTCAGTCGGTGAGGCGTCCAACTTTAGCTTACGTCATGATCTCACGGGTTCCTGAGTTCAGCCCCGCATGAGGTTCTGCACTGACAGCTCAGAGCCTGAAGCCTGCTTCAGATTCTGTGTCTCCCTCTCTCTCTGCCCCTCCCCTGCTCATGCTCTGTCCGTCTGTTTGTCTCACTCTCAAAAATAAATAAAACATTAGAAAAATTTATTTTTGGAGAGAGAGCTCAAGCAGGGCAGGGACAGAGAGAGGGAGGGACAGAAGATCTGAAGCAAGTCATGAGCTGAGAGCAGCAAGCCCGATGTGGGGCTTGAACTCACCAACTACAAGATCATGACCTGAGCCGAAGTCGGACACTCATCTGACTGAGACACGTAGGCACCCCACTTTTTCTCTGAATATAATGTAGTCAATTATAAGTTTATTCCATTTAATTTTTAAAAATGGCTTAATGGCAGCAAAGTTCCTGAAAATTTAACCATCTGCTCTCATGAGCCAGCAGAGCAGGTAGAAGTCCCTCCAGCACGCCGCCAGGAGAGGAGATTTGGGTCCCCACTTGCTGCGTGTTCACTGGGATGGGGGCTGCCTGATTCCCTGGGTTTCACTTTCCCAACTTGGAGACCGGACCAGCTTTATCATGAGATGCTCTTTATCCTGATCCTCTGTGCCCAAGGACCCTAATCCACGCCTCTGGGTGGCTTCCCAAAATAAGGCAGGCATCCCTGGGACACGAGTCAAAAGCAACTGAGATTCGCAGAGCAATTTTTGCCCTGGGTAAAGAAAAGCCCGAGGCCAATGTTCCACATCCTTATCACTTTAAGAGTGCTATTTAACTATAAAGCCATTGGCACCTAACCTGTCTGAGCATATAAAAAAATAATAACAATAATTGTACTCTTACCATGTGCTGGACACTGTCTTCAGTGCTCTTCTATATGCTAATTCATTCAGTTCTCAGATCAGGGGCACAAGGTAGAAAATAGATTGTACCAACTTAAACGGTGAGGGTACTATTGTTATCACAATTTAAAAGTGGGGGAAAGGTGGGTACGAAGGTAAATGGCATACCCCAAGTCACATGGCTAGGGATTTGCTGTTACCCACGCCCACCATGTCCAGCAAAGGCGCAGAAGAGGAGTGTGCTCTTGCAGCCCGGTGCAAATGCAGGAGACCCCATGAACTTGGGGGGAGCATCAAGCTAAGGCCAGCTAGCTCACCTCCCAAGAACTGATGAGGCTCAGAGAAAGGGAGTTACCACGTAGGCATATGCCAGCCACCCCAAGTTCACAGATGAATTCACAGAAGGGAAAAGAGAGTCCATGAGGTCCCACAGTGCTAACGTAAGGTGGAGCTGTGACATGAGTCCCCGGGTATCAACGTGGCCACACCGTGTGGCCAGCTGCAGGTGCTGGGCAGGCTTGGGGTTCCTATCAAATCACAACCATTCCCAGATATCTAGATATGCAAGACCCCAAATAAGAATCTGGTTGAAAAGTACAGAAAATATGGAAGAGTACCCCCTCAGTGAATAAACTGCCCATCTCCAGAAGGAAAAGTGGGAACTACCCACCTCTGATGGTCATCAGCTTAGGATGAACATTGTGATGTAACTGCCAAAACCCCCTCCCCCAAACAAAAACCAAATATGTACCCAGGTTGTATTAACAGGAGCATAGAATATATAGGAGGGGAGATAATAATTCTGCTCCACTCTCTCTTAATCAGATGCCACCTGAACCTTTGAGCTTTGCTGTGGTCCCTGGTGGCACTTAGGTAACTGAAAACCTGCAATGCCTTTGGGGGAGACAATGCTGGAAGATAAGAAACAGATACCAGATGAGCAGTGGTGAGAGGGAAGTAAGATGGCTGTATGCCTTTGGGGTTGGGGCTGTTATGCTCTGAGTGATTTCAGCCACAGAGTCAGGCTTTGGATGATTTCAGAGTTGCTGTTCTCAACAGCCATTGTGAAAGGGGCTTTGCATGATAATCCTTGGAGATACAGGTAAAGAGCTTTTTGTCAAGGTTTTTTGGATGGGGGAGGCAGAGCCGTGTGCCTGCCACCCTTCTGTCTTCACCTTGTGACAAGGAAAAACCTCCGAAGGCACTGCATTCGGCCAGCTTTCCCTGGAACTGCGCATGAGCAGGAATGTGGCGCATCACATGGTCTGGGAACCGGAAACCGAGGCAGCGAGGCCCTTAGAGTGCAAGTCTAAGCTGACTGTGGGCAGCACTGCTGTTTCTCCGCTGTGTCTGACAGCGGGTGTGCCACCAGGAGACCTCGCGGAACCGGACGTTGGACCGGACAAATTCTCCGCCTGCTGAAATTTACTTAGGTGGGCGGGGCAGGGGGGGAGGTCTCCCCATCTGGCCAGCTACTCCCAGGGCTGTGCGGAAACCTGCCCCCGACTCTGCCCCACACATGGGGCTTGGTGTATTGAAATAAGCACTTGGGACCAGAGTTCTAGCCCTGGTTCTGTGCTTGCTGCTGCGTGAGCTTGAGCAAGTCCCTTCCGCTCCATCTCGGAACTAGAGATGCTGTGTGGAAACTGACAAAGGAAATTGTTCGTCTGGGGGGAGGGGATTATGACTGTGGTTGTCATTGCTGTCCCCTGCTTTGTTGGGTACAGACCAAAATTCCTGCTCGTCTGCTCCATCAGCTGGGACGTTTCCAGCTGCTGGTAACAGAAAGGGCACCTAACAGTGGCTTTGACAATGAGAGACACTATTGGTTTGAGAAAGGGCGGACCCCAAGTGCCTGCATTGGCATCTCAATAATGTCTTGAAGGCTCCGGTTCCTTTTCTCTCTGCCATCCTCAGTCCGCTGGCCTGGGACCTCGTGGTCGCTTCATTGTGGCAAGATGACTGCGGCCTCTCCCACAACACATCATCACTCAACAACGTTCAGGAAGAAAAACGGGGTGTAGAATTGGTGTGTGTCTACTTATGAAAGTGAGGGAAACTCTCACGAGGCTATATTTCCCAGGCATCTATAATTCCTCTCATGTCTCCGTGGCTGGTCTGTATCTTATGTCTACACCCAAACCACTCACTGGCCAGGGGAAGGAGACCACCATGGTGAGCTTCGTCTGAGCAGGATCCAGTGCTTGAGGTTTGGAAGACACAGCCTCCGCTGAAGGATGAGACTGCTTGGAAGATGGTAGATGAAGATGGAATTCTGTTAGTAAAGATGAGGCATCGGTGTCTGCCATGTCACGGGGATGTGCTGGGTTGACCGTCCGCTAGGCCTCAGCTCTGCCTTTCCACCCTCCCTTCTTCCCTCCTTCCCTCAGCCCTGCCTCCCTTCCCTCCTCATTAATCCCACACTTACTGAGAGCCTACGGTGGGCTCAGTGGGCCAGGGGATTCTCTAAAGATAAGATATAGCTGTGCCCTTGAGGAGGTCCAGTTAAGTAGGCATATAAGGCAGATATATGCCCTGGTGGGACCAGGTATTCTAAACACCAGGCAGGATGAGGGGTGGGCTGTTTAACAGCTGTGAGGATATGAGGGGGGCCAGGGAAGGACATTCCAGGAAGAGGGGGGTCACAGGAGTGAAGGCCCAGCACTCTCGGAGCTGCTCAGGGGCTTTGTCTCCACTCTCGGCCATGGTGGGGGCTCAGAACCCATCACTAGTAGCCTGTTTGGTCAAGCTGGTGGTTCCAGCCACATCCTTGGGGCGGGGGGAGGGGGTCCCGAGATCTTAGCTTGCCACAGCTCACACATCTGGAAAATAGGCCTGATTCTGGCGGAATGGATCGAAGGAGGAGATAGGTTAGACTCTCTGCAGCCAGACATCGATGTGGGAGGCCTGACTTCTCACCCCAGCTTCCCATTGACGCTGTGTCATCAACCTTTCCGAGCCTCAGTTTCCCCACCCGTAAAACAAGGAATTTAGGCTGGGTGGCTCTAGGGGCTCTTCTAGGCCCGAATTTCTTTCGGCCCCCACTTGTGGGTTAGTGGCAGCACCGTGAAGTAGGCTTTGGCTATCTCACTGGCCTCCACCAGCAGCCCAGATCCGAGGAAATAAAGCCTGGCTGGGGATGGCAGAGAAGGCTCGAGAGATGGTCCGGGCTGCCCAGACAAGGGGACCATATGCCCAGAGGATGTGCCCTCCTGTATAGTGGCCCAGGGGGTTCCCTGGCCTCAGCCTTCCCTCCTCTTGGTGAAATGATTGTTTCTGTGGCCTCGGCAGTCACTGGGCCAGAGGGACATGGCCTCACAGGCAGAGATCCCTGGGACACAGGCGGGTCATGCTAACAGCCAGCATTGGCTCCAGCCTCACCAGGGGAGAGGCACGGGGCTGGTGCTGCCTGGAGGGGGCAGAGGGAGGGGATCCGATGTGAGGCTGTGTCTCTCTCCAGCCTGGTGTTCAGTGAAATCCCCTTCAGGGAAGTGCTCCATCCTCGCTGCCGGGAACACAGGCACGAGTGGGCCGAGCAGTATTGGCGTATCTGCATACTCAGCATCAGGCCTGCCATGAGCCACGTGCCCTACAAATATTTGTTGATGGACGAGGGTCATGATACAGGACAGGGAGCAGGCAGCAGGAAAGCTAACCTGTTAGGTGTAAACTGGCGTAGTCTTTCCATCTGTCACTTCGCACGTTTGGAACATCTTCTAGGTGCTGGGCACTGTGGTTCACGCTGGTATCAGAAAGCCAATGCGGCAATGAGATTGGCTCATAGCAAGGACTGAGGTTTATATTTGCCTGTGACCAGGGTCCCGCTCAAAGCCTGACGCTCGGCAGCCTCTTTTGATTGGCTGAGCGACTTGGGCATGAATGACTCTATTAAGTGTTTCTACTATTAGGGATGCACTGTGTGCTCACATCCTATGCTACATGCTGTGTAGGGCCCAGATATGAGAGAAAGGCCCATCCTGGTGTGCCCGGTGGGGCAGGGTGTTGGGGGAATCGGAATCTGAGTTCTCCTCCTGGTTCTGCAGACCCGTTGAGCAAGTATGACTTCAAGCAGGACTTCCTGACCCGCATTTTCTGCCCATCCCCTTGCTGGTATTGTCTACCAGACCTGTGGAGAGCAGGAAGCACAGGCTGGCACACAGTAGGTTCTCAGAAAAAGTTTGGTGGATAGATCGATAGGGTTTGGTACTGGGCGTGTGCAGATCTGTTCAGGAGGCTAAGACTTCACTAGTGACTCCTTCATAAACATGTATTGAGCACCTACTATGTGTCCACCAGCAAAGCTGTTTAGATGAACAGTGTTTTTTTTTTAATTTTTTTAATGTTTTATTTAGTTTTAAGAGAGAGAGACAGCTTGCGCAGGGGAGGGTCAGAGAGAGAAGGAGACACGGAATCTGAAGACAGGCTCCGGGCTCTGAGCTAGCTGTCAGCACAGAGCCCGATGCGGGGCTCAAAGCCACGAACCACGAGATCTTGACCTGAGCCGAAGCCGGAGGCTCAACCGACTGAGCCACCCAGGCACCCCAGATGAACAGTGTTTCTAAAGGCAGATGAGCCTGGGAGAGCAATGGGTTCGTGGCTGATCTGCTTGGGTGAGGAGTAAATTCCATGTGGCCTCTGAGACCCCCACCAGGCCAGGAATCCCTATTTTTCTCCCTTGTGCCCGAAATGTCACGGGGGCCTGGCAGTCACTGTCCACCGCATTCCTAGTCCCGTGGCCTCCTGCCCCACAGAGATGGCCCCTTTCTGTTCACAGAATAGGCAGTGGCCCAGTGTCTTCTGGACCTACTTCCACCAGAACTGTTTATGCCCAGCCACTGGTGCCAGGGACCTACTTGGCAGAAAGACTGGATAGGAAGAGGCAGCAGAGGCGGAAGCAAGGTCCCTTCCCAAGAATTCTTGTCAGTGTCCGTGACTTCTCTTTCCGGCTTGACCATGAGTTCCTGGAAGACCGTGACTCTCATCTCCCTCCCAACCTAGCAAAAACAGTTAACCCTCAGTAATTATCTAGTGCTGAATTATTGTTAAACACTGCTCTCACACTCACAAGCTCAAGGGTCCATGCAGATGATCATGATTGATGTATCCCCTTTACACACGGAGAAAGTGAGGCTCTAGAAGATACCATTCATCTTTATGGGCTCTGAGAGGTTTCCCATGGGTCTTTTCAGCAGCCCTCAGCGGAGGAGGGCTCTTGGGGGATCAACATTGCATACCAAATTTGGGAGTGAGATTTGGAAAAACCTTGGGCTCAGCCACTGACCCACTGCCTGACCTTTGAGGAAATTCATCCCCTTGCCTGGAAATGGCTTTGTGGCCAGTGAGTCACGCCGTGCAGGGGGGGAGTTAGATAGATCACTTCTTTACTAGCCCCCCTTCCTTCAAAACCTGCCTGAAAGCCACTCCCACCCTCCTGGCCTTTTGGCGACTCTTCCACTTGAATTGTCTTCCCCCATGGGCTCCGTGAGCCAAAGGCCACCTCCTCCTGGGAGTATTCTCTGGTTTCTCTCCATCCCTTAGTTCTGCTTGACAATTCAATGAATCGACAGCATTTATCACATTCCCCTTGTGTTATCTTCATGTGATTACAGGGCAGGGTCTGAGGTCTCTGCACAGGCTCTCTCCCCTGCCCCGAGCTCCTGAGCACGCCTTTTGCGCACGTTACAGACGCACGTGTGCCCCGAGAGCAGGGCCATGTGCAAAGCTCTCTGCCTTCCCTCCCGTCGCGGCAGAGCCCTCTTCCCTCAGTTGCGAACAGGGGTTTGTACATGATAGGAGTTAAAGAAACTCATTTAAATTATTAATGGTTTGAGCCTCTATTGTGTCTCGGGCTCCATGCTGGGTGTGGGGACCCCGAGATGGATCCGACAATGACAACACCATGTGATGTGTGCTGTGACTCGGGTGTGGGGCAGGGCTTAAGCTGTGCTAGAAAGACAGAGCGGCTGTGAGCAGGCAGCAAAGAGGGGGTGGGCAGGGGAGCTGGGAGCAAGCAGCCGGGACAAGGCCTTGAGGTAGCGCAGCTTGTCCGGAGCCTGCGTCCAGGCATCAGACAGATGGAGCTGGGACATATCGTGAAGCCGGGGAGGCTGACAAGGGCTGGCTCAGAGCCCCTTCAAGGCTGAGGCTGGGATCCTTACGCTCAGCTGCAGAAGACAGGAATCGACAGCCTCAGTTCAAATCGCACCCCTATCACCTAGCGACTCGGTATCTCAGGAAAGTTATTTACTCTTTCAGAATCTCAGCCTTCTCACTTGTAAATGTCACCAGCAGGGCCTCCCGGACACTCGGACACTCGGCACAGTACCGCCCTGGCTAGGGAGAGGCAAGTTCCAGCGCCTACTGCTGGGAGGACCCCAAACAGCTCTCAGAAGTGGAGTTTTAGAATTAAGGGGCTGCCAGAAAAACCCCTAATGAATCCAGGTACATAAGATATTAATGCTGTACTCGAAAAATGTCAAAACGAATGCAAAGAAGAATGCATGATGAACAACATATCAAATACTGTAATTGAGGACAGGATCCTCCTGGCACAAAGTGTGCAGTTCAAAAACCACAAGCTGGGATTGAACTGGGAATTCTCCACCTTCCAGGGCTGTGGGCTTCTTCCAAAAACCCGAGGAAAGCCCGTGGCCCCTCTCACCCAGAAGAATGCTCAAACATGCATCGTCGGGGCTGTTTTGGGGTGTTCCTGCCCCCTCCCGGGGCTCGTCCACGTGGAGGTTAAGAACTCCGGTTCACCTTGGGGGTGGGGGTGGTTACACGCGCCAGCCGGCCGTCTGCGGGTTCCCGGGCACCCTGCTGGGCAGCCCTCCCGGCGACCGTAGGTGCTCTGCCCCCTGCAGGACGCAGCGCACAGCATGCCGCCGCTTCTTTCTGGCTTGGCTCCCCTCTCCGCCCCCCTTCCTCGCTTCGGCTTGGGACTTTTCCTAAAGTTTGCTGAAACCAGACACCTTGCTCCACCGGGCCCGCGTGCAGCCACAGTTTAAAAGGCCTCCTTCAGCGCCCCCTCCCCGCCCCCAGCGGAGACTTCAAAAGGCCCGGCGGGCGCCGCGGCCCCAGCACCTATGAGCCGCCCCCCGCGCCCGGAGCCCGCGCCGGAGTCCGAGGACGCAGAGCGGCCGAAGTTCGAGCGCAGGCGGACCGGGCCGGCGGCGCAGCCCCGCGCGCCCATGCCCCTCCAGGTGCCGCTGCGCTCCGAGCGCCCGCGTCCAGTTTAGGGAAGGGGACCCCGCACCCTCGCCCCCGCGCCCGCGCCGGGGCTGCGGGGACCCATGAATACAAATGCCGTTAGGCGCCCGAGGAAGGACCGACCGTCCAGCCTCGCAGCTAGGGACCCAGTAAGTGCCGCGGGGCTCCTAGAGCTCCGGGAGTAGCGCTGTGTGAGCGTAAAGGTGCGCGCGTACGGGGAGGGGGTGCAGGTGTGGGGAGTGAGTGCGTTTGTGTACGCTTGCGGTGGGCACTAGCGGGATGCCGTGTGCCAGTGGGGGTGCACGCGAGCGCGTGGGCACTTCGGGTGTGTATGTGGGGATGTGTGTGCGGGTGCGTACATGGCGGGGGGGCAGTGAATCCGGGTCGGCTAGTGTGCATTTGTGTGCATGTAAGTACCAGTGTGCATTCATCTGCGTGTGGGGAGTCCGGGCTGCGTTCGACTGCAGAAACCTTGGAGTGTGTTTGTGTGAGCCCAGGAGTGTGTGGCCGAGCTTGCATGTGAATGAGTGTCAGTGTGTGTCTGAGTTTGGGGAGAGCGTGGATGTGTGTGAGTGTGTGTGTGTGCACCGGGGAGCAAGTCGTGGAGGCGGAGGCGGAGGGCGCTTCTAATGCCTGGGCTCGGACGGGGGTTTTGGTTGTACGAACTTGCTGGGCGTTTGCGGCGGGTTCAAAGTGTGCAGTTGTGCGCTCCCGTGTGGGATCGCAGGAGTCTTTGGTCGCTTCCTGAGGTGTGTGTGTGTGTGGGGGGGGAAGGAGTTGTTAAGCTCCCATTTCTTACCGAATGGACGGGGAAGGGAAGAGGGTGACCAATATTTAACAAGCCCACCCACTAAGTGCCCAGGGAAGTCTGTTCTCCAGCGCGCTGTGAATCTGGGAAGAGGGGTGTGTGTGTGTGTGTGTGTGTGTGTGTGTGTGTGTGTGTGTGTGTGTGAGTGACTGTGGTAGGACACTGATTGTCGCTGTTGTGGCGGTCTGGACACTGAGTGCTGGTCCCAGCTCTGTCCTCGGGATACCGGGTTCCTTTCAGCAGTAGTATCTGTCTCCTTTCTCCCTGTATCTCTGCCTCCCCCCCACCCCCCAGCTCAGGGATTTCAACCCCCCTCCCCCCAGTCTCAGAAGCCAGAAGTCCCAAGTCTCCGAACTGTGCCCGTCCTGCTGTGCAACTTTGGCCATCTCTTTCCTCTTTGTGACTCTCAGTTTCCCCATTTTTGCTGGAGGGCGGGGGGCGGAGATGGGGGTGTCTGCGGAGCTGTGGTGGGCCGGCCGAGGCTGCGTGCTCGGCTACGGCCGGCAGGGGGCAGCATGGGGCAGCAGAGGGCGGCTCGGCGCTGGGAGGAGAGAAGGTGGAGAGCCACCGCGGGCCGAGACTTTAAATCGCCTTCATTTCCCCCAAATCCTTCCTTTTCCTCTCCTCCCCCAGGCCGGCGGGGAGGCAGCTTCCACCGCCTTCTGTGCGCCCTCGCCCGGCCTCGCTCTGCCTCCGGGGACCGCCAGCAGCCCGCCTCCAAAAGTTTGATCATCTCTCTTTTTCCCCCTGCTTCTTCTTCCTTTTCGGTAGAAGCAGAAAAAGAGCGAGGCAGGGGCGAGCGCGGCGCCGGGACTCCTGGGACCATGGGCCTGGCGCGGGCGCCCGCGGGGCCCCGGCCGCAC
>NC_043712.1:19091202-19144868 GCF_006229205.1 Suricata suricatta | reverse complement strand
GCTCGGGAGCATGAAGTAGGGGCCCGCCATGGGAGCGGGATCGGCGCGGGGGCCCCGAGGCACAGCGGCGGCGGCGGCGGCGGCGGCGCGCGGGGGGTGAGTATGAGCTCGGGGACGCCCCCTCCCCAGCTTCCTGCTGCTCCAGCCCCGGGGAGGGCTGGGGAGGGGGATGGGTCCCCGCCACGCCGGACGCTTCCCCGGAACATCGGCTTCCTGCCCCCTCCCGAGCCCCTGCGAAGCGGGCCACCAAGGGTTAACGAGCGAGCGGGCTGCGCCCCCCGCCCGGCGAGGGTTGGCGAGCACTGCCTGCCCTGCCCCGCTGGCCGCGCTCTGCGATCGCGTCGGGGCGGGGGCCGAGCTGGGGAGGGTCGGTGCAGAGCCAGCCCCGGGGTCGGGATTCCGGGTGGGTGGTGGCGCCTGGAGCGGCGAGTTGGGGGTGGAGGGGGGGGGGCGCTGTTTGGATGCTCGGGGGAGGAAGGGTCCCCGTTCGGGGCTGTCCCGGTGTGTTCCGGTGTCGGTGTCCACAGGTCCCCAAGCTTGTGAGTCAGCCTGTGTTCGTGAAACTATCCACAAGCTTCTAGGTCTCCGGGTCTCGGCTTCTGCTCCTGTCTCAGCGTCTGTGTGGCTTTGCACGTCCCCTGCTTCTGGAAGTCTCCGCGTGTGTGTCACTATGTTTGGGTCTGTGCGTCTCAGTGTCTCCCTGCTTCTCTGCGGGTTGGGGGCAGGGCGTCTCAGCTCCTGTCACTTTCCGTGAGTGAGAGAGAAAAGTGAGAGCCTGCGTGTCAGAGTAGAAAGGGGCCCTGAAGGTCCGCAAGTCACTGCCCAGAAGCAGGGACCGGGTGGAGGGGGGGGGGCAGGAAGGGGCAGGGAATCTCCTGAGGCAGGAGCTGGGACCCAGGGACTGGCGGAGTAGTTGTAAAGAGTGAGCGTGTGCAAGAGCGAGTCACTGAGCGTGGGTGTGTGTGGGAGTGAGCGAGGATGAGAGCAACCCTTGGGGCCCTAGGGACTGCGGCTCATGCTCTCTGCCCAGAGAAGCACAGAACTTGCTCCCTTTGCATCCTGCCCCCAGGATCAGAGGACCTTCCCAAGAGGCCGGTTAGGGCCGTGGCTCCGCCCCACTCGCCATGCCCCGCCCCCTCTGAGCTGGAATCAGGGGGACGATCCCCCCCTTCTTTCCCATGTCTTGGAAAAAGCTGGCTGGCTGAGATTCCACCACCCCCCACCCCACCACACACACACACACACACACACACACACACACACACACACACACACCCTGACACACACATACACAGAGCACCAGTAAGCACACTGCTGACTCATTTTCTCCAGAAGACCCTGTGCCAAGGCAGATGCCAGCGGTTGGGCAGAAAAGTGGTGCCAGACAAGCACCCCACAGTGGGGCCCGAGCTTTGGGCAAGTGGGCAGTCAAGCTGCTCTGAGGCCCGGCCTCTGCCTTGCCCTGTCTGGCGGCTGCCCTCACCACAGCAGTGCCCCAGATGCTGTGCCCGCTGGTTCTGGCTCACCGTCCAACTTTGCCCATCTTTACCTCTCCCAGACCAGGCTCCGTGACACACGGAGCACATCCCTGGCCTCACCCCTCCTTCCCTTTCCTCCCAGTCCTGGGAACACCCCCTTCCTGGTACTCGCATGTCTTCAGCTGTCTCTCAAATCTTACCCTGACAGCCATCATCTCCCCTCGGAGTATGCTGCACGGGAAGAGGGGGCTGCCCTCCCCGTGTAACCCATGCTCTGTCTCTCCAAGCCCATCTGCCCATGACTTTGTTGGCATAATCTCCTTCTCCTCCTCTGTGTGCTGGGACTCACTTGATCACCTACAAGCTGGCCTGATGCACTGAAGCCCCATAGGGGTCGTGGCGGAGGACTGAGCACCTCTGTGGAGGCAACAGACTCCCTCTAGTGTGGCTGCCACCAGCCGGCGTGAGTCCCGACTGCCTCCTTCACCTCTATGCTTCTCTTCTGTTGCATCTGCATGACGGCCATCTTCTTTCTCACCTAGCAAGATTTTGTGAGGGCTCCTGGGACGCCATGCTGGTCAAGGGCTCAGGACAGGGCCTGGCATGTAGTAAATGCTCGATAAATGGCAGCTGTTACTTGTATTATTATTCACTTCGTCTTGAATGGATGTGTGAGTCAACTGGAAAATTCTGGGCTGCATCCTGTCCAGACGGATGACCTGTCTGTGTTCCTGTGCAAGAGGTATCAGGTGCGAAGAGGGGAGCCTGGGCACGTGGGGCCTGGCCGGTCCGTGGAGGCTGCTGGGACGGGCCCATCCCCCTTGCGGTCCTGTGGTCCTCGGGCCGGCGTGCCCCACGGGCGCACAGCCAAGCACGGAGCTCACAGGGCTGCTGTCCTTGTGTGTACTTTAATGCCCTGGGTCCCAGCTCTGAGCTCCTAGTGGTCATGCGAGGCGGGAAGGGTCTGTAAGATCTTGTGCGTCCCCAGGTAACAGGGATGGAGGGAACACCGTGCAAACCATCCGTAGGGTCTGGCAGCCTCGTGGTCCAGGAGTAGCCGCATGTGGTGTGCTGGCAGAGGGCCTTTTATGAGGGTAGGAACACCTGCGTTCCCTTCTTGGAGGGCTGTGTGGCCAGGCTGTGCCTCCAAGGTCAGGCTCCCTAACTCCTCGCTGCTATTTCAGCTGCCTCCTACTCACGCTGGCCCCCGGGCTCTGGTCGTCCTGACATTCTGGAGCCCTGGGCTCACCGAGCCAGGGCCCACGAGTCAGTGGGGAACACAGAAGTTGGGAAGAACAGACTGCGGGCCAGCACAGGCACTCAACATTATTAGCAGTAGCCTAAACAGCATTGGAACGGGAGCAAGAGAATCGGCCGGGCCTTTCTCCGGGAGCCAACTTTCCAAGCCTGGAGCTTACTTAGACGGCTGGTTGCTTCCTAGGCTGTATCTCTGGTCCTGTTGGTAAAGTCTGGGACTCTGGTCTCTGGCAAATAGGAAGTCCCTGTCAGTCTCCAATTTCTTCTCTGAGAGAGACAAGTCAAGTGAGACCGACTGTCTGCTAAGCAGTGGGGTCAGACGAGGTGGGTCACGAACACGCTGTGTAGTTTTAGACAAATCGCGTCCCGTCTCTGGGCCTTGGTTGCCCGTCTCCACAACAGGGGGACGGGACTAGAACCTGGCATCTGGATATCTCAGAAGACCTTCTCCCACTGTATAATCTCAGTCTTCAGTCTGGCAGCGTACGAGTCAAGTGCACCCAGAATCCAGGTCTGGGAGGCTGGTTGCCTTTGTCAAGGTGAATGGACGGAGGGGAAAATGCTTTCCTAACAGGCCTTCAGGGCTGAAGTTCTCGAGCTGGAAACCATGCTGTTGGGGAGCTTAATTAAAGAGAAGATTCTGATCCCATTGTCCAGTGAGTCTTCTTTCTCCTGACTTTCAGGGATTAAAAATATTTCCCCCGAGTGTATCCTTAGTCTCTCCGAAGTGATCACCTTGGCATCACCACGGCCATAGAAGTTGACTAAGGACACTTGTGGCTCTTCCCCCTTCTCTCTCCCCCCAGCCTCTCCCTATCAGCTTGGGAAGCATCTCCAGCAGCATGGGGAAGACGCAATCTAGTGAGGGACTCCGGGAGCAGGCGCTCGTGCCTGGAAAGGGCCGGGAAGCGGGGGTGGAAGAAAATGGGGCAGAAACGGGCTTGTCGGAGCCCTGGAAAGGGAGGGGCAGTGTCCTCTGAGGGGTCATTCTCGGGAAACGTGAGCTCACTGGTCCCCTAAGTCTGGGGACTCCTGCTGGACAGAAAGCACGGTCAGTGTCTTCATTGCGGGATGTCTCAGGCCCTTTGGTGTGCAGTGAGCTGTGCCCTGGGAATTGGCAGGACTGGGAGGCAGCTCTTCCCCGGATGATCCGGGCCCGGTTTCCTGGAGTGTCTACACCAGGAATTATGACCCCAGAGCCTCCCAGGGTGACCTTGAGGAGGGACCTGCCCTCCCTAAGCCTCAGTTTGTAGCAAATCAAACAAAGTCTCCTGCCATTTCTTTTCAGGCCCAGTGAGGCTGCCGTTGGCTTCCAGTGGGCAGGTCATGTCAGAAGGGCCAGCCTCCACTCTTCCTTCTCCCCAGGTGACACCAGGGCAGCTAGGCACTCTGACCTTTAGTCATTGCTAACAGTGTGCTGGGGGCAAGGTCCGCTGTGGGCTGGCCCCCTGCAAAAGGCATTTTCACAGCAATGGCAGCAGATTGGAGAGGATGAGGGGGAACTGAAGATTATCCAGGACCCACCCTGGAAAAAGGCAGAGGTAGGGAGGGCCTTTGGGGGGATGCTTTTCAAGTCCAGAGCCCACTACGGGTACAATGTATTCCTTCTACAAAGATACACTGAACGTTTACAACATGCTTACCAGGTGCTGGGAATACAAAAGGAAACAAGAAGGATGTGGTTGCTACCTTTCAGGGACTTGTTCTAGAAAGGGAAACAGTAACACTGGCGATTAGCACACATGGGGTACCGGCTGTGGTGAGGCACGTGCACGGGGCGGCAGGAGGGGACGCCCAAGCTGGAATCTAATGCGTGTGTGGGAGCTGACCAGGCTAAAGAGAGGTGTCAGGACCACTTGGTCGCAGCACGTGCAAAGGCCCAGAGGCTGGAGAAGGCTTTCAAGGGACCACCATCTGCATCTGAGTGCTATTGCAGCTAGTTTGCCTTAGGTGGCAACTAACTGAAGACCCAATTCAACATGGCTTATGCAAGGGGAGTTATTGCCGGTCATGTCAGGAGATCTAAAGCAAAAGCAGTGATAGGCTTGGCTACTTCGGCATCTCAAGTGTTATCAAACGTCTACTATTTTTCCATTCTGTCATCCTTAAATGCTCATGGAGCTTGTTAACCTCATGTGCACAAAGTGGCTGCAGCAGCACATCCCCACTCAATCACACACAAAAGGTAGAAGAAAACCTCTCTGTCCCTTTGAAACACATTTCCAAGGACGCTAAGAGGCATCCTTCACATCTTACGGGCCACATTTGGGTCACGTATGCCGAAACTGGTCACTGGCATTCATCCAGTACCCGGATTCATCCAGTACCCTCTGAAGTCCATGCCTCTCCGAACAAGAAGGGAAGGGGGGATGGCCATGGGTATGTAACCACCCGTGTCCCTCACAGTGCCCAGTCAGGATTACTCTTGATTATAATTGCAATTAAATTGGAGTGATTGCTATTAAATCAGAGGGTGCAAACTTGTCTCCCAGGGAGCACAGCATGCTTGGAGAAACGGGGGGCTCCAGACACCTATTCCAGCAGATGGGTTTCCTGGATTACGTGATTCCCCAGAAATGTGCCATTCTAGCTTTGCACTTGGAAACAGACCCTGGGCCTGTGCATCCCAGCCTGAGTCCTCAGCACCCGCCTGTCTCAGCTTTCTCCGCCTGCATCCCGGCCGGCCGTCTTTGGCCACGTGCCGCCCTCCCCTTTGCCTGTTTAGGGATCAGATGCCCCGGGTGGCTTCGGGTGTCTCCGGTGGCTGCTCCCACAGGAAGGTGAAATCGGATCTCTGCCTCTGCCCATCTTGGCAGGAGCCACCGAGTGGAGCATTAACCCCTCCGGGCCCCAGAGTTCAGGGGCAGCAATGACTGTGTAAGGAGCACTGCCGTGGCTGGCACCAGGCCGAGCCCTTGACATGCATGAGCTCATTTAATCCTCACGCCTGGCCCGTGAGATCGGGAATGCCGGCCGTGTGGCGAAGCAGGAGGCGGGCTCCGGGAGGCTGAGTGACTCATCCAGGGTCACACAGCTGGCAAGCAACAGGGCCAGGTTTGCACCTGGGTCTGCCCGACTGCCCACGATGGGCTCTGTCCCTCTGTTCTCTCTCCTCCCTTTTCCCATCAGCACGAGGCCGGGTGGGCGGCTGCAAGAGGGCGTGCTGTTCCCGGGTCAGGGGTCTTCTCCGTTGGTGTCTGGAGGGCAGTTCTCGTCTCTTTTGTCCTTTGAGAGGTCTGTCATCCAAGCGCATCAGTCTGGTCTTCCCACAGTACAGGCGGGGAGACCGAGCCCCAGAGATGGGGAGGGGCGGGCCCCTGGTGGCCCAGGGAGTCAGAGGTAGATTTGAACCTGGACCCTGCATCTCCTGGCACCCCGGTTAGGGCTTCCTGCCCTGTGACCTTGGCTTATCGATCTGGAAAAAGGTTGTATTTGGACTGTTTAAGCAGGTCCTGCCCGAAGAGGTTGCGCCTGGAAACAGGGAGCGTGGGCTGCACAGGGGACATCGGGGTCCTAGAACCTGTACCTTACCTTCCCCTCCCATGGGTGAGACTGGGGGGCACTGGGGCTGGGTGATTCCCTCCGAGGTCCCCAGCCGGATCCAGGGCCTGAGGGTGGAAACTGACGCTGCATCTGCTTGTGTCTTCCTGTCTTTAGGGGGTTTCTCTTCACCTGGATCTTAGTGCCGTTTGTCTGTCACCTGGCCTCCACCCAAGGAGCTCCTGAAGGTACTGCTCTCTTCTCTTTGTGCAGAGGGAGACAAGGGAGGGCAGAAGGGACCTGAGAATGCAGGGCTAGGAGACAGTGAGGCCCCTCGCTGTAACTCACTGCCTCAGTTTTCCCATCAGTAAAATGGAGCCCATCGTTGGCAAATTCGGTTGAAAGAGAATCCCATATAATGTTTTGTGTGGGGCAGGAAGGCCTGAGTGCAGAAGTGTGGAAGGGTAACCCTTTCTTTCCTACCCAAGGGTTGGTGGGGGAGGGAGGGGGGACGGGGCAGCCTGGGCAGAATCGGAATAAATCACGTTGGTGCGGTCAGCCCCAGTCGTCCTGATTTGTCCATGGTTGTACTAAGAACCGCTGGCAGGAGGCACGAAGGCCGCAACTTCCTGCCCTTCCCATGAGATCCTGCTCTTCCCTACCATCCCTGAGGAGCCAGCCAGGGGGCCAGAGCGGCGGTGGGCTGGCGACACAGCTGCCCGTGGAAGCTGAAACCTCTCCCACATCTGTTTGTCACACAGCCACAAGGCCTCCTAAAATAGCAGTCCCTCCCCCTCTTCCACACCTGCCCGTGTGCCGAGGCGGGAGGCCGGGCACTCTCAGGGTCCCTGTGGTCTGACCTGGCCTCCGGCAGGGATTGGATCTCCGGGAGGGGAGGGCTGTGCCCGGAAGAGACTCCTGCTGCCCGGCAACATTTTGTGCAAATGTCATATTTTCCGAGCTTGCTGTTTCCCCCACAAAGTAGGTGAACAGCTGTCTGCAGTCCTGAGTCAGGCGATGGGGGGCGGGGGGTGTCGGGGAGAGGCCGGAGCTGTGTGGAGCCAGGTTTGTGTAATAAAGGGATCTTGCTGTGGCCAGCTGGCTGGGTCCCTCCAGCTTGGCGTTGGACTGCCTTCATTCTCCTGGCCCCTGGCTCCTTGCCCCTGGGTCCTGGATGTGTCTCCACCCTGCTTTCTCGCTTGTCTGAGGGGCTCTAGCTCAGTACAGCATGGTGCTAAGAACAGAAACCCTGGAACCAGGTGGCCTGGGTTCAAATTCCGGCTGTGCCTTTTATTATAGGCTATGTGACCTTGGGCTAGTTATTATAGCGAACTTTTCTGACCTTTGTCTGTGAAGGGGGGGATTATAAACAGTACCTTCATCACAGATGAGTGAGAGAGTCAAGAGACATAGTACATATAAGCACTTGGCTCATAGTAAGTGCTCAGTAAATACTGGCATTTCTTATTGTTGTCAATTATAATATTTAGCTGAAAACTTGGGTAGGAACAGTCCTTCTCTGTCCCCTTTGGAGCCCACAGTGGTCAGAGTCTTCCCCAAGATGACCACCTCTGCCAGCTCCAGGTGTCCGAGTTTGGGGCTTTGCCCTTGACCTGCAGACAGCCTGCAGGGGAGGCCTGGAGAAAGGACGCTGAGAGAAACCCCATTGGTGCCGCCTGGCCCGCTGTCAGTTCCCCTGGGTGAGCGCGAGCAGCCGTAAGCCGCAGTGACGGAGGACATGTTGTGCAGTCCTAGGGTCCTCCGGGGGCTGCTGAGGGGGGCCGGAGGGGAGGATGGCTTCCTGCCCTCCCCTCTGCCCCAGCAAGCGCCTCCTCCCTTTTCAGCTGTTCTCAGTAGCATTGTGTGATACTAAAACCGTTTCAGTGATTAAAAGGTGTGCAATACACTAGTACCGGGAGGATCTTTGAGCAGAGGTTTGTTTCAGGTTGGGATCTCAGGGCAGACGGAGGCGGGAGAGAGGAGGAATCGGAAGTGGAATGAAGGCCCGCAGGTCCTGCAGAGGAATGAGGGTCTCTGGTCCTAGCCAACCCGAAGAAGCAGCCTCCCCTCCAGATCTCTTCCAACGTCCTTAGCACTTTGTGGCCACTTCCAGTCTGGTTTCCCTTGTCTTACAGGCAGGGAAACTGAGGCCCAGGGGTCAGGCAAAGACTTTTCCCGAGGTGTCGGTGCAGGCCGTGAGCGAGGATTGGCGAGGAAGCCAGAGAACCCTGTGATGGAGGTTTTCTTCGCCACCTCACTTTCCTGCAGAAGGAGCAGAGGCCCAGAGTCCAGACCCCCAGGGGCTTTGCCTGGCTCCAAAGCCTGGCCTTCTGACCCCCGCCCATCTCTCTGTCCATCCATCCGTCCATCCATCCACGTGACCATTGTTTGCTGGGTCCTAAGGGCCAAGTGCCGCATTCAGCCTGATAGGCACCCACGGACCATACTCAGGGGTTAGCTTGCTGTGCTCCAGGGTGGGGAGTAGGGGAGGGGAGCTGAGTCCCTGCCAGGCCCTGGCTCCAGAGGCGGCCTCTCCTCTCTGGCCTCCTCAGACACTGGCAGCCCAGCCAGCTGAGGGATGTCGAGTGACCTGGCGACAGGCAGGGTCAGGAAGCCTTTCCATAAACACCCTGGAAGACCTCTGTCTGCCCTGGAGAACCCCACCGATGTAATAAGCGGGTGGACGTGACCTGGCCAGGCCACAGTAGATGGCCAAATGGCTCGCCAGAGGACAGAGCTTGCAGGGACACCTTGATGGCTTCCTGTGCTCTGTCCAAAGCCGCACTGGGAGGAGGGAACTCATTGGAAATACCCTCTTCCTTCCGTGCACAGAGCAGCTTCCCTGGCCTGCTCTGGGCAGAGAGAGACCTAGCGGGTGGGCAGGGGGCTAGGGAGGTTCCTAAACGTGGTGAGACCAGTCAGGCCCATGAGACGGTCCTTACCAAGCTCCTGTGCCATGTCCATTCCTGACACCCTGCTCACTCACTCAGGGGACTGCTCTTGAAGGAGATGCCCTTTGAGGCAGAGAGAAGGGGAAGCTTGTCATGTTCGGCGGCCGCAGATCCTCTTAGTGCTAGCATGTTGTTATTTTTGCTACTGACAGCTATCATTTGAAAGTGCTTAGTCTGTGCCAGGCTCTTGTTTTCAAGTGTATCCTCACAACAGCCTTCTGCGTTTGGCGCTCCTATTATCCCATTTAACAGGTGAGAAAACTGAGGCACTAAAGTCACAAGTGAACTCAGGAAGTTTGGCTCCAGGATCTGTGTCTTTTTTTTATTATTTTTTTAATGTTTTATTTATTTTTGAGAGAGAGAGAGAGAGGAGAGAGAGAGAGAGAGAGAGAGAGAGAGAAAATGGACAGGGAAGGGGCAGAGAGAGAGGGAGACACAGAATCCAAAGCAGGCTCCAGGCTCTGAGCTGTCAGCACAGAGCCCGATGCTGGGCTTGAACTCATGAACCTCGAGATCATGACCTGAGCTGAAGTCAGATGCTTAACCGACCTAGCCCCCCAAGCCCCCGGGGTCTGCATCTTAAACTAGTATATGCAGCGTCATTCAGCCAGATAGGGAATGGGTTCCAATTCTGGACTCCCAGCCGCAGGCATGGGCCACCAGGCAGCAGTGGATGAAGTGTCTCCACTGGGTCTGTGCACCTGCAGCGGTCTGGGGCTGGCGCCGGCCCTGACCCTGCCGTCTCCCGCCTCTGCCCTCCCTCTGCAGATGTGGACGTCCTCCAGCGGCTCGGCCTCAGCTGGACAAAGGCAGGGGGTGGCCGGAACCCCCCGCCCCCAGGGGTCATTCCATTCCAATCAGGCTTCATCTTCACGCAGCGGGCCCGGCTCCAGGCCCCCACGGCTGCCGTCGTTCCTGCCTCCCTGGGCACCGAGCTGGCTCTGGTGCTGAGCCTCTGCTCCCACCGGGTGAACCATGCCTTCCTCTTCGCCGTCCGCAGCCGGAAACACAAGCTGCAGCTGGGCCTGCAGTTTCTCCCCGGCCAGACGGTCCTCCACCTGGGGCCCCGGCGCTCGGTGGCCTTTGACCTCGACGTGCACGACGGGCGCTGGCATCACCTAGCTCTGGAGCTCCGTGGCCGCACGGTCACCCTGGTGACGGCCTGCGGGCAGCGCCGGGTGCCTGTCCCACTGCCTTTCCATAAGGACCCAGCCCTCGACCCCGAGGGCTCCTTCCTCTTTGGGAAGATGAACCCGCACGCGGTCCAGTTTGAAGGTGCCCTATGCCAGTTCAGTATCTACCCTGTGACACAGGTGGCTCCCAATTACTGTGCCCACCTGAGAAAGCAGTGTGGACAGGCCGACACGTACCGGCCCCGGCTGGGACCCCTCCTTCCCCCAGACCCTGGCACAACCTTCACCTTCCAGACCACCCTTGCCCTTCGAGGCCTGGAGAACCTGACCACTGCCGCGCCAGCCCTGGGGGCACGGCCGGCAAGCAGGGACCCCAGGGGAACGGCGGTGCCCTCCACACCCGCCGAGCCCCTCAGGACTAGCGTCACAGACTCTCACTGGCAAGCTGCAGCCGGGGGCCCAGTGCGGACCCCGCCGTCACCTGCGAGGTTGCCAGCCAGTGAGGTGCCCCCAGCCCCCCGAGCCGGCGCCACCACACCTGTCCAGCCATTGCAGAAGAGCACCGCTGCTGGGAGCCCCAGAAGTCACCCAGCTAAGCTTTCGGCCCCTCCCCCTTCAAGAGGCCCTGTCCAAAGGCCCCGCCCCACCCAGAAGACTGCTCAGCCTCCCTTCACCAAGTCAGCCCCCACCAAGAAGCTCGTGCCATCTACTTCTCGCCCAGTTCCTGCCAAAGCTTCCCGGCCCTCCATGAAGCCAATCCCACGGACCCCCGTAACACCCAGGCCTCCGCTGTCCAGCGCTCAGCCCCTGTTTCTGGCCATAGGCTCCTCCAAAAAGCCTTTCTCCCCAGGGGGCCAGAACGAGGCCACAATGAGTGGGCATGCCAGGGAGCCAGCCACTGCCCGTGCCAGCACCTCCAGGCCTCCACAGCCCACAGTTCTGTCCCTGTCCCCCGGCCCCCGGCCCGGCTCTACCAGGACTGCTCCACCGCCAGCCACATCCTTGCCTCCTGCCCTTGTTCCTGGCTCAGCCACCACCAAAACCAAGACACCCTCTGGATCAGAAGCCACGCAGAAAGCCAGACCCAAGAGCAAGGCCCGGAAGCCCGTCCCCCTCAGACCTGGGAAGGCAGCCAGGGATGTCCCGTTGAATGATCCGACACCCCGGCCCAGCCCCAGACAGTCCCGGCCCAGCCGACCCACCACCTCGGCCCCGGCACTGGCCCCGGCGCACTTTCTGTCCTCCAGTCCCTGGCCCACAATTCACAGCTATTCATTCCTCCACCTGGCCGCACCCACGCCTTTCCCGCTGCTGATGGGACCTCCAGGGCCCAAGGGAGACTGTGGTTTGCCGGTAAGATGGGGTGGGGTGTGCATGTTGCTTGGAGCTCAAGTGGGTGGCGGGGTGCGGGGAGGGCAGTTAGGGCAAGTGGCTGCCCCCGGCAAGGGCCGACCGGGAGAAGCAACTTCGAGCAGGCAGGTGGTTATGGGCCAAGTCTCAACTCGAACTCGAGTCCCCCGCCCTGCTCGTCCACCTCTGCTGTGCGAGTGGTCACTCGCTCTGCTGCGATTCATGATCCACTGGGGCAGACGTGGGTTTGGCGGCCCCCACCAGGTAAAGGGACCCCCTGGGCTTTGCTTGGCTCAGGCTCCAGGGCATTCTTTGCTAACCCAGCTGTCAAGGTCAAGTGGCTTAAGGAAAACCACTAACCAACTGGCCCTGAGGTCATGCGTTCTCCAAAGTTCAGCTGTCCCGACTCCCAGAGCAGAGCCCCTCCGGCCCACCGGCGTGTCTGGGAGTTTTGGATAAAGGTCGCACATGGGTAGTCCCGAACGTGCTTTGTTTGGCACGTGCAGCATTGTTTAAAAATATTTAACGAGTTACTAACGTCTTAAAAATGTGAGAGATTTCTCATAAAAGACCTGGTGACTGGCTTCTCCTGGAAGGCGGAGAGATGCAGTGGCCCGTGGGCTGTGGCTGGGTCGGAGCTGCCCTCTTAGACAGGACAGGTCTGGTCCTGCGTGGCCCCCACCCCCACGTCTCCCGATCGGATCTCCCAACGCCGTCCTTTCCCCCCGTTTCTTTCGCCTGCCTGGATCCTGTTGATGTTGAATTTGTGGCCCCCCCGTAGGGGAGTTTGGGGTGGGCAGGGGAGGGTGGGCCCGAACAGTCAAGGAAAGGAGAAAGAACTTTCCACGTGCAGGAGATGTTCTCAGGGCCGCTGCCTGCAGCCTGCCTGGGGCTGTCTCCAGGGGCAACGACCTTTCTGCAGCTGGAGGCCAATTCCTCCGGGCGGGGAATGGAGGGATGGCGTTTCCAGAAAGCTCAGGCCTCAGCTCTGTTCTCCCGCCTTGAAGATGACCACTGTGCGGTTTTTCTCCTTCCTACGGCCGGGTTTCCCACCAGCCTCTAGTGTTTGAGGTTAGGCTCCCTACAATGTGGAGACAGTGGCAGATGCTGGGAATTCCCAGGCCTTACAAACACACTTAATGAGTTTTAATAATGATTAGGAATAATATTTATTCAGCCTGTCTCCAAGGGGACTGAGAGCACGGTTTTATTATAACCATATTGTAGAACTTATGGAAATTGTATGCATTGCTTTGTAATTATGTCAACGCTCTGTTTAAGTTCTGTGCTCTGAAATGGTCAGGGTGGGGTGCTGGGAGCAGAGGAACGAAGGGGGACCCCTTCTCAGCCCTCCAGGCTGCTCGGCCTGACTCAGGCACCAGGTGGCTTTGAGCCCTGATAGGTCAGCTTCCCAAGCTTTGTGGACGCTCAGTTCACTGGCCACAAGGTCAAAAGGGGGTGAACTGTCCCCCTCTCAGAGAGGGTGTGAGGCTCAGGGTCTCCACTCCATTCAGTGGAGGAGGTCAGCCCTGACTCCCAAGGCCATGTGCAGTGTAGAGAGAGGATGGCATGTCCAAGCCAACGGAACTGGAACAGAGAAAGGCTTTTTAGGGTGCATAGCTTCTCCATGATCGAAGAATGTACTAGAGCCATCCTGTTCAGTAGATGGGTGCTTAGGGATCATTCCATTCAACCGTCTTCACTGGGCAGGTGAGGAGCCTAGAGACTGTGCCCAGGGAGGGTGCACAGCACATAGGAGGCAGAATTGAAGTCTGTGCCCCGGCTCCAGATGCCAAGACCAATGTGGTCCATCCCACTCCCCTGAGTGTCCACACTGAGACTCTAAGACTCAGGGCCAGGAGGCTGGGGGTTTCCAAGATCTGTCAGGCCCTGTCCTTGGCCTCAAAGGAAGATATCCATGTCTAAAAGAATCTTCTGTTTCTATACTCACCAAATGTATATGTTACATGAACGGCATCTCCCTTTAGGACCTGCTAGGAATTGGTTGAGGAGGGCAGGATGTGTTTGCTAATCCCTGCTCTGCAGATGAGGGGACAGTGAGCGGTCAGAGGGCCAAAAGACATGGCCAAGGGCACTTAGCATGTTCTTGCGGGGACCCGGACATGCCTCTGGGTCCCTGACTTCCAGAGAGGGCAGTGGTTCTTCCTGCTTCTCCAGCCCTAAAGGTCTGAGGGCCAAGGGAGGAAGGTCGTCTGCTTGGGTGGCATCCCACCTCATGCTACTTCCGGTCCCCAAATCCCATCCTCCCTCTGCCTGGAACTTAGCCTCAGTCCAATAGGAACCAAAAAGCTTTGAGAAGCTTTGCCCAGCCCCCTGTGCAGCAGGTGGCCAACTGGTCACTTGAATCCTACTGGATACCAGCCGTTATATAACTTGAGCAGCAGTGGCGAGAACTTCCGTTCCTGTCCTCTCTTCTCTGCCTCCAACCCCCATGTATATTCAGAAGCTGTGCTGCCCTGGGCAGGGGGCTTGGTCGTCCCCAGTATGGGGACATGCAGACCCGGTTCAAATTCTGACTGCCCGCCTTACTAGCTCTGTTGCCCCGATCCACGCTAAATCTTGATTTCCACAGAACGTAGGTTAAGAATAGCTCCCATCTCCCGCGAGGGACCAAGTTGGGTGATCTCCAAGGCCGCTTGGAGATCTATCCTTGCTCGGTGACTTTGGGGAACGTTTTTTCTCTCCGTAGAGTTGTCTCCCCTCTGTCACAGCTTTGGAAGTAAGAAATAAGTGGCCGCAGGAACTTTCAGAGCCAGAGAGGGGTGCCACGCGTGGCCAGGTTGGCCTGGTGCTGCGTGGTCCTGGAGGGGCAGGAGACAGACTCCTGGAGGTGGAGACGGCTCTGGGCCCCGGGCCTGCCAGAAGTTGTAGCCACGGAGAGAGGGAGCTCTGTGGGAGCCCCAGCAGCGGGGGGAGCATGGAAAAGCTGAGCTGGGCCCCGGCTGAGTCGGGGCGGGGAGGCTGCGGTTCACAGAGACTGCACAGAAGCTGCACAGAAGCCCCACGCCTGGGAGGAGGCGAGTCAAGGCCTTATTTATTCATGATCAGGCTGCTGGCATTTGCACCGGCTTGCACTTTTTTGCAAGCGTCACCTCGGGGAGACCCAGATGAGGGCCTGGCCTGCAGCAGATGCTCCATGACTATCAGTAAAATGAAGGGATGTGATCTTTATGGAAAAAAACAAAACAAAACAAAAAAACCCCACATTGTCTTGATTCCCAGGCCAGGCTCCTTGAAGTGACACAGGTCTCGGCTGCTGGTGGGTCGGAAGGCCGCACGGAGAAGGCCACAGGGTACATACTTTGGATTTGGGGCGACCTAGGTTTGAACCGCTCCCTTATGCAGCCATCCCTTCCTTCTTTCAACACATGTTGATTGAGTGCCTTCTAAGTGCCAGCTGCTGTGTGACCTTTGGCAAGTCCCGTAACCTCTCTGAGCCTCAGTTTCTGCCTTTGCAAAATGGGGATAAGGTACTACCCACCTTTCTGGAGCTGTCGTGTGGACTGAGATGGGGACATCACTATACTAAGGGAACCAGGAATGTCTGGACCCAGGGGCCCTTCATACTGTTGGTGGTTAGGAATTGGAGCTAGCTCTTGAGAAATTCACGCCTTACCCTGGTGTCATCTAGAATCCAGGAGAAGGAGAAGTGTTTCGCTTTGTCTTTGGCGTATTGTTCTTGAGGTGCTACTCTGTGCCGGGTTCGGTGCAAAGCCGTGCAGCTCCACGCGGGCAGCAGGTAATTGAGGCAAATTCAAGGAAGGGGCTACTTACAGAGGTGTGGATGGCATCAAAGAAACCCCCAGGGGCTGGCGAAGTACACAGGTCTACCCTGAAGGTACAGGGGGGAGGGGAAGGTGTAACCAGACCCCAGTGAAAGTTAAAATGTGCATAGCTGTCTGCAGCCCCTAGCAGGAGCAGGGAGAGAAATACTCTGTCCACTCACTCTACTTCTCCATCTCTTGCTGGGGCTTCCCATTGGCCAGACACAGCCCAAAGCACAGAGCAAGAAAGCCTGAGGGTGCGGGTGGTGAAAGCCAGTGTCCTGGGGATGCAGTAGATCTGGGGAGCAAGTGGAGACTAACCAGCCTCCACTCATGTTATATGTTGGAAGGTGGGTGTTATATCCCCATTTCACAGCTGGACAAACTGAGGCTCGGAGGCACTGGGAGATGAAGTAATGTGCACAAAGCCACGCTGAGAAGCCCTGGCCCGGTAGGCCCCTTCCCTAGGACAGAGACTAGGGGAAAGCACTCAGAGCCTTGAGCATTGTTCCTGGGAATAAAGGTGTGCTCAGATGGTCAGAAATGGGAGGCCCTTTTGAGGCCCCCTGCCGCTCTCTGTCAAGCTGCAGGCAGGGAGCAGAGGCCCAGAGGCTGGAGAGTCACCAGCAGTTAGCAGCACACGAGAGACCAGACTCGGGCCTCCCAGATCTTTGGCCCGTGGACCTCTCTGCTCGCTGCCCTGGGCGGGGTGGAGTGGGGGACCTGCAAACAGAGGGCAGGAGGGGCGGCTTCAGCGGGATGTCGCAGTAGACTCTTTCCGTGGGACGGGGTTCCCTTAGGTCTGGCTTTGGAGGCCAGGACCCTTGGGGAAACCCAGAGAGGCTGCTTGTTTGCTTCCAAGGCTCTGTTTGTGTGAGCCGCCCCCCCCCAGGCAGGCCTGTGGCCCCCGCACCCCTCCCCCTCGGCTCTGGGCCCTCTCAGAGGCCCCGTTGTTTGCGGCGTGGAGTGGAAAATCCCACCCCGGCCCTCGTGAATCATCCCAGAGTCACCCGCTCAGGCTTCAGGCCCTGGAAAGAAATGGCAGCGTTTTTCCACTGCGTGGAGGGGAGCAGGCAGGGTCTCAGACCAGGCGAGAGAGGGGGCAGCAGGTGCCCACCCTCGCTTGCCCACTAACAAAGTGAGTTGTGAACGGGGAAGCGTTAGGCCGCTGCCTGCGGCTGGGCCTGGGTTGGAGGAGGAGAGCCCGGCCAGGCCTGCCGCTGGGGGCCGGGCTGCCATAACACGGAGCCGGGCTGTGGCCTGACATCACCAGGCTGGGCCGTGGGTCCCAACTGGCACTTCGAGTCTGCTCGGCAGATGTGTGGGTGAGGTCAGCCTCCCAGCTTGGATGCCCCTGTTTCTGGGGCAGAAGAAATGCCAAGAGGGAGTGTCCGGGCCTCCAGAGCAGCGGCCCTGCCAGGGTCCCTGAGGGAGACTCCCTGTCCCTGGAGCCCTGCCCAAGCCCTGCCTCGCTGGGCCTTGACCTTCTTTCTCTGTGAAATGGGCACGGTCTCCTCCTTCCCTCTTCTGCCAGATAAGTGGAGAAGGAAGTTGCCATTGCCCTGCAGCTCAGGAAGGGCCCTGTGTTGGGAAGGTTCCGGGATGCTCCTTCCACAGCTGCCCAGAGAGGGGCAGGCCCTCACCCATGTTTGCACACCTAGTCCCTAGTCAGCACGTACCGACTCTCCGCATGGAAGCTCCCAGAAGAGGAGAAAAGATCCAATGTCCTGGGTTGAGTGTGGGTTCTGCCTGTTGGCTGTGTGGCCTTGGGCAAGTCATTTTGCCCCTGTGAGGCTCCTTTTGGTTTCTCGTCTATAGAAAGGGCTCTGCAACGTCTGCATTAATGCTTCACCTTGAGCGCCTGCATTTTCCTTTCGTTCTGGGTCACCTGGAAGAACAGGGCCAAGGGGAAGCCTTCTGGAAATGGAAGTCTTTGCTCTTCCTGAAAAACAGAGGCCAAGGAGGGTGGTTTACAATTTGGAGTTGGGGAGTGTCCAGCGGCTCATCGGAAAGAAACAACAGCGAACTTTTTTGGGCCTTAACTGTGTGCCAGGCACGAGGATTAGCACGTTTTATAGATTATCTGTCAGCAAGGGGCCGCCATAGCCTCGTTTTATACTTAAAAGAATGAAGGCTTGGAGAATGGAAGTAGGGTGCCCCTCCCCAAAGCCACACAGCTCGTAAGCAGGGGTGCCTGGGCTTCCACCATTCTCTACTGTTCTCCTGGGGAAGGGGAGATGCGGAAAGGGGCCCTGAAATCCCAAACCTGCGGAACTACATAGAAAGGCTCTGGCTGGAAGGAAGACGGCTGCGTTTGGCCAGAGGTCCCGGGAGGCTCCGAGGTGTCCGGGACTTGCCTGAGGGCCATGCAGCCAGCCGCCCCTCCCTCCATCCAGGGCTCTTTCCAGTGCCCCTGGGGCCTTGGTGCCCGTATCTGCCTGTCTGGATCTCTCTTCTGATTTTTATTCATGGGCGAGCGAGCACGTGGCGTTCACAGGCCAGAACTGTGAACCGAGCCTGCCCAGCGTGAGATCTGGATTAATTACCAGCCAAACCGTTACTGGGTTTTCAACACTGATTTTAACTCCGGGCAGGAAACCTGGAATCTCGTTGATGGTTATTTGAAACAAATGAATTCCCCAGGCCTCACACATCCTCGAAAGCCAGGCTTCCTTCGAAGGTTCCGTGTTCAGTTCTTCATGTCAGGCGTTTCGTTAATCCTCATTTATCCCTTGAGGGGAGGCAGGGGGGTAGCGACTGGACCCACGGTGAATGAGAGCAGTGGGGACTCAGGCCACAGGGCATGCACAAAGTGTCCAGCTACTAAGTAGCAAAATCAGAAACTGGACAAAGGTCAGCCCTCGGTTTAGTAAGTCTGTTCAGCTGCCTCCTTCCCAAGCTACAGGGTTAGACCTTTCTGGGAAATAGGGAGCCACTGAATGTTGTTGAGCCTCGGGGCACCTTGGGGAGATGAACAAGGCTGTGTAGAGGAGGACAGGAGCAGAGAGAGGGTGGAGGCGGTGAGATAAAGGAGGGCGCCGTTGCAGGTTCTGGGGGAGCAGTGCTGAAGGCCGGACCAGGCTGTGACCGCTGCAATAGAAGGAACGTTTCAGTTATGTTCTATACCAGTCACTGAGTTAAATGTTTGCCATCTCTCATTTCACCCCTGTGACAATCCTATGAAGAGGCTATTTTGGCCCCCATTTTATAGGCACAGGCTGGTTCAAGAACTTGCCCAAGCCCAGCTGGTAAGAGGCATCATGAGGTTTGAACCCAGGCCCATCTGATGCAAAAGCCTTTGCCCTGCGCCCTTTATGCTGCACTGCCTCTCCACGGTGCAGAGATGCTCACTGTGACCTTGGACAAGTCCCTTCTCTGCTCTGGCTCTGCAGAGAACTTGGATGAGCTCTGAGGTCTTTATCTTATCAAACATTTAGCTGAGAGCCCCAGGGAGAGAGTGAGAGAGAGAGAGAGAGAGAGAGAGAGAGCGAGCGAGAGAGAGCAAGCTTAGTTCCTCTAAGAAGACCATGTCTGGTGAGACTGATAGGCTTCTGGGCAGACAATGCTTCAAATAATATAGGAGCCTTTACAATAGAGGGAAAGAGGGGACTTGAGTAAACCTGGGGGAGAAATCGGGGAAACCTTCCTGGAAGAGGTGACACCTGGGTAAGTTAGCTGAGTAATAAAAGATGAAAACTTCAAAGACCTAGAAACAGCAGATGCAAAGGCCCAAAAGCCTTGAGGAGTTTGAGTTCCCTAGGTGGGGACCTCAGAGGACCCCTCTTCTCAGCCCCTGGGTTTCCATGCCCAGAGCTCTGGACAGGTTTGTTGAATGACTGCTTGAACCCATTCTCTGCTGCCTCCTGGCACTCACACTATCTTCTTGCTTTTTTCTTTAGGGCCCCCCTGGGCTGCCTGGGCTCCCTGGACCCCCTGGTGCACGGGGGCCTCGGGTAAGTGATCACACGCTGTCTGGGGGAGATCTGGTTGGCCCTTTGTCCTCTATTCCACAGCCCCTAAGTTCCAGCCTTGCTGTGTGTCCTCAGGCTGTTCCTTGTCCCTCACGGGCACCATTTTCCATTCTGTTCACTGGAGTGTGCTTAGGGCTCATAGGGGGCATGGTGTGGACAGGCGTGGCGTGGTAGAGTGAAGGTCAAGGCCCAGGGTCTCCGTTGTTCCTCGTGTGTCACGCGTGGGAGAAGACCACAGCTCCTGAGCAGATGGGTTTCAGCATTTGTTCGGAAGAAAAGCCGGTTTGGGAGAACGTGACCCTCACATCCATCTTCCCATCTCTGCAGGGCCTGCGGTAGGGAAGTTGACAGAGGCAAGGTTGAGGGGGAGCTCCCCGTGCTGAAAGGTGTCATCAGAGGCTGGAGGATGGCCTGGCCTAGCCGTTGTTGTGAAACACCACTCTGTGTGTCATGCCTCCTACGTCACTTAATGCCACCTTGCTTGAGCCCCTCTCCCCCAGGACCCCCGTGGGCCAGTACAATCGCTCTCGTTTTAGGGATGAGGAAACTGAGCATGTAGGAGATGGAAGAGCCAGGTTGGGAGCCCAGGCTCTTAACCATATGCTGGGACCCTTGGGGGGTTTCTCTTGTTGAGAAATCTGTCCTTTTCCCAAGAGGGCTCAGACCCACGACGCCTGGCACCTGTGCCCAGGCTGAATCAGCCTTTCCCACGCTGGGTGCCTGGCAAGGCTCTGGCAGAGACAGCTGCCCGGGGCATATTTTTAGCTCTGAACCCAGCGGATGGTTCTGGTTATGTAATTACTCGAGCCCTAGTTCCCTCCAGACCTGGCCCTGTGCTCTCTGGGCCCAAGGCTCTGGAATTTGCCGTCTAAAGCGGCATTTCCTCCTGGCTTCAGAGTCTCCGTGGAGCCCATACCGGGAGCTGGAGACCACAGAGATCCCAGGGATGCTGCTAGCCACAGGACCTGGTAGCCTGGGGCCAGGATGAGGCCCCTGGACATAGCAGGCACTTTACCCATCCAAACCTCTCCTCTGCACCTTCGATAGGGCTGTTCCCTCCACCTGGCCCTGGCGCCCCGGGGCACCCTTCTTTGCAATCCTCCTCCATCCCCTGCTGAGTCAAACACCACCACGTTTCCCGATGACTCCTGTGGCAGTAAATCTGCTTCTCCGGCTGGCACGGATCACTTTCAGAAAGCTCACAGGGACTGCTGAGCTCTGTTGGCTGAGCCACATAAGCATGATCTTGTCCCACACTCCTAGTCATTCCCGAGAAATGGATTCCAATACTTTCCCCATTTTAAAGGTGAGGAAAACTGAGGCTCAGAAAAGTTGTTACTTCAGATAAAGTCAACCATAGGGTAAATGCCCGCGCTGGGACTGAGCCCAGGCAGTGTGAGCCCGGAGCTTAAGATCGCAATGATTTATTACACTGACTTTTCTCTCTACTTGGTCGAGCCCCTGTGGGCCAAAGGCAGGCCTTGTTTATTTCTCTTTCTCACACGATGCCTCACAGAGTGTCCCGCGTGCAGCAGGTGCTGGCCAAATGGTTGAAGAGTTCTAGTCCGGGAGTTAACATTTCACCCCAGAAGCTGTGTGATCTTGGGCAAATCCCTTCCCCTTTCTGGGCCTCAGTTACCCCATCTCTAAAGTCTGGGGTCCTCCCAGGATTTTCCAAGGCATTTCCTTAGAAAGGTACTTCCAAGGTTCCTCCCAGCTCTGAAATTCCATGAGTGTGAATGGCTCTCTGCGTGCTCCCCTCCCCAGCATCCTGTTTCTAGGCTGGAAATTCCATAGATCATAAAATTCCAGAGATAATAGAATGTGAAGATTAGACAATCCCAGCTCCTCTCTGCACAGATGGTGGCTCTGGGGCTCCAGGAGGGGCAAGGCCGTACCTGAGGTCACCCAAAGCTCAGCGGCATGCCTCTTCCCACCTCCGCATACTCCCCCAGTCCACGGAAGGAAGTTGGGGAATCCCTGGGCCCACCACACACCCGGCTCTCTGAGCTGCACCATTTGCAGAATGGGTCTGTTTGGCTCCCAGTCAACTATGTGCTCCGTTTCTCTGCAGGGCAGTGGCCGGAGAGGGGCGGGGAGGTGGGGGTGGGGAAGCAGGAAGCCCCCACCTTCATAAACTGCAGATGGGGTAGCGGAGTGCTCCAGCCCATTCTCCCCAGGGCGGCTGGGGCGAAGTGGCCACCGCCAGCCTCCCACAGCCCACGCCTGGTTCTGGAGTGCTGGTCAGGGACCCCGCCTCAAATGCCTTTACCCAGTTCAGGCTGAGCTCTGAGGTTAGACCCCAGGGACCCGGGCTGGGGTGAACATCTGAAGTCTTCCAGATTCCCTGCAGACCACCGGGCTCTAGTCACTCATAGGACCATTGGGGAGAGCAAGGCCAGGGAGGAGGAGCTGCTCACAGCCCATTCTAGGTCTTGACACTTCTAGGTCACATCCCCATGCCAGGAGACAGGGCTTGGTGGCATGCTCTAGAGGGCTGGAGAACTGGTTATGTTAGAGGGAGGGTCCCCCACGATGCCATTATCAATTCCCCAGGCCCAGTGAGCTTCTGAACACTGTTCCTCCTCAACGTGTTCAGAGAAGGGGAGGGTCCCTGTTTGGGCATCGAGGAAGAGGGAGGCGCCTTGGTTGGAATGTGACAGGCTACAGCTGGAAGGTTGGCCTCCTAGAGGGAGGAAGGAAGCAAGTTCACGCACAGCTAGCCAGATGAGTCAAGAGGGGCCAGGGACAAGGGCAGTGTGTCTAGAAGCTGGTGTGGGGGGGCCCCCCGGGCCTCTCGGGGTGCCTCTCCCCACCCCCACGGCCTGCCAGACCAAGACTCTCAGGAATTACCTGGCTCTCAGGGCTCTGTTTCTGTTACTGACTGCAAGACTCTAACCCAGGGCCCTTGCTGGAGAAAGTAGACATAACAGGGCCCAGCTGTTATATTCGATTCAGATATGACCTGGGAAAATCCAGCGCCGTGAATAAGCCTTAGCCCTGAAGCCAGCAGGCCTGGGTCCCAGCCCTGGCTTAGCCAACGCTCTGCTGTGTGACTTGGCCAAGACTCTTTGACTCTCTGGGCCCAGTCTTCCTATAGCTGCTCCGAGGGCCCCAGAGGACCATAAGCTCGGAGCATGTAGGAATCTAAGGGAGAGAGAGCTCTCTGGGTGGGCTGTGGCCCCAGGAGGAATGCGCCTTTTTTCAGGAGATGCTAAATACTCCCTTCACTGAGTTCTCAACTCCAAAGGCCGACACAACGGTGTGGTTGGAGTCAAAAGGGAGCAGCGGTTCCTTTAGGCAGACGTCCTAGACGATCCCTGGAGGAAGCAGCGTTTGAGCCAGGCCTGGAAGGATGGGTGGGTGTCAGCTGGAGGGGAATGGATGGGAAAGGCATGCCCGGTGATGGGAACAGCACGGGCAAAAGGGATGAGGCCTGGTGGAGGGAAGCAAATCGACAAGTGAGTTTTGAGCTCGGGGAGCCAGCCTGGGAAGGGCTGTGGGGCCAGGTGGAGAGATGGGGGAGGCGGTAAGACCCAGAGGTTGAGGGCTTGTGCTTTGGGCCAGACACCTGAGGTTGAGCCCTGGCTCTGGCTCTTAGCAGCTGAGTAACCTGAGAAAGTTCTAAACCTCTCTGAGCCCCAGCTTCAAAATAGGAATAATGATGGCTCCTACCTCGCAGGTTAGTAGTCAAATGAAGTGAGGCATGGAAACTGTTTAGGGCCTGGGTGGGCACTGAAGGGTCCTCCCCAAGAGCGGACCACCATGAGCTTCCTGCTAAGACTTAGCTCGGCGAGAAGACCTGGAAGGGTAGGGGGACTGTGCCAGGCATGGCTGTGGGAGGTGGCATGCGCCCATTTCCACACTCACCTCTTTGTTTCTTTTCCCTTTCAGGGTCCTCCTGGGCCTTATGGGAACCCAGGCCTCCCCGGCCCTCCTGGGGCCAAAGTGAGTATTTGCAGTGGGGTCTGCACGTTGGGCCGGGGAGTGGGTGCTGGGGTTGGGGCCACATTTGGGGTGCTTCTTAAGGGCTCCGAGTGGGAGGGCCTCAGTGCCACAGGCAGTCCTGGAGCACTTCCCAAGTGTCGGGATGGCGACACACTGGGGACTTGGGAGTAGAGCTTCTGGCTGAGGGGCGGGGAGTTAGGGAGAAAGGGACAGCTACCACCTACAGCCCTCAAAGGCGAGTAGGAAGAAGGGTCATTTGCTGCTAAATAGGGTGGACCTGGGGTGTAGGACTCGGGGTGTAAGTTTTACTGGGTTGTAAGACTCACCCTAGGAGGCACTTTGTCTTTCAAGCTGGGGAGGAGGGACGTGGTCCTGTTTGAGGACAATCAGTGTCACATGGACGTGGGCTGGGGGCAGGGACCAGAGCAGAGGCAGGGAGGCCTGGGAGGGATGCCCCGCCAGCCTAGGGATGGGGGAGGACGGGAAGCAGATGCATTCACGATGTGCTGGCGGAGGGGGGGGTAGAGAGGGGCGGCTAGAGGCGAGAGATAAGAGACCAGTGACTCCCTGGTGTTAACCTGGGAGACCAGATGCGGGAACCCGGTGAGGATGGAGAGGGTGGGGATGTACATTTGGGATCCTGGAGTCCCGCCGAGTAGAGACGATTTGTGGACAGACATTGGGAACTCTGCAGGATGCTGAGCTGGAGATAGATAGAGCCTGGAGGGAGGGGGGAGATAGAGATGCCACCTCCCCCAGGGAACCTTTCTGGAATGCTCCAGTTAATTTTAAGATGAGACCTCAGAGACCAGAGGGACCAGTGCTCTGACACCGGCTGGGAACTCGAGCCCCGGAGCGCCTCGCTCTGATCCTGGAGCTCCAGCAGCGAGCAGGGCAGTCCAGGGCTGTGCCGGGAGTGAAGGGCCTGAGTGTCAGAACGTGTGCGTGGCCAGCAACATTTAGGTCATGGAGAGAGGTCTCCAGGAGTGGCCAGAGAAACAGGAGGAAGGGGAGGAAGTTGCAAGGTCAGGGATGCCAAGAACAAGGGGACTGTGCCGAAGGAGTGAGGAGCAGGCCACCAAGGCAGACTGGCTCCACATTAGGACAGTGCCCGGCCCAGCCTGCCCTCCGCGAGCTAATGGGGGTGGTCAGGCCCAAGGTGATTCTTTGCTAAGCCTGTTGTGCAGGTCGAGTGGCTTAAAGCTGTTAACTGGCTGGTCCCCAGGTCATGCAGCCTCCAAAGGCCAGCTCTGGTGACCACCAGCTTGTCTGGGAGTTTGGGCCACACGGCCCGGATGGGCTGGGGTCCTTCCTTGCAAAGTGCGCACCGAGGCTCCAGGTGATGGGGAGCCAGCAGCTGCCTGGATGTGTTCTGGTTTTAACAAGGTGGCTAGGGCAGTGTTTGATAGCATCGCTGGGTTCCTGGCAAACACTTGATAGTGATAATCAGCACATATTGTACCTACTGTGGGCACTGTGCACTGTGCATGCACTTTATGTAGCTTGTCTTTATTTGATTCCCCCACAAAGACCTAAAGAGATGGGTGTGGATACCGTACCCATTTACAGATAGGGAAACTAAGGGCTAGGCACATTCAGCCGTCATCTAGGAAACAGTAGCAGGAGCTGCTCCAATGGGCCAGGCAGGAAGAGGGAGCTCCCACGGAGACTTCCGCTTTGCACAGGCCTCCGGGCTCTCAGGCCGAGAGTGCGTCATGACGCCCAGCCCCCGCAGCTGTTCCGAATCACCAGGTCTGCTGAGGAGCATGCCTTTCTTGGTCTGGCTGGGACTGTCCAGTCCTCCCCACTCCTGCCAGCTTCCAGACCGATCCCTTGCTTCTGTAGCAGCAGACGCTCCTTCCGCGGCCTGTGCTGGCCCCACGTCGCAGGGCCTCAGCTCCAGGCCCACGGCAGCCCTGGCCTGGCCTGCTGCCCACGCTCTCTCATGCAGCCAGTCGTGTGCCGCGGCTGGAGGTGGGGTTCCTCCTCTGCTTCCCCTTCCATTTTGAGAAGCAGACTGAGGTGTGGTGAGGGAGGCTAGTACCTAGCAGGTGACCGTGCCTCCTGACACATGTAGCTGGGATGGATGGACTCAGGGACTCCCGGACAGGACTCCAGCCCTGCTTCTGCATGTAACTGCTAAGGGTGTGGGTTCCAAAAAATATGATGGAATAAGAGGTTGTGCCTTCCATTAGTGCTCGCGTAAAACTCCAAGGGGAAAAGTCATGCCCTTTGCCTGCTACTTGGCCTAGAACCCGGGGGTGAGCAAAGGTGGCCCCCAGGACAGGCCAGTGGGTGGAAGACCCCTCTTTGCTGGGCTTGGGTCCTGGGCTGTGCTTGATCTGTAGCGTGGCCAGGACAAGGATAAAGCAGGGGCTCTCCCTGGATGGAATTCCCAACTTAGCTGAGATCAGAAGAGAATCTGTGACCCAGGGGTGTGATTCTGGGGAGAGGGACCTCACTGTGTCCCAGATCCCCTTGGGCCTGAGAGGTGACCTGATGGGATAGTAGGGCTGGCCTCTCCCAGGCCCTGTGCTGGTTCCTCCTCTTACACATGATGTTGGCTTCTGGAGCCGCCCCTGGGGCCACCCATCCATTCATCTTCTGTCAGTCAACTAACATTTATTGAGCACCTACTATGTGTTGCTGATAGAGAAATCAGGAAGGTCTGCCCAGGTGAGAGGGAGCCTCCACTTTGTCTGGATGGGTCATTTTGCATTCATTGTTTCAGTGGGTTAATGGGGCCCTTGGGAGTTTATAGACTTGTAGGGTGAAGACTGAAGGGCGGGAGAGACAGGTGGATTGAAGAAGGTCAAGAAAGGAAGGGTGAGCCAAGGAAGGACTGCATGCTTCTTGAGGTCACAGAGGACCATGGTGACTTGCCTGGGTTACTGGCAGTGACCAGCAAGGACAGGACTATATGTTGGATGTTTGGGTTTGCCCACTGGAAGACATGTGTCAGGGCCCCTGCAAGCCAGAGCCAAGCTTCATCCACCCCGCCTGCCCCAGGCTTCATGACTTTGCCCATGTGCCCTATCCCCACATAACCCATGTTCAAATCCATCAAGAAGAGGGAGGGTCACCTCCCACATGGAGTCAAGATCAAGGGCTTTGAACATGAGGCAGAGAAGCTGGCAGCCTGGGAGGATGCGTTGGCTGACGTTAGAGGCCCAGTGTCGAGTCATTGGATTGATTCGTGGAGCCAACCAACCCACAGTTGTTGCCATAGGAAAGGGCAGTGATTAAAAGCACAGGCTGGAGCCAGATGGTCGAGGTTCAAATCCCAGCTCTGCTATCTCCTAGTTCTGTGACTCTGGGAACATCATTTCAGCTTCTCGTGCTTCAGTGTCCTCCTCTGGAAGATGGATGGTAAGAGGAGCCACCCCCTTGGGTTGTCATAGGAGGAACTGAGTCCCTTAGAGCAGTTCTGGCCTGTGGCAGTGCTACAGAAGGGGCGGCTGTCAGCCCCATGCAAGGTGTTGGGCCAGTGTTGGGTCACCAGCAAGTACGCTCCCTGCCTTTGTGGAAACAAGCAAACCACACTGACAAATGCAGAATTATGCCATGATCAGAGTTCCACATGAGAAGCATGGGGTGCTCCAATGCCAACGCAGTGGGGATTGGTCTGGTCTGGGAGGTGAGGAGTGCCTTCCCAGAGAATGCATGGGTTGAACTAAGGTCTGAGGGGCAGCGGGTGACAAGACACAGAGGCAGGAGGTGGCTGGGGAGGGTAGCAGGCCTGCTGGGCACTGGTAAGACTTCAGGACTTCATGCAGGGAGCACGGGGTTTTAGCAGAGGTGACGTGATCAGATGAGGTCTGCGAAGGCCCCTCAGGCAGCCTGAGGAGCAGGGCCTGGCCAGCAGCTGGCAGGGAGGTGTGGGGCTGGGATGCTGGTGCTGGACCATGGTGCAGTCAGGTGCGATGCAGGGCTGGGGCAGGTGAGGGGCTCTGGGCCAGAGGCAGGTGAGGCCCCAGTGGTGCAAGAAATCCCAAGCTGCCCGGGCCAGAGGACAAGGCAGCTGGTCCACTCTCCATCTGTGGTGTGGCCTGCTCAGCTCACAGTGAATTACCCAGGATTATTATGAGCCCTCAGGCATTGGGGGAGGATAGGTGGGCAGGAAGGAGCAGACCTGGCGACCGAGGGAGCTGCTGGTAGAGCTGGTGGGAACTGAGGTGGAGACAGCTCTATAGGGTTCTCAGGCCCCCACCTTTCCCCGTTCCTCTGATGATGCAGGTAGGGCGTGCTCATTAAGGGAAATGTGGAATAGTCTAGAAAGTATCATGAAGAAAGTCAGCTCCCTACAATGGCCCTGCCCAGTGATAAGCATTGAGTGCATTTTGAGGATTGGGCCAGGGACTGGCCAACAGCTTTACATACTTTGTAGGGTGCATGTTATTACTCCCATTTTACGGATGAAACCACTAAGGTCCAAGTGGCTAAGTAACTTGCCCAGGGCCACATATCTGAAAAGTGGCAGAGATAGGATTTGGACCCTCTACCGCCTAACTTCAAAGCCTGTATGTGCTTTTAGCTATGAGGCAATTTTGCTCCACTGCTAGCTCCATGTTCTTCCTTTGAGGATTAGCATATGTTATAAGTGTTAACATAGACATATATAACACATATATTTAAACATTTTTTTAATGTTAATTTGTTTTTGAGAGAGAGAGACACAAAGAGTGTTAGCAGGGGAGGGGCAGAGGGAGAGGGTGACACAGAATCCGAAGCAGCTCCAGGCTCCGAGCTGTCAGCACAGAGCCCGACACAGGACTCAAGATCATAAACTGTGAGATCATGACCTGAGCTGAAGTCGGATGCTTAACTGACTGAGTCACCCCAGCGCCCTGCATAAATAACATATACCAATCAAAGTGCATACAGACACAAAGATATAGATGTATATGCACATACATATATATGAATAGTTTAAAATCTGCCCCATACACAAGAGCGTGGTGCATTCATTGGTATTTTGCTGGCAATGCCTTCTAGAAAGATTGAAGCAATTCATGCTGCTTCTAGCATCAGAGCAGGGGATTTTCAAAAGACAACTTATTCTTGTTTTCACTTCACTCCATTGATCATTGAGAAGAAGAATGCGTTT
Organism: Suricata suricatta; assembly: GCF_006229205.1. Lineage (NCBI taxonomy): Eukaryota > Metazoa > Chordata > Mammalia > Carnivora > Herpestidae > Suricata > Suricata suricatta. Next base: position 19,116,408 of record NC_043712.1, on the reverse strand, counting down.
CTTACATCTGTTTTCCATTTGTGTTTTGTCATTTATGAAGTGGTTTATTTGGGTGGCTGGGATGCTATCCTTTGTTATGGATTTGTAAAATTATTTCTATTTACGTATTAAGATTAGGAAGGCTTCACCTACCTCACAAATAGACTCCAGTTTGGCGGTTTGCCTCTGCAGAGTATTCATGATGATCTTCACAGAGAAATGTTTTATCTATTATTTTTTTTGGACCAACCATAGCCGCTAACGTGTATTAGGAACTTACGTCAGACAGTTTGGGAAGGGTCCCCATCCATACGTGAAATGTATTGTTCTTTACTTTTATACTTAGACATTTTTTTCCTACCACATGATCAGATAGGTATTCATTTATCTTCCTAGTCATTTCACAGTATCATTTGTATCTTAAAAAAAATTTTAAACCATCTGGTATTAATCTCCATGGGGGTGGGTATGAGGAGGTGTTGCCGCTTTATTCCCCCCCAATGGTTAACCATTTATTAAGTAACCTTGACTCTATTCCTGGCCATTCAGATACGTGTCGTTGCTCTGTTTGTATACTTTTTGCTAAAATACTATTTTATATGACACCTATGATCTTTAATCTATGCGTCTCCCCCCGCCCCCATTCTTTGAACATATTTCTGGCTATTTATTCTGTCAGATGAACGTTATGTTCATCTTAATCATTTCCTTAAAAGCACCCTGGCAGTTTTATTGGAATTATATTAAATGTGTATATTAATTTGTGAAGAATTAACATCTTTAAAATATTAGGTCTTCCTGTCTAAACCCGTGGCGTGTCTTTTCATCTGGTTGAGTTTTTTAAACATCTCTTGGTAAACTCTTAGAGCATTTATTGCATAAGGCCTACAACAGTTCTGGCTTATGCTTAGAAATTCTGTATTTTTGTTGCTGTTATGAGTGAAATACTTTCCCCATTGTATTTTCTAGCTGACTGTCAGCTTGGAAAACCACTGTTGACGTTTGTATTTTTGTCCTTTTTGTGTGTATTTTATAACCATGCCCTGTACTGAAGAATCTTACTGACTTTCACAGTATTTTCATTGGTTCTCCTGGATTTTTTAGACAGGCACTCATACCGGTTGCAAAAAGGTCTCCTTTTCCTCAAAGGCTAGTTGTCTCATTTGTTTTTCTCGCCCTATTGCATTGGCCTGAGCTTCTAAATGCATGAGGACCACGTTATTTTTAGGGGAAGCCATTCTGAGCCAATCCCAGCCCTAGAGTTGTCCCTTGGGATTCTAATCACTCATGTGCTCATTTGTGAAATATTTTATGATGCCTCCTCTGGGCCAGGCCCTGTGCTGGGTACTTGGATTAGAGATGACTTACACAGAGGATTTCTGGCCCAGAATTTCCCAATCCTTCATGATGTGTCCCTCTCTAGACCTCAGCACTCAGACCCCCTCCATTCTCTCCTCCTCCCAACCCTACCTGCAGAAAAGGAGCTCAACACCATTACCACCCCCACTGTATCTGTGGCCTTTATGGTTGAGGATATGCTGTTCCATCTGTCTTCTAGTTCCAGAGGCTCTGTCAGTCCAGATGGAGTGCCATTCCCCATGCAGAGAGGGAAAGGGGCTTGCCCACCGTCACACAGGCTCGTTGGCTGGAAAGCTGGGTTGGCAACCAGGTTCTCCTCCTCACCAATGTCAAGCAATTAATTAGACGCCATAGATTCCTTCTGTCTCTCACTGGGGAATCTGCAGGAGTCTGGCTGGGAAGACAGAGAGTCATCTCTGTCCCAGAAGTCACACGTTCACCTGACTAGGGAAGCCTCGAGCATGCCTGCAGCTAAAACTGTATCTGCCTCCTCCAGCCTTAGCTCAGCTGGCACTCCCTTCAGGGATTTCCTCTCAGCCTGGGTCAAGTTCTCCCTGACGTCCTCCTGGACTCCTCTTATAGCTGGCTTATAGTGTTTTCATCCGCAGTGAATTAAAATATAAAGACCCTGGGCTCAGAAACCAAACCGCCTGAGTCTAAATCCCATTTACAAATGTATGACTTTGGACGAGTTACTTAGCCTCAGTGCCTTAGTTTCCTCATCTGTGACGTGGGGAAGGTGATTGTTGCTACCTCACAGACATGCGTCCAGGGCTCAGAAGAGCCCCCAGAAAACGCTAGTGCTTATCATTACTTGTCTCTGGTGTCTCCCTCGAGAGTCCCCGATGGACACGAACTGGGTCTTGTTCCCCACTGTGGTTTTCCCTGTCTTTGCCCCAAGAAGTGGCTCAGAGTAGATGTTCAATATGTATCTAAATTTGTAGCTATTGTACTCGGACAGGGATTATATCCCAAGCACTGTGCCAGCTGCTGAAAATCCATAAATAACGGAACTGGCCCAGGTAAGGAACCTGGACAACGGAGCAAGTCTGTCATCTCTTGGGGTCTCAGTTTCCCCTTTTATAAAATGACAGAACGGGATACACAAAGACTCGCCCCTGAGTGCATTTCAAGCCGAGCTCCTCTACCAGCTGCAGACTGAGGTGGGCAAGGGCAGGGTGGGGGAAGCTGCTGTCCTTTTTTGGCCATTGGAATCCTTGGTAGCCCTGAGCCTGGCCTTGCACTTGCACCATGGACATAAAAGGCATTGGAGCAGGGCTTGTGAGGAGCCAAGGCTGGGAGGCTGTGTGTGAGGGGTGGCCGGGGTGAGGTGGTAGAATTGAGCTCTGCAGAAGGGACCTGAAGGGGCCCAGGTGGGCAGACAGCTGGCGTTCCAATGGGAGGGGACAGTCTCCCGCCTAGGCCAGCTGCCATTTGGTCAGAGGGAGTGTGGGGGAGTCATCCGGGCTTCCCATTTGTAACCGAGTAAATGAGTGCTTTGGAGTCAGATAGACTGGGCACTTGTGGAACCTAGGAAGACCTCGCCTCTTACTTGTGTGTCACCCAGGCTGTGACCCAGCCTCTCTGAGCTTGTGTTTCTATCTTGAGTTGCAGCGTGTGGGTGTTAAGAGGTCTAATGGACGCAGCATCAGGCACGGAGTAGGTGTGCTGTGAAGGTCCTCTTCCCTCTTTATGGCTCCATCCTGTTCAAATGTGGCCATGTCTTGCAGAGAGTGGCTGAGTCAGGGTTTGGAAGGGCTGAGTTTTGATGAACCAAAGAGCCAAATGAGAATTAATTACAGTTGGCCAAAGCACTCCTCCCATGTGTCCCATCCATTATCTCACTGGCTCCTTGCCAGGAAACTTAGGATGCTGGCAGATGTGTATGCATGCGTGTGTGTGTGTGTGTGTGTGTGTGTGTGTGTGTGAGCATGCACCTGTGTGCATCTGTGAGTGTGCCTGTGTGTGCACCTGTGTGCAAGAGGGTGTGTATGCATATGCCTGTGTGAGAATGCATGGGCACAGGTGCGTGCACCTACGTGCATGTAGGAATGCGGTGCATATGTCCTTCTGCACACATGTTCCTATGTGTGTGTGGCTGGGAAATGGAAGCGCAGAGCAGTGAAGTGACTTGCTCGAGGGGCCTCTGGGATTCTGTGCCTTCGCCCTAGCACTTCTGACTCAGGGCCCGGATTGGGGAAGGAGCGTGGGAGTAAGTGTGAGGGACAGGGATCGGGGTTCTTGGAAGGTGACATCAGGGTGGACCGACTCTCCAAAGGACTGTTTTCTGAGTAATTTAGCCGTGTTGGGCCAGAGGAGCAGGCTGGCCGCCAGGAGCCCTGGAAGGGATGCAGCTGGTGAGCCCCGTGGCCCCGTGCCCTCAGCTCCAGGCTCTTGGGAGCCAGGATCTTCACGACAGAACGCTCCCGTAAACTAGACATGAAGAGTGCTTGTCTCTGCTTGGGACCCCTCCACCTACTGGCTTCTCCCCAGTTTACCATCTTTTCTAACACGGGGCCCCAGAATGCAGATCTGGGAATGACGACTTCAGGGGTCTTAGCGCTGTCAGTGCATCATCTTGGGGCCTCAGACAGTCCCTTTCCTTCTCTTGGCCTCAGTTTCCCCGCATGTATTGGGGGGTAATCACGCTTCCCTTGCCCGCTTCCTCAGGCCCTTGTGAGGATCTCATGAGACGAGGGCTTTGCACTGTAAAGGGCAATGCACAGATGCAAGTGGATGTTACTGCGCTGACCCTGGGTGATTAGAGGTGAGGGTACCGGACATTCAAGAAGAATCGGGCATGCCTCTCGGATGTGTCTCCCAGGAGTGGTCTGAGAGCCCGGGGGAATGGGCCAGGAGGCAATCCTGGCAATACACACACGCAAGGACTCGGCACCCAGAGGTCTTCTGGTTGGTTAGGGTGGACATGTTCAAGCTGCATCTTGAAGAATGTCTGTGGTTTGGTGAATGTGGATGGGGGACTGGCTTGCTAGGTGGGGGTGACTGCCTGAGCAAGGCCCGGGCAGCAGGGAAGCCCAGGGCATGGCTGAGGACGCGCCGTGGGCCAGCAAGGAGAAGAGGGACCCTGTCTGTGGGTTTGGCTGCTGGAAAGAGAGCCAGGTGTGCAGAGGATGGGAGGGACCAGATGACAGAAGATGTGGACGCAAAAGGAGGAGCCTGGACGGGGCATCATGCAGTCAGTAGGGAGCTGTGGAAAGTGTTAGCACAGGGAGGAATTGAACTGGAGAAGACCCCACTGGAGGTGTGTGAGCCGGGGTGTGGGGGACCGAGGGGGCATTTTAGCAAGAGGCAGGGATTTGAGCAGAGATTGTGGGGAGATGGCCTCTCTAGATGACTTGGTGGCCAAAGTGGAATTGTTTTTGTTTCAGGGACAGAAAGGGGACCCAGGGCTCTCACCAGGAAAGGCCCACGATGGGGCAAAGGTAGGTTTCCAGGGACCCCAGCATTGAGGGAAGTGGGGCAGCAGACAGTAGGGAAACTGCCATGCCCTGCTAGCGACCATGGTGTGACAGAGGCAGGGGTGGAGGCAGCGAGGGAAAAGTGTGGTCCGGTGTTTTCACTGAAGTCCGTCAGCTTTCCACACACCAAACCCAAGGTCAGCCCCTGTTTCTCTTTCGGGCTGCAACCAATAAAGCCAACAAAAAATTTTGCCTTGGACACACCCCTGGTGAGTGACCTTTTGTGTAATGCCCTGCAGAAATGCAGGGCCCTCTAGGTGACCCTTGGCATCCAGAAGCTTCTTGGGAGCATGCACCCAGGAAGCTTCCAACAGACATTCAAAATCCCCTCTGAGGTTAATTCGAGCAGACAGGTCTGTGGAGTTCTAGGAGGTAGGCCAGGGATTCAGGGCTCCCTAACCCTGTAGGGCCATGAGACCAGAAGTTTCTCATGGAAAAGAGAGCACTTAGGCCAGAGGACTTCATCTACCCCTGAAGCATCCCCCACATCCGCTGATGAAGGGGTCTCCAAGGAGCCCAGGACAGGTGGGAATAGGAGAACGCCGGCTCTAAGTAAGACCCCCAGCACTCAGACATATGTAGCTTGGAAGGAACATTCGAGTCTGTCTGACTTCCTTCCGGACACAGCCCAAGAGCCCTCCTGACGGACAGAACACTGCTGCCCAACCCAGCCCCCTGTGCCGGGCCCCCAGGTGAGGCAGCTGCCTTTGATTTTCCCGAGACAACCATAGCTTGTTCCTTCACACCCTCCCTGATCGTTGTTTCATTAAGCAAACATTTACTAGGTATAAACATCCACATACACGCCCATCAGCTCCTCATTGAAACCTTATCATACAGGACAGATGGGCCCCGCTTGCAGATGAGAAAACAGAGGCCTCAGAGGCAGGTGGTTTGCCGGAGGTCACACAGCTGGTCAGGTGCTCTCTCTCTCTTGCCCCTGGGTTGTCTGTTCTCTGGTCTCATGGCGGAAATGCCCCCTACTGGGTGACCACCGTACCCCTCAAGGATGAGGAATGGGCAGGAGGGAAGGTGTCTCAGGAATGCAAAGAGAGCAGATCGGATCGGGACAGACAAGTTGTGCATCCCTTGGGGCAGTGGTTTTCAAACACGGTTTTAGCAGCAGACACCTTTCCCTAAATGGTAGCCTGTGCCAAAGTCCAACGCTTGAAGTAGATCAAATGGGGTGACTCGGTTAGCGGGGAGGACTGGGGACCTGGCCACTCGGCCGCCCTCGCGCTCCTCAGAGGCCTCTGGGCCTCAGGGAGTCCTGTTAGGGGACAGCGGACCATGCGGGGGGCACACCTGCAATTTCACGAGGGTCTCTGCTCCTGTCTGCCTGCCTCACCCCTGTGTCTGTGTTTTGCAGGGCGACGTGGGCCTGCCTGGGCTCTCCGGGGACCCAGGACCTCTTGGACGAAAGGTACGCCTTGGTTGCAATGCTCTGCTTTGTCTGGTGGGTTTTCTCTCTCACTTCCCAGCCAGGGTCTCCCATCTTCCAGGACTCAACAATGCTATTGCCTACTCCAGGAAGTCCTCCTGGAGCCCCAGCCTTCAGGCCACGAGCCTCCAATCCACTCAAGGACTCCTGGCCCGTCTTATTTTCAGCCTGGCCAAGTCTAGCCTCGCCGACCTGGCGTGCGGACATGGTTTGTCACTCTCCCTAATGCGCCAAGCACAGGGCCTGCGCGTAGTAGGTGTTCAGGAAATGGGGATGGTGGGCCAAGGGTCGATTACTGTTTGCAGCATTGCTGATGGGGTTTCCAGCAGGTACGTCGGCCTAGAGCCGTGTCTTCTATTTCCACCCTGGCTCCCAGCTGTGGCTGTGGCCACCCCTTCTCTGGGCCATCTGGTTCTCCTCTGGACAGATGTGGCATCTCTCGCCTCCATCTTGTCCTTGCTCTGAGGGTCCCTGTGGCATAGGGGGACTTGGAGCATCACGTCCCCTGCATCCCTTTCACCCTCCACGGCCAGAGCAGGCCACAACATGAATCTGCGGAGGCCAGACCCAGACAGGAGCCCATGGCTGTCTGTGAGCTGGGGAAACATGGGAAACATGGTATTTTCTGGCCCAGAGAACACAGAGGGAGTCCCTCTCCTCACAGGCTTCCGCTCCATGCTCCAGTACTTTCTGATGGATGAGGTGTGAGTGGAAAAGTCTCTTTCCAGTGCTGGCTCATAAAGCAGCCAGTGGTGGTCTCGCTCTGCATGGGGGTGGGAGTCTAGCAGAGGTGGCGGGAGATGGGAAAAGCAGACCAGCCGGGCCCCTGCCTGGGTTCCAGGGCTCCCTGCTCTCCGCAGATGTCTGAGGGGGCCTGGAACCCCCATCCCAGTGGGACCAGGCTACCTGAGAAGGGAGAGGCATCTTTTCTAAACTGAGGAAGAGCCACCATGTGGCAAAGCCATTTTCACCGGGCCCCTCACACCCTGGCTCTGGCTGATGTGCAGGAGTTTGGTCTGTGGCAGACCGAGGTCACCTGCTTGTGGAGAGCACGGAGCAGCTCGGGCCCCCAGGCAGGGACGCCTGACCAGTGGTGGGAGCCGGGGAGGAGGACCGACGGGGTAGCAGCTCACCTGACACCTCAGTGTGATGCCAATCATCTTCCTCATTCATTCCTCTAACAGAATTGATAGAATGCTTGTTCTGCGCTGGGCAGGATGCAGGGTGTGGGAAGGCTGAACATGGAGACAAAAATCCTCGTCCTCCCCAGAGCTTGCGTCCTTGTATGTGTGGTGGAGAGACAGATAATAAGAAGAAAAACAGTAGAAATAGAAGGACGAAGAGAAAATGGGGCAAAAATAGGCAGGGAAAAGGGAGTTTGGGTTAGGAGGATTCCCAAGTTAAAGAGTGTGACAAATTAGAAGGTGCACAAAGAGGGACTATCCTTTGCCATATTGTTTCCTCACAGTAGCTTCCAAGACTTAAAGCAGTATTATGCCTATTTATAGCTGAGGCTCAAATAGACTTTCATTCATTCATTCATTCATTCTTTCATTCATTCTTCCAGTCGTTTAGTAAATATGGACCTGGGTACCAGGCCTCATGCTGACACTGGGAATGAGCTCATGGAAAAGGAAATCTACAACAGTGTCCCTGCCCCACCGTGCCTGAGAACCAGCTGGGTGGGCGTGGACCCCACTGCATGGATTCTGGTTCATTCAGTGTGAATACGACCCAGGTACAAGATTCTCAGGTGCAGCGGAGACCGAGGGCCACTGAGTGGATGGAAATACATTCTAGGGTTGCTAAGCCACAGAGCTGGGATTTGCACCCAGGTCTCTGACCTTCGAGCCTTTCTCTTTCTGCATGATGCTGATTGAAACAGCTTCTCAAAAAAGGTTCACTTGTCCGCTGTCCACCCAGGATGCTTGCTGAAGGCCTTTGCTGAGCGAGTTCCTGTGTGCTGGGCAGGCACAGAGACCAGGCCAGAGAGACCCGGATGGAACACAGCTCCGTCCCCTCTCCTGCTGCGTGAGCTGGGGGAGTGGCCTCACCTCCCTGGGCCTCAGCTGCTCCGGGGCGTGGTCAGGACTCAGGGAGAGAGGTCAGATGAAATGAGATGTCACGTCCCCAGCCCTGGGGCAGTTGGGCGGGTGCTAGGTAGGTACCACATACCTGTTTGTTGAATGAATGAATGATCACGATGATCATGAAGGGAACACACTGAAGGCCTTGCCCCACTTGTCGCATCGTCATCTTGCCTAGGTACCAGGCAGCCACCCTCCGCAAGCCAAGAAGCCTACCAGAACCCCATTAGCACCTCCCTCCCAAGGTGCTATCCCTAGTCTGGCCCTGCTGCTTTCTTCCCTTAGAGCAGGGCTTCCCAGCTGGGGGGATTTTGCCTCCTCCCCCCCCCCCCCCACCCCAGGGAACAGTTAGCAATGTCTGGAGGCATTTGGTCATCACAGCTGGGAGGGGGAGGCTACTGGCTTCTCACGGGTAGAAGCCAGAGATGCTGTTAGACATCCTACAACGCACAGGACAGCCTCACAGCCTCCGTGGCAAAGACTCACAGACCACAGTGGCCCTGGAGCCAAGGCTGCGAGAATCTCTGCAGCCCAGGAAACCCCCTCCCCGATCTTATGTGCCCTGGCCCCTCCTGCCTCCCTGCACTTGTTTATGCCAGTCTGTCCCCTGGCACACTCTCTCTTCTACACTCATCTTCGTGCATCTGTCTCTTGACTCTGTTCTCACACACCATCTCCTCCAAGAGGGCCTCCCCAGGACCCCCAGGCAGAAGTCACGCCTCTTCCCTCTGATCAGCCAGCCCATCTCCCCAGCCCCTTTGGGACCCTGCACATTTGGTTGGCAGGACACTCATAGGTGTCCTTGGCACATTTGTCAGCTGGAGCCAAAGTGCACAGAGGGCCTGTTTCCTGGTGTGGGGCTTAGCCCGGTGCTAGACCCACGCATCGGCAGCCCTCAGAATCTTTCTTAACACCCCCCCCCCCATGTAGACAGGACTGATGGTAAAATTGGTACTCCAGTTGCCACTTCCTCCCGGCTACCTCTTGCAGCCCTCACCCTGCCCACGGGCCTTCCTTATGCCGCCTGACTTGGCCACTGCCATGCAGAACCCCTACCAAAAAACTTCTCCAGGCCCCCAGGCTGCTGGGCTGCCCTGGGCTTCTGGGGCCCCTGCCCACCGCCATCTCTGAGCTCTGCTCCGGCTCTGTTGTCCAACCCAGTTCCTCTTTCAAGCCCGTTTACAATAAGGCCCCTTGCAGTTGTCTGTCTACACTATCCTAGCACATGATGCTTCTCCTTCGTTCCACTTAATGGTATTACCTTCTAGAAGGTGGGGGGTGAGCTTGTTTTGTTCACCAGTGTATTCTCAGTGCATAACACAGGGTTATCTTTGGGGCTCAGCAAACCTTAGTTGAATGAAGGAATAAGTGGATGAATGCATGAACCATACAGAAATTGTGTCTTCCTGCCCGACCCACGTCAGGTACGCCCCTGGGCAGGCTCTGCTGGCCTTGTAATGATGGACTGTGCTTTTGGACACTCATTTCTGAATCCTACAGCTTCTGAACCAACACAATGTTTTAAGAGGCCAGCTGGGGAAACTGAGGTCCAGAGAGGAGCCGGGACTTGGCCAGTGTCATGTAACGAGTCACTCTGTCTCTAGGTGTGTTTCTTCCTCACTTAGCCTTTCTGGTAAATGGGGCCATCCGTTCTGTGGACTGGCTCCGGGTGGGCCGTGGGCTGCTGAGGTGACGGAGGAGTTTTGTGAGGAATCTGGTGAAGGAACGGCTGAGGTCTAGGCACACGCTGTTCCCCAGGACCCCCCAGGCAAGGACAGGACCCCCCCACCCCCACCCTCCCTGCCCGAAGCCCAAATAGCATCCCAGCCGGCGGGGAGACTGTCTGCAGCAACAGTGAGGTGATGTCTGGTTTCTCCTTGTGCGTTGTAAGCAATGATTAATCTGGCTCCTCAACCAAAATATAGACCGAGTTCTATTATAAACACGGGTCCTGTGGAGCCCCGCCTGCTGGGCAGCCAGAGGCCCCTTACAGACTCCGTGGTCCCTGGAGCTCCCCCAAAGCATCTGCTCTCCCCTCGTACCAGCCGGGCACCGAACACACGGGGAAATCACTGCCCGTGGGTCCACCTTGCGGTCAGTGCCCGCCCCGTAATTGCTGGGGCCCAGGAGAAGATAATGGTTTAGATTCTTCCAGGTCCTGGGGCCCTGTCATTTGAAGCTAGTTGGCTGGCCCCGACTTGGTAAACACCGTCAAGGTACTTCCAGGGAGCACACGAACCTCCCCCACCCTCACCCCATGCCTTGGCTGTGCTCAGTCTCTGCTGCTCTCAGCCGGACAGGAGAAATGGGTGTTCACGGCAATGTTCAAGGCTCTTCAGGGCGCATTGATGGAGACAGACCTAGGAATCGTGGCCTTTTAGACAGAGCACAGCCCAGTGGCTCTTGAGTCCAATGAAACAGTCTGGGCTTGGCCATAACTTGCTAAGTAACCTTGGGCAGGTGCCTTCCCCCTGGTAAGTTTCTCGGGCCTGTCCAATGAGAAAGGTGGTCAGACTGATGGCTCAGGTCCCTTCCAGCTCGGGTACTCCGGGGTTCCAAGACTGTCTTCTGTCCTAATGATGGTCTATAAGGGGGTCTTTCCCTATGCAGCCCTGTGGCTCTTCTAGGTGGGACTTGGGCCTCACAAGTATGTCTCATCCCATGATTGGGTGGTTAGGATATAGGGATTAGAGTCACAACCTGGCATTGCCCCTGGGAAGCTGTATAGCCTCAGGAAGGTCTCTTTACCTCTCTGAGCCTGTTTATTCATCAGGCAAGTGTGCCTCATAATTCCTACCTGCTAGGGATGATTGCAAGGAGTTGATGAACGGATGTGTTTATTTAAGGCTGTGGTACCAGGCAGGGCAAAGGGCAGGCCACTGTCCACGTCCCTGAAGAACATTCATTTCCTTTTTTCTGTGTCCTGAGTAAAAGGTTTACTTGGAATCTTCTGAGATTTCACTGGCAATAGTTCTCTGCTGAAGCATTGGTTTCTAGCCGATTTCTTTCTGGCTGCGAGCCGGTGATGCTCAGGGTCCCCTTGGTCCCCTCTCATGGTTCTCTCGGGACCTTCGCCCCGCTCTTGCATTGGCTCTGTTCAGCAGCCCGAGGCAGGCTGGGAATGGCAGAGTGAGGCTCAGAGAAGGCAATTGCCTGAGTGGAGTCACATAGCCTGAGCTCAAGGTTGATTCCACTTTTCTTCGGGAAGGTTTTGCTTCCCCAAGTGCAAGTTCCAAGTGGAGAGAGGTTAATATAGGTGATTACGTGGGTCACATAAGGACCTGTCCCTGCTTAAAATCCTCCTGTGAGTTCCTGCCACCCTAATGCCTCTTCTTAACCACCTCCTCCCATGCCTCCCCCCTCATTCTGCTCCGGTCTCATAGATCTTGTTCTGCCTCAAACCCACCAGAGAGCATTCTTGCCTCAAGTCTTCAGCACCTGCTCTTCCCTCTGCTTGGAACACCTTTCCGCCCAGAGCTAGCTCAGCTCATTTATCTCTTCGAGCAGCCTGCCTTGCTGCCCACCTGCTGTCCCACTCTGTCCCCAACACAGTCTTTCTCTGTCATCGGAGAAAGCTCACTGTTCTTCATAGTGCTGGTCATGAACATGCATTCGCCAATTTTTTTATTTTAATTTTTAATTCTGGCAAAAATCACAGCACCTAAAATTTGCCACCTTAGCCGTGTTTAAAGGTGCAATACAGCAGTGCTAAGCACATTCATGTCACGATAGAACCCGTCTCCAGACCTTTCCCATCTTGCAAAACTGAAACTCTATGCCCACGGAAACAACAACTCCTTATTTTCCCGTCCCCCAGACATTATCTTTTATATTTATTGTTTGTATGTCACCTTAATGAGACTGTAAACTCCATTAAGGCAGACGATGTTGTCTTCAATTCACCCCGTGCCTGTAGTGGTGCGGGTGCATAAAAGTCCAGTAAGTGTTTGTTGAATCGGTGAGTGAAATGTGAAGGTCGTGATGCTAACAGCTGCTGGTCTTCACAGGCCCCTTGAGTTCGATGCCAGATACGGTGCTGGGTACTTTCCACACGCTGTGTCACGTGATCCATGACAGCCCTTACATTTCCATTTCCAAAAGAGGAAACCAAGGCTCGGAGAGGTGATCCCAGATCATGTGGCGATCCAGTAGCGAGGTAGCCGAGATCCAGATCAACCTGAAACGAGAGATCTTAGCCACCCTGCATGCCAGCCTCCGGCTGCACCCATGCTTCCCCTTGCTCAACGGGGTAAAGGCCCTATACCCCAGGGAGATGTCTCTTTCATGTTGCATCAACCTCATGGGCCCCAAATGCGAGATGTAATCATATTGCTGAGCTGTCCTGAGGTATGAGTAGGTGCAGGAGGAATGCTTGTAAACTCCCCCAACGTCTTGGATCAAACCAACGCTGCTGTTTGTAATTAAGAGTCCTGCTTCCCGTGGGCTTGCGGGTGGTGCTGAGTGTGTGCATGTGCGTGTGTGTGTGTGTGTGTGTGTGTGTGTGTACATGCAGAACTGTGCATGCTTGGGATGTCTGCAAGGTGCTCCATGTGGCCGCGGGTATCGGAAGGACCCCACAGTGAATGTGAGCCCACTGCTTTTAGCAATGGGACTCAGAGAAAGTTCTTGAGACTTAGTGTTCTCCTCTGTGAAATGGAGGTGGGAATCCCGGCCTCCCTCCTGCCCCGCGCCTCGTCTGAGGGGGCCGTGAGTGCTGGGGTCCTCAAACATCAGAGCAGAGGGGAACTCAGAGTTCTCAAACCCTTAGCTGAGGTCCAGAGAAGGGTAGACACCCACCAGGGCTGCACAGCAGACTAGAGCTAGCGTCCGAGCCAAGCCCCAGACTCTCGGTGCCAGGGAGTCTAACGGAGACCTCTGTGGCTGCCCTGTTGGAAATGGAAGCCCCCCAGCCCCCCAGCAGCCGCCGAAGGCGATGGAGGCCTGGAGTCTGGGGTTCCCCTTCGGAGAGCCCCTAAGTCTTAGGAGATGGCTCTGCTGGCTCATCCCTAGGGCCTTGGGAAAGCCCATCCTTGTTTGATTCTTGACCTAGACACCTGGCCATGGACCATGGGGACAGAGAGTCAGGGTTAGTACTTGCTTGTTGCCAGAGCCCTTCAGGCACCTGGGTGGCCTCTTCCTGGAATGAGAACTGGGACCGGTGGGTTAATGCATTTTGGTGAACGTATTTGGTCGGTATGTGTGAGACTTTTCCGACAGAGGGGTTTGTGAGAAGGGGCTGGTCTGGACCCAGATCCCAGCATGACACAGAGGTTGAAGATATTCCAGACCTGGAGGTCCTGATTGCACGCCCCGCCCCGCATCCACTGAGAAATCACTCTACTCTGGCTTGGGGCGGGCTCACCCCTGGCCAGATTTGGAAAGAATGGCTGGGACACGGTATCGCTCCACCACACGTGCCGTATCCCAGCTCACAAAAGCGCGAACAGCTCTACTAATGGCTCTGGCCTGAGAGCCACTGGTGACACAGGAAGCACAGCGACCTGCTGACCTTGATGGACACATGGACATCCATTCATGCACGCTGCACCCCTGCCTGCCGTCCACAGAGCAGGCAGTGCCGGGAAGACAGGCAGGGAGGCCAGGCTTCTTCCGTCTGGTCCGCAGGCCCCAAGGTGCCTTCCCGGCCTGACGTCGTTTCTTTCCCCAACAGGGACACAAGGGCTATCCTGGACCGGCAGGGCACCCTGGAGAACAGGTGAGGGCCGAGGCCTCAGCCCTGCCCTGCTTGCTCTCGATCTGCTCCAGCCCCTGCCCGCCCCCGGCCTCCTCCCCGGGCCCCAGTCCATGAGTGAGCCCCAGAGCCAGGTGGCTCTACCTCCCATCCTGCTGGGGCCCCAGCCCTACCCCCGGTGCACCCCCAGCCACAGCTGCTTGGAGGAGCTGGAGTGCACGCCGGCCTGGCATTGGCATGAGCCTCTCGGCTCCGGTCGGAGCCATGAATAGCGGGCCTGTTCCGGGCGATGTTAGGGGATATTATACCTGTCGCCATGGGGTTTGCAGGAATTTGGGCTGCGCTGGCCCAAGTCAAACAGCAGCCCCTGCCAGCTGGGAGAGCCAGCCAGGCTCCTCAGAGCCTGCTCCATCCAGCACAGGGGTTTTGTCCTTTCAAGCTGGTCTGACCGGTTTCACAGAGGGGTGGGCTGGAGTGGGGGGTGCCCTTCCTCCCGATTCATCTCACATTCCTGCCCTTCTCTTTGTGCATTGTAAGCCCCAGTCTCCCAAAGCCCCCAGACTCAGAGCTGGGCCAGGTCCTCTCCTTTCCTTACATTTCTCTTCATTCCTTTGCAGGGGCAGCCAGGACCTGAGGGCAGCCCAGGGGCCAAAGGTTACCCTGGCAGGCAGGTGCAGTATATGGCTTCTGGAAGCTCGGTGGCCATGGTGGTGTGGAGATGGCCACGGGTGCCCCCCAGGCAGAGGGAGGCGGCAGGCTGGGGGCCGAGGAGCTGCACCCGCCGGGTGGGCACAGAAGAAAGGGCTGTTCAGGGGCTGGGCCCTGAAACCCTCTCTTTGAAGGCAGGAGGGCACAGGTGGTTCCAAGGGAACAGAAGAAAGGTCTTCTGGGGCTGTGGGGCTGGGGCTCCAGAGGCTCCTCCCCCTCAGTCCCCTTCCTCCCTCCACCCCCACCCCCACCCCCAGCCTCTCCCTGGGACTCTGGCGTAGAGGTGGGGGCCTCAGTGTGAAGATTGCAGGTCTAAGCCCCCTCCCCTTCCACAGAGGGGGCAGCTGAGGCCCAGAGGAGACAGGATTTGCCCCCGGGCTGTGGGCAGCAGGTAGGACATTTCCATATGTCCTTGCCCCTCTGTGTTTTATGTTTCAGGGGCTACCCGGACCGGTAGGAGACCCTGGCCCCAAAGGCAGCCGGGTAAGTGGGCTTTGGCAAGTGCCACTCAGGTGGGGCCCTGGGCGGTCATTACCCGTCCCGGCAACGGTCCTGATGAGGGGGTCGGGGCTGCAGGGTCTCTGTGCGGTGTCTGCCAGGGGGGCCGGGGTGTCTGTACTCCCACTTGAATGCTCTCCAGAGAGCAGAGGGGCAGCCAGGCGGGCATGTGATGGGGGATCTTTGAACCAGGTAAACTGCTTGGCACCCATGCCGGCCAGACCGGGCAACAAAGGTTCTGCTGGGTGCCCTGCCAGGGCCCCGCTGCCACAGTCAGGCACAGGCCGGCCGTGCCCCCAGCACACCCCAAGCGCTCGGTGACCTAAGTCAGGGCTGCTTCAGCACCATTAGAATCCTGAGAGGCCTCTCTCCTGCTTCCCTCCCGACTGAGGTCTGGGGGGACCACCCTTTTTTAGAGAGCAGGGGTAGCTGATGGGTGATGCTACTCAGGCCTGGAGGCTGATGCCTCATCCGCTCTCCCTCTCCCAGAGCAAACCCGCGTCCTCACTTTGCCCATCTTTACAATGGGAGTGACACCCATTGCTAGGTCTAGCATAGTTATGGGGATACCAGGAGTTTGGAAGCAAGTGCTGCTGAGGAGGGGCAGCGGGTGGGGGCTCCCAAGTGTGCTGTGGGCAAGGGAGCGATGGTTCTGGGCACACTGAATGAGGGCAAATGCAGTTTGAGAGATGAAGAGATGATGTGGTAGAATCCCCTTGTCTACCTACAAGGAAACTGGGTTCATGGTCGGAACATGGCGGCCCCGGTCTACACAGCATGCCTAAGGTGGGGCTGGGATGGGGACCAGGTATCCTGAGGGCTGGACTTGCTGCCTCTCAAAGATGCTCAGCAAGTGGGTCACACAGCCCTCGGTCAGGCCAGGTCAGCTGTGACGTGTCCTCGGCTCCCGAGCCAAAGCTATTTATGGCCGAAGTCTGGGCCTTAGTCCCTGGGGCTGACATGCGGCTGTTAGAGCGTCTGGGAGGTGAGCAAGGAGGTGGGTGGGCAAGTTCCTCCTTGTGTGCTGACGGCGGTGACGACGGTGATGGCGGTGGTGACACGCAGGGACCGTGGAGGCTCCTGTCCCCACGCGCCGTGGCCCCAGAGCCACGCTGATGAAATCTGGGGTTGCTTGCTGTTGGCCATGCTGATGGCATCTTGTGGCCACATGTGGGGAGACAGCTGATCTGGCCCCAGCAAGCCCTTCTCCGGGTCACAGGGCGCCAAGTGGCCTGGATGAGCCGCCCTCCCCGTCAACTTTGCAACCGCTGGCCCCATATTTAAGGCTTTGGAATCCGGGCAACTGGCTTTGAGACCTGCTGTGGCCCTGCAGGACTGTGAGGTGCTGGGCAAGTTGCTGGACCTCTCTGAGCCCATTTTCTCATCTGTAAACCTGGGTTGTAAGCCCTGGTGGGTGGGACCAATAAATGGCCCTGGTTACCGTGGTGGGTGTCTATCAGGAGGCCAGGAAGGAGGCTCAGTGACCTCCAGGCCTACTCGGGAACAAGGGACGGTTGGGAGCCCGCATGGTTGCTCCTTTGTGAGAGGCAGTGTAGCTGAGTGGTTAGGAGGCCTGCCCAGGAGCCAGATGACTCAGATTCAAATACCAGTTCTATCATATTCAAGCCGTGTGACCCTGGACGAGTCATTTCGCTTCTGGGCCTACCGGTTCACACCTTTCCGGGGGGCTGACCGATAATGCCTGCTTCCCGGGAATGGGCGTAGCAAGGGCAGGGTAGGTGCCCAGCACATAGTTCATGCTCACTAAATGTTAGTTTTTGTTAGCGTTATTATTAAGTCATTCCACAGACATCTAGAGAATGCAGATAGCGATAGGAGCTCTGGGCTGGGTCTGAGAAGTTCCCAAGCTAATGAGGACGTGAAACGTGGACACAGGTAATGAAGACACATGGGAGAAAGTGACACATCCCATTACCTGAGAACAAACACGATGTGTGGGTGGAGGGAAGAGCTGGCGTCTGGCTTGGGGCAGCAGGGGTGGGTGCCAGAGGAGAGAGCATAGCAGCTGGGTTTGGAAGGGATTGCTCTGCCATCCTGGGGTGGGACAGGCATATGGAGGGCCCCTGGAATAGAGGCTGGAAGGCAGGAAATCGGGTGCCTGCGGGGCAGTGGGCTCCCAGCGCCACTGACTTCTCGTGTTGCTTTGTCTCCAGCCACGGGCAGCTGGCAGGGTCGCTCAGAGCAGGTGGAGCCCCTCTAGCATCTAACCCAGCCGAGAGCTTCCTTTCTGCAGGTCCAGGAGCCCCGGCACGGGGCGGGCCTCCCCCCTGCGAGCGCCCGCGCCCTTCCCTGGCGTGAGGGTATGTGCCTTTGGACTACATCGTGGAAGCCAGCACCATGCAGTCCATGGGCATATACACTTGCCTCAAGGCCTGAGTCATCGAGGAGCCACCGGAGCCGCTGCTGCCACCAGCGAGGAAGAGGAGCCTGGGTGTGGGAGGGCAGTGAGGGGGGGCCAGCCACACCCTACCGCTCGGTCCCTCTGACCCCCCACCTGCTCTTTTTTAGGGCTACATTGGACTCCCAGGGCTCTTCGGCCTGCCCGGGTCTGATGGAGAGCGAGTGAGTATGCTTTCTTTGTTTTCCCCCCACCCACTCCTTCTTCCAGGAGAAGTCCCGGAGTCCCTCCTGGAAGAGGTACCCATGAGTTGACTAGGAGTCGGCCAGGGGGTCAAGTCAAGGCAGACACCTTCTATACATACATCAGGGATGGTGTGTGCAAAACCCGGGGAGGTAGGATAACTTGGCAGGTTTGACAGTCCACATGGTCAAAGCTCTGAGTGCAAGGCAGGAACCGTAGGAGACAAGGCTGGACAGAGCCCCTGGGTGAAGTTATATAGGCAGTCAGGGCCGAGGTCAGGAAGGAGCCTCGGTTCTGAGATCATGGAGAGCTTCTCAAGGGCTTTCAGCAAATGAGAAATGAGATTTCAGACCTAGTGCCTGCAAACGTGGTGTGCGGGCCAGATCCCGCCAGTTGTCTCTTTTTAAAAGTGTCCTGTCCACAGCCATGCTCATATGGTTCCCCGCTGTCTACAGTCACTTTTGCTCGTGGCGCAAGGACAGAGACCCCATGGCCCGCGGGCCTCGGCCACTCCTCCCTGTCCTCCCAGCCCGAGCCCATATTTGGGATCCCACTTGTAACCCCATCAATCAGCTGGATACAGAGGGCCTTGGAGGGCAGCAGAAGCACCTGCTGAATCCCCGGGATGCTGGGTGTTCTAGGCACCTCCCCAGCTCAGGCCCATGCAGCCCCCAGCCCTGTAGAGTGTAAGGACCATCCCTCTGACGTGCACATAACTGGCACCTGCTGTATGCGACCTGTGTGCCTGACTGTCCGCAACTTCCTCTCGTGGGGGGCTCTGGGGCTGGTTTGGGGCAACACTGGTTGTCCCCCGTGAGATCCTGTCCTGACCTCTTTCCCTGTCTCTCCCTACAGGGCCTGCCTGGTGTTCCTGGCAAGAGGGGCAAGATGGGTAGGCCGGTAAAGATTTTCCGTGTCTATTATGCAGACTCTATGGGTGAATCTGACTTCCTGTCCGCCCGGGCGCTCTCGGCTTCTGTCTGCCCGGCCACTGCTCTGCTTTGAGTGTGTTGGGCCAGCACGCGGGGCTGTCTGGGCCCTGCCGAGATGGCGCCTCCATGTGTGCGTGTGTGTAACCGGTGCTCTGTGCTGTGGTCCTGTGTCTGGGGGCTTCTGTTGTCTGGTTCACTAGTGTAGGTGAGACCCCAAGAGGGGCTGGAACCCCAGTTCACTGGCTCTGCCCAGGATTCCCATTGTGGCAGGACATTGTTTTCCCCTGCGCAGGGCATCTGAGGGGGCAGAAAGAGGCAGCCAAGGCACACAGAGGTCAAGTAACTTACCCACAGTTTCACAGCCATCAACAGAAGTGGGATTCTAACAATCCCATTAGCTTCCAGGGCTTCTGATCTCAATGGTGGATCAAGACGGCTTCTCAAATTCACGGGCTGGTGGTAATGGTGTAAAAAGTTAATGCCCTAGAATCTTCACTGGATGGGCGAGACGTTAATTCCAGTGATCTTCATTACTCATGAGGGGAAACTGAGGCACCCCCTGTGACAGGGAGTGCTATATCTGGTGTCCTTGCAGACCACTGAGGGAGACCCCAGACTAGAAGTGAGGCATATTTCTTGCAGTCCTGACCTCCGCTGGTGACTTAAGGCTCTCTGCGGCCACCTACAGGGTAACCCCTAGACTTGTAAGCCTTGTCAGCTTGGGGTCTGGGCTTCCCTCTGCTGGTGGTTGATGGAGAAGGGACTGTGGAAGAGGTTGGAACTTGTGGGGTGGCTGGAAGGGGGCCGGGAACGCTCAGTGGTGGCCCAAAAAGGGCATATCTGTGATCCAGAGGTTGATGTGCATGTTTATGGGCACCTTACCTGTCGTATATGGATCTGGCTGGGTCCGCTAGGGCTGAGTGAGGTATATAATTAAAAAAATTTTTTTTAATGTTTTATTTATTTTTGAGAGAGAGAGACAGCAAGAGCAGGGGAGTGTCAGAGAGAGAGGGTGACACAGAATCCAAAGCAGGCTCCAGATTCTGAGCTGTCAGCACAGAGCCTGATGCAGGGCTCGAACCCACAAACCGCGAGATCATGACCTCAGCCGAAGTCGGACATTTAACCAACTGAGCCACCCAGGTGCCCCCGAGTGAGGTATAGAAAGGGAAGCAAAATCCAGGTCCTGGTCTCGAGGACTAGCGGGAGATCTCCCCTTCAGATCTAGACCTCCCTGTGGCCGACAGCCCCTCTGTGCCCTGAGGTCTGACACCGAACACCTGGTTCTGGGCAAAGGACAAGGACCTGGTGTCTGGGAGGGCTGGGCTGGCATCTAGATATGCTCTTCAAGCCAGGTGACCTTGGGCAAGGACACCAGTCAGTCCATCCACCCATCCACTCACCCCCCATCCATCCATCTGTCCATCCATCCATCTGTCCATCCAGTGAATATTGAGTGTATAGTGTGGGCCAGCACTGTAGCTCGCGCTGAGCAGTGAGCAAGACAAAGTTCCCATTTTCATGGGCAGATGGACAGACAACGACTGAACGAGGGAATGAACAATGAAGAAATGGCTGTCAGATGGTGCTAGTGTGAACACAGAGTAGGGTAGGGAGACAGGGGTATAGACTATTAGATAATTTGATGTAGGAATCCTCACTTTTCGAGAAACCTGAATAAAGTGAGAATGGGAACCCTGTGGCTACCTGGAGAAGAGCTTTCCAGGTTGAGTGAAGAGTAGGTGCAAAGGCCCTGGGGCATTGTGGCTCAAAATGTTCGCGCTGCAGTTTTCCCATGCGAGAAATTGGGAAAAGAGCTTTTAGCTCATGGGGTCATTATGCTTGTCACCTGGTAAATGCTGAGTCCCCGGCAACCATTGTTCCTGCTTGTAGTTTCATGGGTGGCTAAGGCTCTTCTCGCTGTGTCCCTTTGAGGCAATGGCTTTACTTCTCTGGGCCTATTTTCCCAGAGTTTCAATTGCAGAGTAGGGTCAGTTGACTCACGTAGATTGTCTCAGCTGGACCCTGTGCCGTCACCTAGGCCTGTCTCCAGAGCCACCCATGCAAGACGTGCTCAGATTCTGTCCCGGGAGCTGGGACCAGGTGTTGCCACTTTGCAGATGAGGAGCTCAAGGCTCAGAGGGTGAACGATGTGGCCAGAGTCCAGGGCTTTGGAGTCCTTGCTGGGCTGGGATGTGACAACCAGAGCCTTCCCTTCTTGCCCCCAGAGTGTAGCTATTGAGTGAATGGCTTCTGGAACCTGGAGGAGGCAGGACCCTTGAAAACCTGGCCATGCTGTGGTTTCTTCTCCACCCCGCCCACGCTGCGGCGACAAGGACCGCCGGCAGGGCCGCCGGCACGGCTGTCCCTTCCCACCTCCCTTTTTCCTCCTCCCAGGGGCCATGTACCCCATTCGCTCCTTGGAGCTGAGAGCTGGGTGGCTGACAAGGCGGCACCCCATCTGAGGTGCTCCGTTTTCCTACGAGCGTGTGGGACGAGGCCACTCATTCATTTCCCAGTCAACAAAACTTTACTGGACACCTACCATGTGCCAGGTGCTGGGGACAGCACTGACAGCGAGAACCTTCCCCCCAAAAGCAGCATTTTTTTGAGGCCCTTTTACCTGCATGGTGGCTGAACTATGGATGATCCTCCAACCGATCCTTTGACCCATTTTCCAGACTCAGACACCAACACTCAGTCAAAGCCATTTGCTCAGAGACCCTCCGAGGTCTCGAACTCCCATAACTGACAATTAATTTCTTCTTCCTTGCTCCTTGCCTTAAACTTCCTAGGATTTGGCCCTGTCCTTCATGACGGGGCTGTTTCCCTGCACTGCAGTGTTGGTCGTGGGTGAGAGGAAAACAGTGCTATGGCCACACACTCCCCCTGAGGGCCACCAAAGTCCCCTTGGCCCTGGTCCAGCCACCACGACCAGCAAACAAGCAAAGTCTGCATCGGATGTGATTTGATATGTACGGAATCGGACTTCATGTCATGGGGTCTCTACAGCTTTGTCGCTGCTCATGCCGGGCCTCTGAGTAGGCCATGCCCTCGGCCCCTATGCTCCTTAAGAGGCCTTTAGGGCCATCCCCCTGTTGCCGATGCTCCGGAACCCTTGATCTGGCTGAGGGCCTGGGGGTCAGGCGATCTACTCCTGCAGATGTCCTCTTGTGCAAGATTCAGGCCAAGTGATTCCTAGGTATTTGTTAACAAGAGGAAATGTCAGGAGAATGAGCGGAAGTCCCTCGTGCCAGATGGCAGCTGGCCTCGTTTCTGGCAGGACCGGCGGTGACTTCGCTACAGTTCATCTCTATCCAGCAAGCAGAACACCGGGCTCGTGCACCCGGCCTCCGCAGCATCGGGTTGGGAAGTGGGGTGTGTGGCAATCTTTTCCTGATGGAGGCCAAGAAAGAGACAGTAGAGAGGTCAGAGCATCTCGGAGCCTCAGCACCTTAGTGATGAGCTGACCTAAACTCTGTCAGACGGATAAGCAGACATCGCTCAGAGAGGCCAGTAATTTACCTGAAGTCACACAACAAGGTGAATGGCAGAGTCAGGATTCAACCCCAGGACCCTTGCTTGCTCTTCCCTGCACACTTCTGTCTGGGCTCATGTCCTTAACTCCAAAGGAAAGCATAGTCGAAAGCTCTCCTCTCCTTACCTCTGCTGGAGTGGAATATGTTTTGTGGTTTTTCTGAGGACGGGTCCAGATATAAGACGTCACAAACTTGGCTGGAGGTGAAGGGGTCTCTCCCGGGCTGTCCTGGCTTGTTCTGGGCATAGCACAGCGACACTCACAGCTGGCACAGGGGTCTCTCACCGGAGATAGGAAGATACTGCGAGTGAGTTTTCTTGTCGGACAGGTGCTCTGTGAATTCACTATCAGGCCTGTTGGAGCACCTGGTGGGGCGGCCGCCGCTCAGAGCACCTCTTGTGGCCTCTGGCCGGGCCTGCAAGGCAGGCCTTACATGGGGAGTCAGGCTGGCAGACCCTCAAGCTTAGAGCCGAAAAGGCCCAAGCCTGGCTCCACCTCCCCTGGACTGTGGCTCCAGGACACCTGGGACCGCCTGAGGCCACACGCCCATCTGGGTGGGAAGGGCTTCCACCAGGGTGCATTTTGGTTTCAAGGTCTTTCCAGTTCTCAGACTGTGGGGAGCAGGGCGCAAAGTGACCGACGACTCCAGCTGAGGAAACTGAGGCCAAAACAGATGGACGTTTTTAGCTGTGGTGATGCTATGAGCTGGGGCAGGGGGAGCGTGTGTGGTCTCCAGTGCCCCTACTTGAGCTAGAGCTGCCCAGAGCTGTGGGTGACCCTGGAATCCTGGCAAGAGCTTGACATGCCTGTCCCCTCCTTTGTTTCCCGAGGGGACTCGTCCCGGATGGGCTCCCTATAGTGGGTTCTGAAAGGACGGGATGAAAACATGCCCGGCATCGTGACCTCAAGGGGTCTTTCCAGGTCAGCACGCTTGAGGGGCACACGTGTTCTAGAAAAGACTAGAAAAGTCTCAATGTGTGGCAGGAAGGATGCAGAGCAGGCTCGTGCAGGAGCTTCCTGACTGTGGAGAATCTCCATGGTGTAAAGAGGTCCCCCTGCATCTTTCTGTGGGCTCTTCCGAGGGGTCATATTCACACTCTTGATGCAAACCTTCCGTGGCCTGTGCTGGGGCAGTGGACATATGGGGACTACACAGCAGTGGTTCCGCGCTGTCCGGTGAGTTGACAGAATCGGCCATCTTGTAGGTCAGGGAGCTGAGCCTCCGAGACACTAGCAGGACTTCGGATCCTGGAGGCTTCAGGCTTCCCTCTGCCCCTACAGCCCACCTTCTGGAGCAGACAGTTGGACTACACAGTGCCTGGAGGCGGCGGAGTGGCTGAGGTGGCCCTCAGAGGCCTCCTTGGACCTTGGTGTCCACCTGCGGATGTGGTGACAAGGGCCACAGCCCCTCTGGTCACATCTATTCCTCCCTGTTGCTGTAGCTCCAGCGGACCTTGGAGTCTCCTCCTGGAGCCTGATTCTGTCTCCTCCTGGGCTCTGTTCTGCTCAAAGTACAGGGCGTCCAGTTCCGGGGGGTGGGGGGAGGTGCAACCTGGGGAAGTGGAGACACCACGTGGCTGGGGCCCCGGCAGGGCGCCGAGCTCATTCCTTGGGCCTCGGGCCAGGCTGCTGCAGCCAGGGGCTCAGGCCTGCGGAGGAAGGTCCCAGGGCTGGCGGGCCGGGACTGCGTGCGCTCCATGCACAAGGAGGTGCGGCCAGACGGAGGGAAGCAGGGCGGGAGGGAAGTGGGGCCACGCGTCCAGCTTGGCTGCAGCCTCTCTGTGATTACAGGGCCCAGGCCCTGGGGCCCTGGGGCCCTGGGGCAAGTGCCGGAAACGGGCTGTGTCTCCAGTAGTGGAGGAGTGAGGCGGGATGAGGGTGATGCTCCCGGGGGCACGCTCTGAGCCTTAGTCTCCCAATGGTGCAGTGAGATGTGAATGTCGAGAATGGCTTGGCTCTTTCCATCTTAGATTTGTTCCAGTCCCTGCTAAAACTCCCATCTTGTTTTCTGACCATTATGATCTTCGTGACCTGTCTCATTGGGCTGCTGGAGTTTTCTCGGGTACTGTCATTGTTATGGGGGCATTGTCATTATTATGACCCCACTGTCATCCCCCACTGGCTGTCCTTGGGCTGCTTTTTGTCTACAGAAGTGCCTTCCTGGAGGATGTTGACCTTTCTGATGGTCTCTCCCTTGCTTATACCCCAGAGACATGCTGCTGCCAACAAGGGTCACCCTCCATGTGACATCTCAGCTTCTGTTTATACTCCCCATTGTACAGCCAGGCAAACTGAGTCCTGTGGGCAGCAGAGTCAGGACTGGCATCCTGTTGCTCTGCTTCCAAACCCACCGGGAGAGGCTGGCCCAGCACCTCAGCCTGGGGGAGTCCTCCAGCCAGCCTGGAGTGGCCTTGGAATGCAGACCCACGGGATTGGCACCTGCCTGGTGGCCACTGGGTGTGAATGTGTTGGGTGTTACAGCCAGGATGTGTGCCTGGGACATGCTGTCAAGGCCCCAGGCTGGGTTGCCTTCCTGTGCGTCAGGGAAGAGGCTCCTTCCATCTAGGGGTTGGGACAAGTGTGCTTGGCCATCACATCCCCCCGGTCTAAGCAGGACAGTGGGTCAGGTGAGGGTCTGCCCAAGATCATGCAGCAGTCTGGAAGCAAGCCAGAGCTAGTCTCCAGAGCCCGGACTTGGTGCACAAAGCATGGACTTCCTGAGGTCTGCCTGTCATGGGCCGTGTGGAGTCAGCCAGGTGCCTGGCTGGATGGTGTTGCCCTTGTCCCCTGACAGACGGTCCCCCTCTCCTGCCACGGCCCTAACGCCCACCTCCAGGGGTGGAGGGAGAAACTCACTGCCTTCTGAAGACCCCTCCCAACGCAGCCCACTG
>NC_043712.1:19088409-19091102 GCF_006229205.1 Suricata suricatta | reverse complement strand
CCCATCGAGGAGCTAGGTCAGCCTGCCCCGAGTTGCTGAGCCCGCCTTTCCCTTCCCATCCCAGGAGCAGGCTCAGGCAGGAGAGGAAGCTCGTTCTCTATCTGGGGGGATGAGGGGGGGATCAAGTCCAAAGCTCTTTGGGACACCTGCTAGGTCCCCCCACCTCTCTTTGGAGCTTCCTGCCTAAACAGCTGCACCCAGCTGTGCTTTCTGCAGAGATGGCTGCTGGGTCCAGGCTTACACTCTGATTCGGTACTAATTTCAACTCCACAAGTGCTCCCCAAGGCTAACCCCTGACTCCCCTCAGGGCAAAAGCCCTGGTCTCGGACACAGAGGGACCCAGGTTTGAATCCTGCTTCACCGTTTGCCAGCCATGGAGGGCTGGCTGGATGCAGCGGTTCACCTCTCTGACTCTCAGTTTCCCTCACCGTAAATCCGGGGGGCCAGAGGCCAGCCTCCGAGGGCTGTGGTCAGACTGAAATGAGAGAGCATGGGAAGGTGGCTGGCCCACAGTTTGGGTTCCCTGGATGGAGCAGATAGAAGCAGGAAGTGACAGCGAGCACCTCGCCTGTCCTAGAAGGGCTCACGGCTGTCTGTCCGGGCCTTCGTAACCAGGCGGAGCAAGATGTGCGGGGCCAAGTGTCCCCGGTGCTGGGGAGGAGGGAAGTCACCCCGGGGAAGTGACATGGGATTGGGATGAGGAAAGAGGTGAGGACACATTCCGTGTGGAGGAAAGCTCACCAGCAAAGGCACGGAGGTGTGAGAGCAGAGGCTCTCCTCGGTGTTTTAGTTATGGAATCAGGCTTTATACTTGGTGATGCCGTCCAGGAAGTGTCCCCGGGGAGGGGCAGCAGTGTCTGTATACTCCTGGCCTGGGGGAGCAGAAGGAGGACCTGACATGTGCTCCTGGCTTTGGCCATGAAGTTGTTGAGTGACCTTGGACAAGTCGCTTCCCTTCCCCGGGGCCTTGGTCCTCCCATTGTAAAGACAAGGCTGCTCCTCCCTTCCTCTTCTCAGTGGCGGGGATGATGGCCTCCTGTCTGGGCAAGTTGAAGAGGGACAAACTCCCTGGAGGGTGCTGGCAATTCTCATTGATAATCAACATCTCTAGAACCTCCCATTTTTTTAAAGAAATTTTTTAATGTTTATTTATTTTTGAGAGGGACAGAGACAGAGCATGAGCAGGGGAGGGTCAGAGAGAGCGGGAGACACAGAATCCAAAGCAAGCTCCAGGCTCTGAGCTGTCAGCACAGAGCCTGATGCGGGGCTTGAACCCACAAACCGTGAGATCATGATCTGAGCCAAAATTGGACGCTTAACCAGCTGAGCCACCCAGGCGTCTCACTTCCCATTTTTTTTTAAAGTTTATTTTTTTTGAGAGAGAGAGAGAGAGATTGAGGAAGGGAGAGAGAATCCTAAGCAGGCTCTCTGCTGTCAGCATGAAGGCCGATGTGGGGCTTGAACTCACAAACCATGAGATCATGACCTGAGTAGAAACCAAGAATTGGATGTTTGGCCAACTGAGCCACCCAGGCGTCCTAGGACCTCCCATTTTTATTCATGTCTTTGCATCTTGAACTTGATCCAAACCCATCTACCTGCTGGCTTCCAGGCAAGAGCCCTCTGCAGCATCTCGGAGGTCCTGGGAGGCAGACCCCTGAGAGTCTCCTTCTGGTGCTGGTGGGCTTCTCTAAGGGCCCTGGCACCTCCTGGCTGAGAGGGGAAGAGAGGCCGACCTGGTGGCTCTCGGCTTGGAACCCTCACCATTTGACCTTGCACTTGGCCTTGGGCATGTCCCATAACTCCTGAGACTCAGCTGTGCCCTCTATAAAGTGCAGGTAAAATGAGATCTGGGCCAGGCCCCGGCACATCTTTATTGCCGTGATCAGGACTCCGCCTCTTCTTTCACACTTACAAGTGGAAGATACTGGATTTGGAAATCCAACCTCCTCATTGTACAGATGTGGAGAGCTGATGGCAGAAGGGGAAGGGTCTTGTCCAAACTTCGGGCCAGGCTCCGAGAGTCGCCCACTGGGCGCAAGGAACTGTCAGCTCCCAGGGATCCCACTAGGTGCCTGCAGGGGGATGGCGTGGAGGGACTGGCCCAGAAGGGCGACGGGGCAAGTAACCACTTTGTCTCTTTCTCTTTGCAGGGAGAGCTGGGCCTGCCAGGGCCCCGAGGAGTCCCCGGCCTCATTGTAAGTACACCGATGCCTGGCGGGTGGGGGCAAGGGGCAGGGTGTGGGGAGCCAGTGACCAGTCCTGACGAAAAGGTCCCTCATCAAACCCCAGGAGGAGCTGGGGGAGCAGGACATATCCGTCTGGCCAGGGTGCTGAGGGAGGAGAGACCCGCTGTGTGTCCTCAGGTGGATCGCCTACCTTCTCTGAGCCCTTTTCTTCAATGGAGGCCTGACAGCACTGATGTACTTTCACACCTGCCGTCTGTCCATCACTCTGCAAGGAGATCTAGGCAGGGGATAGCATGCCCACGCACGGGTCAGGGGCTTCTGGTCTAGAGGAAGGAAGTGGCTGGCAGAGGGGCTGAGGCTCTGGGCCGCGTTGGGCCGTCTTCTTCATCCTTCCCTTCACAGCGCTGACTTTGGAGCCAGACCACCTGAGCTCAAGGCGCGGCTCTGCCGCGCCCTGACTGTGTGACCTGGGTGATACTGCTTACCTTCTCAGAGCCTTAGTTC